>NC_091470.1:296032152-296340485 GCF_036971445.1 Narcine bancroftii | reverse complement strand
ACTAACATTGTCCTTTTCAATAAGGATGCAAATTAGCTGGATCAAAAATGTGAACAAATATTTAAAAATGCTTTCTTTTTGCATATTATTTTCCAGAAAAACATAACTATTCAGGATTAGCTTTTTGTTAAATAAAGAATTGATTCTTATTGGCTGGCAACATGAAATTTCTTCAGTATATCTATGACATTTAAATTGTTTCAACTGTATTTTCCAAAGTGGTGTGGCTGGTTATTTTTCTTGTAAAATTGATTTTTGTTTACGGTTTTAACAATCAAGGCTAATCCTATTAACACACACCACTAAAAGGAGCAGTTCCCTCTGGGTTTAATTAGTTGAAAACCCACTTTACATTTAAATATTCACAACTAGCCACTAGGAGAAAGCATTGACACTTTGTTTCCAGATTACTAGAAATGTTTCTTTTTTCCCTTACTGTCAGCTCTTTCTGATCTTTATTAAGTATGATGATCAAACAAAGGCCATTGTTAATCTTAGATCAAACCTATTTCTCAGTGCAACCGTGCTGTACTGTATGCCATATTAAATTACAGAGATTTTTGAACATACAGCTGAATAATAAACAGTTGAAAGTAGGTCAGGATTGTAAATGATGGACTAGTTCCCCTCCCCCAAACATATAATAGAAAGGAACATGACTGCAGCCTCGGAATTGAATTCATCATTTTATTTTATTTCTAACACAAACCTTTTGCATTCTAACATTTCAAGAGAAACCATTTGTAACTTGGCTTCAAATGAGAAAAAAAAATTTCACTTCTTTCATTTATTCACGTCATTATAAAAATGTTTTTATCTTGTTTGTTGGGAAAGACAGCCTAATGGACATGTGCCATGACTACTAATCCAGGAGTCTAGACCAATGATTTGAAGCCATAAATGAAAGCCCAGCAAGGCAAGAGGAAAATTTGAAGTTGTTAAAATAAATCTAAAACTTAAAAAAAAAACTAACTTAGAAAATGGTTACCATGAAAATGATAATGCATTTGTTGTCATATACATTGTACTATTACATATGCACCAAAATTGATTGATGGAAAACAAGGACGCTTTACTAATGACTTTTGGGCTGTCTGATTCTGTCTCACAATAAATATCTCTATAATTGATTACCAAACATTATCTCATCATAGCTTGTGAGAGTTTACAGTGGGCAAATTGGCTGCCACATTTCCTACATTATAATGGTGACTTACTTCACTCTCTGTAAAGTGATTTGCATCTCCTTAGAAGTTGGTCATTTTACATATGTGGTTCCAAACCTGCAGCAATATGATTGCTACTTCTCCGAAATAATCTTGCAGCGCAATCAGCTGCATCAAAAGTGCTGCGACAAACTATTACAAGAAGAAATTTGGATATGACACAGAATTCAAATACTAAAAACCACATTTAACCTGGAAATTATTTTTCAGTAAATTTGAGCTATCATACGGACTAGTGAAGCAACAACCTGATACAATCATACATATGGAATCACATCTCTTTCATTTTACACTGTACACACTTATATCAACACTTCCAGATTCATGGAACTAGCAGAGCTAACAATATGATGCTCCATAATCAGAAGTATGGCCAGGCAGTTTTTAACATTCACTTCAGAACCCTTGAAGTCTCAATATGTTCAGTCAAACACCATTAAAGATAATTCTAATTTCAAGGTTCAAGGTTCCTTTTATTGTCATGTAATAATACGTTAAAATGCAATATACATGATATATTTCAATTTTTGCCTGCAGCAAGGCAAACAAAGGGTCGTCATGAGCATTGCCCTGAACCTCTAACAATATGAAAAAGAAAAGCCTTCAGAGACACAGAGTGTCTGTGGATTTTCCCCCCAGAGCTCCTGCATTCTCTGCACCCTCACAGACCCAATTCGCAACCTGAGCTCCAGGTCCAAACCTCCAACACGATTAGGAAGCCTTCAGTGCCCAAGGCCATTTGGGAGCCCTTCTTGCCCTCAGCACCCAAATCCTGGTTTTGGTACCTGGTTCTCACAAACCAGTCTCCTTCAGCCTGCAGTGTGTGTGAGTCATTCAACTGCAAGTTGCCAGCAGCCCACTGTACTCTTCCCATTTCTGGTGCTCTGCACCAGTCCACTTTTCCCATGGAGTCTGCAACCCATTGCAATATGTTGCCTGGCACAGCCATCTCCATCTTGGGCATAGACCTCAGAGATTGCACCACCCGTCACTCAACTGATGAATCCACTCCCACCAACTGAAGACACGTGATATGAATTCCATGGAGTAATGTCATAAAATTAATTCTAAATGAGAGATACCACTATTCATCACCTGGTAGTGGCTTGGAGCACAACAAATCATCAAATTGCTTGAGCCCTCAAGGATAGAGCTACACGACCATCTTAGCTGGGTGGCAAAGAAAAGCTTATATAATATCATTCACCAACATACCACACATGAAATTGCCATTTGTATTTCATGGCCCCAGCAAAGGAGCTAAATGTGAATGATTTAGAATAAACCTAACAAATCAAATAGAGACATTCACGGGACACTGTGGACCATCAGCTGATTAAATTAACTCAACCACAATTTCTAAACTTATAATGCAGCAAAAACCTTGATGTATCATCACCATCAAATCAGGGTTCATATCAAGTTCAATGAGAAATGCAGAAATGTGTTCCAGAGGCAGGACAAGTAATATTTAAATAATGAGCTTCTTGCCTGGTGAAGCTTCAACACAAGATTATGTGCATGCGAAACAATAGAAGCAGGCAGAAATAACCAACCCCACAACCCATTGATCAAATCAGAGTTTTACAGTACTTCTGCGTCCAATTGCGCATGGTGATAGATAATTCAAAAACTAATAAATAGGTCAAATAGCCTCAAGGAGAGACACTAGTATGTAAGTGGGAAAACAAGCTCAAGTTTTGGCAAGTAACATCAGCTAGAAGTATCACAGATAATGCATGCGAGCTTTCTGCTGTCTACATGATTACAGAAAACCACTTTTCAGTCATTCCACCAATACCACAAAACATCTGAGTACAGTACACATCAGATGGCAATGGGCCCCCAAAGCACCATGACTGAATGTTCCAGAATTGTGGTCCAGAACTAGCTGCATGTGCATTGTTTAACTGCATTGTTTAAATTCAATGGAAACCCCAACCATGAAAAACAGCTCAAATCAAATCCAACGAATTACCAGTGTATTAATCTATTCACAATCATCAGATATATCACTTCAAATTTATATTGAAAGCAAGAAAAACTTGTTCTCCAATAATTAACTTGCCACAGGCCCACAGTTTTGAGTGTGCAAAGACCACACATCCAAATTTTATTTTTGAGCTCAGAACCAAAAAATCGCGGGAGTTACCAGCAGCAGACCCACGGATCATGTAAAGAAGACCAATCACCTGGACACAGAGGGGTGCTACAGGTTAAGATGAGATGCCAAGCCCTGACGCTTCCACTCCCTACCATCCTCCTGGCCAATGTACAATCCTTGGAGAACAATCTCAATGAACTCCAAGCCAGACTTCAACATCAGAGAGAAATCAGGGGGTGCAGTGTGATAGGTTTTACAGAAACGGTTAAACACGGACATTCCAGACACGGCGCTGCAGCCCATGGGCTACACCCTCGACCGTGCTGACTGGATAGCAGCGTCAGGAAAAACCAGGGGAGATGACGTTTGTGTCATCATCAATTCATCATGGTGCACAAATGTGACGATCATGTCCCAGTCCTACTTCCCTGACCTGGAATATCTGGCGATCATATATCACCCATTCTGCTTGCCGAGGGAGTTTTCCACCATGATCCTGGTCACAGTGGTGTACATTCCACCCCAGGTTAACATCAGGCTGGCATTGGAGCATTGAGCACTGTGATTAACAGCCATGAAACAGCATATACCTTGCTGATCAATCAGGCCAACCTGAAGAAGTCTCTGACAAATTACCACCAACACGTCACATGTGAGACCAGAGGAACCAACGCACTCGATCACTGCTACACCACCATGAAGAACAGCTACTGAGCCATACCTCGAATGCACTTTGGCAAGTCTGATCACCTGACTGTACTTGTTCAAGCAGAGACTGAGGATCATGGCACCAGAAGTGAAGATGGCAAATGTATGGTCAAGGGAGGTGGAGGAGCATCTGCAGGACTGCTTTGAACTGGTGGACTGGAACATTTTCAAAAACTCATCTATAGACTTAAATGGCTATGCAACAGGTGTCACTGACTTCATCAAGACCTCCGTAGACAAGTGTGTGCCCATGCGCACATACCGGGTGTTCCCAAACTAGAAGCCTTGGATGAATCAAAGGATTCACAACCTGATGAGGAAGAGATCGAGAACATTTAAGGCTGGGGATCTAATTGCAACAAAAAGTCCAGATACGACCTGCGGAAGTCTATCTCTGAAGCAAAGTGGCAATTCCAGATGAAGCTAGAGACAGAGACAGATACATGCCAGCTATGGCAGGGAGAGCAGGCCATTACAGCCTACAAAGCAAGGGCAAACATCATAGATGGCTGATGCATCATTACCAAATGAGTTGAACATCTTCTATGCCTGCTTTGAGAAGGAGAACCCAACAGTGCATATGAGAATTCCTGCAAAGGCTGGGGACCCTGTGATACCTGTCTCTAAGGCTGACTTCAGAATATCATCAAGAGGCGCCAGGCCCTGATAGCACACCTGGCATGGCACTGAAAATCTGTGTCAACTAGCCGGAGTGTTCAACCTCTCATTGCTGCAGTCAGAGGTTCCCACCTGCTTCTAGAAGAGCAGAGTGAGCTACCTCAACAACTATAGCCCAGTAGCACTAACATCTACTGCGAAGAAATGCTTTGAGAGGCTGATCATGGCCGGAATTAATAAGTACCTAAGCAAAAGTCTGGACCCAAAGCAATTTGCCCATCATCGCAATCACTCCACAGCAGATGCAATATCGCAGGCTGCACTCAGCTCTGGATCACCTCGAAAACAGTAACCCATACATATGGCTGCTCCTCATTGACCACAGCTCAGCCTTCAACACCATTATTTACTCAGTGCTTGTCAAGAAGCTCCAAACTCTGGGCCTCTGCACCCCCCACCACACTGCAACTGGATCCTTGACTGCCTCGTTGGAAGACCACAGTCAGTATGAATTGGAAACCACTTCTCCTCTACAATTATTATCAACACAGGCACACCTCAAGAATGTGTGCTTAGCCCACTACTCTACTCATTATGCACCCATGACTGTGTGACCAGGCACAATTTCGATGCTATCTACAAATTTGCCGATGACACCAAAGCTTTTGGCAGAATCACAGACAGCAATGAGGCAGCGTCCAGGAAGGAAATAGATCAGCTCATTGCATGGTGTCATGCTAATAACTTGCGCTCAATGTTATCAAAACCAAAGAGATGATTGTGGACTTGAGGAGGAAGTCAGGGGAACATGTCCCTGTCCTCATCAAGGGCTCAGTAGTGGAGAGGGTCAAGAACTTCACCTTCCTGGGTGTCACCATCTCTGGGGATCTGTCCTGGAGTCTCCATGTCGATGCAATCACAAAGAAGGCTACTAGCCTGTGAGGTGTTTGAGGAGATTTGGTATGTCACCAGACTCTTGAAGACCTCTGCAGGTGTACTGTGGAGCATTCTGGCTGGTTTCATCACTGTCTGATGGAGGTGCCAATGCTCAGGGCAAGCCAAAACTCCAGAGGGTTGTTAACTCAGCCTGAAATATTACAGGCACCAGACTTCACTCCATCGAGGACATCTACAAGAGGCAGCGTCTTAAAAATGCAGCCTCTATCGTCCAGGATACCCACCACCCAGTCCATGCCCTCTTCACTCTGCTACCTTCGGGGGAAAAGGTACAGCTACCTAAAGACGAGCCCTCAACGGCCCAAGGACAGCTTCTTCCTTACTGCCATCAGATTCCTAAATAATCAATGAACCAAAGAAACTGCCTTACTTTTCGTGCATTTAAAAAAAAATTGTTTTAAGGTGGTTTATCTGAATATTTACACTTTGACGCTGCTGCAAAACAATGAATTTTGTGACTTGTTCATGACAATAAATTCTGATTCTGAGAAGAGAGATTAGCTGGGTTTGACTGCCCTGGTCGATTTGAGTGCGGCATCCTCCTCAATGACCATCGACACAGTGGCACCACAAAGTTGTGTGCTTAGTTCCCAGCTCTATTTCCTGTACATTCTTGACTGTGTAGCCAATTCTGCTCCAACACAATCTATTAATTCACTGGTGACACCACTGATATTGGCTGAACAACTGGAAATGAGCCAGAACAACAAGAAGTCTGAGGAGATTTGATATGTTGTGGATATTCTATCAAACTTCTACAGGTGCACTAGGGAAAGTGTATTAATTGGTTGCATCATGGCCTAGTTTGGTTATTTGACTGCTCGCAAATGCAGAAAGCTGCAGAAGGTAGAAAACGTCGCCAAGTCCATCGCAGGCTTTAACCTCCCATTCATTGAAGACATCTATATGAGGCAAGAAGGCAGTCAACATCATAAAGGACCCCATCACCCTTGATGTGTTCACATTGCTATCTTGGGTAGAAGGTGCAGAAGTCTGAAGACCAGCACTTCTTGGTTCAAGAACAGTTTCTTTCCAACAGGCTCTTTAACCTCCCCTTACTACATAATAATGGACTGTTCCAACATTACAAAATGACTGTCTGGACTATGGTAACACAACATTCTTTATTTTAAATCTTGTACTATGGTAACTGTGAATATTTATTATCTACCTATCCTTTGTATTTATTATCTAATTTTAATTTAATGCCTACTGTTGTGGTTGTTTTCTTCTCATGAAGTATCTGTCGGCAGCAAACAAGAATTTTGTTGCCTATCTTGATTGTACAATAACCTCGATGTCATTATTAAGGGCTCGTACTAAAATATCTAATCAGAAATCTGAAATTTTGTCTCTTCCAACAGGATCCATAACCCGTTAAGTATCAGATATTTGTGACATTGACAATCATCTACACTCCAGTCGATTAACAAAGGAGCTCATCAGAGAACAGATTGAAGTCCAGCCATTTTCAGTTGTCGTCATCAATAGGTTTTCCTTCATCATGTCAGAAGTGGGAATATTAGCTGATGACTAGACAGTGTTCAGTTCCAGACACAATTCCTCACTCTGTGCCCGAATGCAAAATATACAGACTCAGCAATAGTGGATAAGACTCTTCTTATTATGACGGTGCATGGTACATACCAATAAGAGGCAGTAAAACCATTTCCAATGAGACAATTTAACAACTTCCCCTTAATATTCAATGATATTACCAGCATTAAAACTGTCATCGTTCGTATCCTAGGGTTCAACATTGACCAGAAACTTGAAATGAATTAGTCCTTAAAATACTCAGGCAGCCACAATAAAAAATGAATTAGGTACTGGATATTCTGCATTGAGTGACCCATAGCATATTAAAATTGTTATGGATAGAAGGAAACTATTTGGCTTTTTAACTATTTCAACTCCTGGTACAATAATAGTCCAACCCCTTATACAGGTGATCCTACATCACGGCCCTTTGGGTTATATGGACTGTTTACTAGGAACACACAGTTCTCCATAAAGGCAGAGGTCACCTGTAATTCCCTTAACAATTCACATACTGTGATTTCAACATGTGGAAATGACAAAATCCACTGAAATAATTTGCCAGGGATTTTTGAACAGCATGTTTAAAATCCACAACCTCAACTACTAAGATGCCTACAGTATCTATCACCACCTCTCCAAATTCCATGATGATTTAGAAATATGCTGCTGCTCCTATCCTGTTGCTGAGCCAAAGTCTTGGGTCTCATTTAGACATAGCACCATTTTCTCACAGCAATCAGTTGTGCACAGTAAATATTTTGTGCTGCATCCCAGAGTAATACATGAGAAAATATTCATTACGACTTTAATTTTTAACTGCTTTCTGAACATACAGATATACTTTTAAAAAAATTTTATTTATTCGTTCAAAATACAGATAATAAGTAACATATATAACAATAAACTAAACATGAACGATATATTTTATATATATAAAAGAAAAAAGAAAGAAAAAAAGAAAAAGAGAATTCCCCCCCCCCCCCCACTTTCAGCCAACTCTCCTAAGGAGAGCCATAAAGAGAAAAGAAAATAAAGAAAAATTAAGCATACATATTAAACATACGGATATACTGATAAAACACAAGGGAAGCTTGTAGCCTAACTGTAAAAAGGATAAAAAAGCAACCACAACATCAGTAACGAGGTGAATGGAAAAACATTTGGTTTCCTTTTGTCATAACTCTCCAATTTCATTGTAGTTATTAAATGAAAATTTACACCAACTTCAAATATTATAGGATCATATCAAAAATAATATGTATTCTGAGGATTTAAACATGATACAATCAATAAACACAATTTTCTCTGACAGCAACACCTTTCTCTTTCTTTGGCTTGGCTTTGCGGACGAAGATTAATGGAGGGGTAATGTCCACGTCAGCTGCAAGCTCGTTTGTGGCTGACAAGTCCGATGCGGGACAGGCAGACACGGTTGCAGCGGTGGCAAGGGAAAATTGGTTGGTTGGGGTTGCGTGTTGGGTTTAATGCACTGAAAACTGACAACAGCTGCAGCTTCATCCAATTTTCAGGACATTTCAATTTCTGTCCTACTGTTTAAATATTTTAATAAAATCACAAGGAATGTTCCAATAATTATAAATAATAACAATTAAAATGCTTCCTTGATAAAAGCAGAGGAAATTACAATACATCATGTGAATTATGATGGGTTCTTTGGTAGCACCATCACAGGAGGAGCTGGCTAAGTCCTGAGGGATGCGGCTGCCAGACTGGGTCAGCAGTTGATAGTAAGTGAACCATACAAGGAATAAATGTACTCAACCTCATCCTCTATGAATATGTGGCAGGAATCTAGGTCCATTACAACTTTGCTTCCAGTGACTTTTGCACAACCTCGTGCAGACAAAGTATTGTTTTCAAACTGAGCAACTCTCCTTTGGGTTGAATGGCATTAACATTGTGCTAAATACATTGAACAGATTTGTTACCTTCAAAATGAGCATCCACAAAATCTTGCTTAACATAATCAGCAAACATAAATGAACATCACCACAGCCTGTAACCTCATGGTTCTGTATATTTCACACACCACCAATCCTATCCAACTGGTGTATCTCCTCTCAATCATTATGTGATACAGAAGGGTATATTAAGAGTAATGTCACATCTATGTGAGATGTCAACTAGGAGCATATATGTGCTAAACAGAAAAAGACACAGTAGCAATCCCACAACCAAAGAATGAAATCAAGTCTCTGCAGTTCTATCACACCGTGCTGTGAATGGTGGAGAACAATGAAACAGCCAATGGGAAGTGTCCAGGAACATGCACATTTTCAATAATGGCACGTGCAAGGGCTGAAGTTTTTGAAACCATGTTCACCTCGAAGTGTTAAGTGGACGATTCATCTTAACTTTTCCTGAGATCTGGAGCAGACTCAATGGGCCGATTGGCCTACTTCTGCTCCGATGTCTTGTAATCTTACCATTTCAGAAATCCACCTTCAGCCCTATTCAACTTACTCCATGTGATTTTAAGAAGCAGCTCAGAGCATCGACTTCAATTTCAATCAGACTATCCTACTGCAAGCTTGTGCTCTAGAACTATGTAGCTGTGATATTAACTAAACTGCCCCTATTAAACAATGGTTTAATTGTTGTTTTCTTATGTCTTGCAAGTAAATGGAAATATAAAAGCGGCCTTGTGAAGCTGCTCCACCATTCAGGAAGATTCCTTCCTTCACAGAAAAAAAAATTAAAGAGTTGATATCCAGAAATAAGACCAGTACAACAGTCAAGTGCAGGCTGATAAATGGAAGTCTTTTTTTTGTGCCACTGAAGGGCCAGACAATGACCATTTCCAACAAGAGAAAGTCTCACCTCCTCACCTTCAATGTCACTACTATAGCCAAATCCACCACCATTAATACAGGCTCAGAATTAGCCCTTCAGCCCAGCAAGCTTATAGCAACTATCAACCACAATTTACAATAATCCTATATATTCTATTTATTTATTCTTTCCAAGTTCTCAACAACTTCCCCCAAGATAATACCAGTCACCAACACACTGGACGCAATTTTCATTGCTCAGTTACTCTATCAATGTACATTTCTTTAGGATGTGGGTGGAAACAGGGTACCTAGAGGAAATTCTCATGGTCACAGCAAGAATGCATAAGGTCAGGATTGAACCCATGTCTCTGGCATTGTGAGGTACCATGAGATGACAAGTAGGATTGTGAAGCGGTGAAATCCTTGTACTGGTTCAGTTTGCATGATATCTATGCCTAAATTCTCCTTCCCAAGAATCAAAGTGGAAGCCAAATACTTTTTAAGAGGGCTTTGAACCCTTTTCTCTTCCCACTTGATGATCTCTTCCCATGACAGATTTGGAATAGAATGTCTGTATTTGAAGTCTTGTTTTGGCCATGCAAGAAATGTCATCTGCTTTATGAAATGGAATGCACATAACTAGGCCCTCAGCGCTTCTGAGGGCACTGACTTGCTATGCTCATCCTATCAGATGGTTTGCAAAGATTTTGCAGGGACAGCACAGAATGAAATATTGTGCTAATGACCTGGCCTTGTAGGACTCAAAAACTGTGTTGCAACAAGAGGTCATGCCATGAATAATCTGTAGCAAGTGACTCACCTTCTGTCACTGAACCAGAACAAAGCAGCCTGCTCAGGTGGCATCCCTACAATCACCCAAGGAAACATTCATTTCCTTCACCAACAGTTTGCCATAGCAGCAATGTGCACTACTTATAAAATATAATTGTTCCATTAAATCAGTTCAAATGGGAAAAACCAAACTTGTTTGATATTGTATTTTTTTTTACAATTAGATTGTAAATATATGGTCCTTTTTTATTTAAATGATATTTTAAGGCTATGACAACCACAAGTGCTCATCATAAAAAGAGAAAAATATACATTAAAGCTTGCATTCTGAAACTGAAGAATTTTGAATGCAGAACAAGTTAATTAGTATTTGAAAGTCACATTAAAGTTTCAGGTGTAATGTCATCTGCAAATTTCAAATTCAGTTTATAAAACTACTGTATATACAATGCTGGATGGAAAGCACATTAGTTCTTATATGTTAGCCACAGATATATAAAAATCATATTTTCTACATGCTTAAATATCTGAGATCAGCAGATGAGCAAAGAAGGGAAGCGCGATTAAGCAATGGGCTTGTAAGTCTTCCAACTATGTGTTAATATAATTGATGCCAGTATCTCAAAAAAACCTGCTGATTAGAATCTCAGTGAAGAGCCTAAGCTAAAAATTAGGAGATTTCTCAGTGGTGGTATCTGGCTGAGACTACAAGGGATAGGTGAGAATGTGTGTGAGAAATAGGGGAAATATATCAAAAGGTAACATGAAATATCAGCTCGGCTACCCTTGATGACAGTTCAACCAAACTGAGATATACAACACTGCATATTGACAGAGCGAGAGCCAAAAGAACTGTCTCATTCTCTCCCTCTCCAGTACCTATTTATTTTTGATTTTGTGAGGTTTAGTCTCTTGCACATCACCAGAAATCTCAATCTTGTTTTCAGAACCATTGGAATAGCTGATGGGAGAGTTCATCACATCCTTGAACAACCATTAAAATCTGCAAACCAGGATGGCAAGACAGCAATAAGTCAGTTTATCCTCTGTCTATATAAGATCTGAGAGACTTGAAAAGAGTAATTTCAATTCATAGAGGCTCATAACAATTTGATGTGTCCATCCACATCTCAAACACGAAGGCTTCTCAGATGTCGTGGAAATAATATTAAATCTAGAGTCTGTGAAGCTCATGTACTCATTGTTTGCACAAGGTAAAAACAGGTGGTCTATAAATATTGGCATGCTTTATATGAAGGTGACAGTATTCTTTTAAACAATCTAATGGATGGTATATAATGCCAATAAGATTGCAAATGACACTAAGATAGGTGGCAGTTTGAGTTGTGAGGAAGATTGCAAGAGGTTGCAGGATGATTTGGCCAGATTAGGAGTGGCCAAATGTATAGCAGATGCAGAATATGTAGATAGATGCGAGGTGATCCACTTGGATGACAATAATAGGCAGGCAGGTTATCTGAATGGTGAGAAATTAGGAAAAGAGCAAGTGCAACAAATTTGGCTGTCATGGCGCATCAGTCATTGAAGGTTGGAATGCAGTGACAGCAGGCGGCAAAGAAAGCAAGGGGCATGCTGCTATTGATTGTGAGAGGTTTTGAATATTGAAGCATGGAGGCCTTGGCGAGGCCACACCTGAAGTATTGTGTGCAGCTTTTGTTTTTGATACAGGAAGTTCTTCCTATTGAGGGAATTCAGCAAAGGTTCACTAGATGACAGGACTGACATATGAAGAAAAGCATGGTTAGACAAGGGTTATAATTGAATTTAGAAGAATGAGAGGCAATTACATTGATATATATATCTCTATTTATTTATTTATCCTGATAGAACTAGACAGACTGGATGCTGAAAGAATGTTCCCAAAGTAGGGGAAGTCCAGAACAAAGGGGTGCAATCCAAAGATAGGGAAGACAATTAGGATTGAGATGAAGAGAAATGTTTGCACTCAGAGACTTGTGATACTCCCTAACACAGAAAATTGTTGGGTCCAGTTCATCGATATATTCAAAAGGGAGTTGGATATGGCCGCATTGGCTAAAGGGATCAATCAGAACTGAATGGCCTTGGCCTGCTACTATTTTTCCCAATTCATGTTTCTGTTTCCTTCTTATTCCGAGTGCTCATCGCTATTGAATATCTTCTAAGCAGGAGTGATCCATTGGAACACCACAATTGGAGTAAGAGGTGCCATGTCCATTTGGGAACCATGTTGTCACAGTAATTGAGCTCACTGAACAACTTCATTACATATCAAATTCATGCAACTTACATTGCAAATAAGATTCTCATTTAGGGAACTGAAACCAAAAAGCAATATAAACATCATATAACCATATAACCATTTATGGAGCGGAATGTCAATGGTCATACTTTTGCAATAACTACAGTACATCACTTCAGGTTTTCAAAAATTATATAGGTTCCTCCATTAGCATGGAAAGACTGATTGTTTACACTTAGGATCTCTGTCAAAGAGAGATTTATTGATTACAGAGGACTGCATATCTCTGAAGGGTGTGAATGCTGAGAATTGTGGTCAATATTACAAATGACAAAGACAGTCTTTATCAACTGTGGGATTGTGTTACAAAACTGACTGCCGCATTGAACCGAGCTCCTCCAAAATTTCAGGACCAACTATTGTATTTTGGGGAAAAGTTTTAGACTGTAGGACACACAATTCTTTGCATTTGCTCAGTCATTTAACATCATGGTGGATCTTCAATTACAACATCAGTTTCATCCCTCATCCCCGATGCCCACTGATTCCTTTAGTCTTCAAAATTCTGACCTCTCAGTCATCAACTGAGCAATCTACAGGAAAGAATTCCAAATATTTCCAAAGCTCTTACAGAAGAGATGACTTCTCATTTTAGTGACTCACGGCCCACCAACCATTCAAAAATTAACCCTTAGTTCTAGAGACTCCCACTAAAGAAACAATGTATCAACTAAACAATTCTGAGATTCTACTACTTAGTAATAATATTTATTTTAATATATGTTCTGTATATATGTTTTACTTGTATGTGTGTTTTGTCTGTCTGTGTGTTTGCACTGTTCTGCGTCATGAACAAGTGAACATTGTTTCATCGGGTTCTACTGGTAATTCAGATGATAAATAAACATGAATTTGAACTCAGTATCTATCATAGATTATCCTACAAGATTTCATACATTTTATTTTTAAGCCAGCTTATTTTCAATTTAATGGTTTATTTTCAATTTTTCATAAATTTGTCTTTCATGGGCTCCTGGTGTTGTTACTCATCCACTGGGAAGACTATTGCACTACTCTCTGTTATCGTGCAGAAGAGAGTTAAGTTGTAGTTAAGGGAAATTTCAACTTCCCTAATATTGATTGGCACCTACTGACTGCAAGAGGGATACATGGGGCTGAATTTGTCAGGTGTGTAAAGAAGGATTCCTGACACAGTATGTGGACTGGCCAATGAGAGGAGAGGCCATACTGGATCCGGTTCAGAGGAATGAACCTGATCAGGTGATGAACCTCTCGGTGGGGGAGCATTTTGGTGGTGGGAGTGTCCACAACTCCCTTAGCTTCAACACAGCTATGGAAAAGGATATAAACAGTCAAACTGGGCAAGTGCTTAACTGGGGAAGGTCTAATTATGAAGGGATGAGGCAGGAACTAGTGAGAATAAATTGGAAACAGATGTTTAAGAGTGAAAGCACTGAAGTAATGTGGAGGAAGTTTAGGGAAAACTTATTGAGTGTTCAAGATAGTTTGTCCCATTGGGACAATGAAAATATGGTAGGAAAAGAGAACCGTGGCTGACGAAACAGGTCAGGCAACAAGTCAAGAGGAAGAAGGGAGTATACTTTAAATATAAGAAGTAGGAAACAGGAAGGATTCATGTGAAGTTAATGGTAGCTAGGAAGGAGCTTAAGAAAAGATTTAGGAGAGCTCAAAGGGGGGCATGAGAAAGCCTTGGCATGTAGAATTAAGGAGAACACCAAGGCTTTCTATGCATATGAGAAGAACTGAAGGATGACGAGAATGAAGGAGAGGCTGTTAAAGGATAAGGGAGGCAACATGTGCCTGGAGGCAGAGGAAGTTGGGGAGGTTCTATATGAATACTTTGCATTGAGATTCACAAGAGAAGAGGACATTGATCACTCTGAGGTCAAAATTGAACAGCCCTGAGTGTTGGACAATGTGGACATTAAGGAGTGGAAGTGTTGGATCTTCATAAAAACATCAAGACTGTTAAGTCCTTGGGGCCAGATGCGTTATACCCCAGGCTGGTGTGAGAAGTGAGAGAAGAGATAGCTGGGACCTATGATCTTTGAATCCTCTTTGGCCACAGGGGAGGTGCCTGAGGTTTGGAGAATGGCAAATGTTTAAAAAAGGTAATAAGGAGAATCCTGGGAATTGTAGATGAGAGAGTCTTACATCAGTGGTGTGCAAACAAATGAGAGGATTCTTAAGGATAGGATCTATGCGCATTTGGAGAAGAATAGCCTACTCAAGGGTAGTCGGCATGGCTTTGTCAAGGGAAGGTTGTGCCTCATGAGTTTAATTGAATTTTTTGACGAAATAACAAAAGAAATTGATGAGGGTAGGATGATAGATGTGGTATACATGGATTTTAGCAAGGCATTTAACAAAGTCCCCCATGAGAGCCTCATCCAGAAAGTCATGAGTCATGGGATCAGTGTAAAATTGGCTGTATGGATAAATAATTGGCTTGTAGGAAGAAAGCAGATAGTAGTAGTGGAAGGAAAGTATTCTGCCTTGAGGCCAGTGACTAGTGGAGAGCTGCAAGGGATCTGTTCTGCGTCCCCTGCTCTTTGTGATTTTTATAAATGACCTAGATGAATAGGTGGAAGGATGGGTCAATAAGTTTGCAGATGGTACTAAGTTTGGAGGAGTTGTGGATGGAGCTGAAGGGTGTCAAAAGTTACAAGTGGATATAGACAGGATGCAGAATTGGTCAGAAAAGTTATAGATGGAATTCAATTCGGATAAGTGTGAGGTGATGCATTTTGGAAGGACTAACCTGAAGACTGAGTACAGGGTTAGTGATTGGTTATTTGAGAGTGTGGATGAACACAAGGGCCTTTGGGTTCAAATCCATACATCTCTCAAGGTCGCCAACAGGTTGATAGAATAGTTAAGAAGACCTATTGGATGCTGGGATTAGGGGATTGAATTCATGAGTAGAGAAGTCATGTTACAACTCTACAAATCTTTAGTATGACCACATTTAGAGTATAGTGTTCAGTTCTGGTCACCTCATTATAGGAAGGATGTGGAAGCTATAGAGAAGGTACAGAGGAAATTTTGCAGGATTTTGTCTGGATTAGGAAACAAGTCTTATGAGGCAAGGCTAGCAGAGATGGGACTTTTCACTTTGGAGAGTAGAAGGATGAGAGGAGACATACAGATCTCTTTCACGATTATAAGAGGCATAGATGGGGTGGACAGCTGGCACCTGTTTCCTAGGGAAGGATTAGCAAACACCAGAGGACATACATACAAAGCTATGGGAGGGAAGTTTAGAGGAAACATCAGGGGTAAGTTGTTTTTTTTAATTACACAGAGAGTTGTGGGAGCCTGGAATGCCTTGCCAGGGATAGTGGTGGAAGCTGAAACATTGGGGGCATTTAAGAGACTCTTAGACAGACACATGGATGAAAATAAAAGAGGGTTATGGGGTAGGGAGGGTTTAGTATGTTTTTTAGGAAGGAATTATATGGGTTGGCACAACATTGAGGGCTGAAGGGCCTGTACAGTGTTGTCATTTAAAACATTTAAAAAAAAACCTCCAATACCTATAACCTGTTCTAAGAAAACTGATATAGTCTTCCGTGACTTCAATGGGATTAAATTTTGGAAGTGAAGTTCAACAACAGAGGAATAGATTTCTACCACAGAATCCAGAGTGACATTGCCTTGTCCCAATGGTGAATTACATGTAGTTTTCACTGTGAGAGCAAGTTTCTGTACATCATGAATTTAACTGGAAGATTTCTGGAAAAGAAATACAATGAACTCAACCCAAATTTGTGTTTATGACTGATCCTGCCGAAGCATTTCATATACGAGCCATGCAAGGATGAGGAATTAGGTTTTGATTGTCTTCAAAACTCAGGTTATACAAGGTGTTTAGCAGCTCAGCTTACCTCTCCATTCTTCATTTGTACTAAAATGATAAATAAGTTGGGCAAACAAAGATATAGCCAATTGCACTGATTGATTGATGATTGATTCCTCAGCTAAAGAAATAACAGCTCACTACCTATATACTGGATGTCATCCAAAAATAAATTTATATATTTCATTTTTAAGTCTGAGAATATCAGATAGGCGTTGAGACATGGGTTTGGAGACACAGAGTAAAATAAAATAACAAGTTTAAGATGATATTGAGAATAAAACAAGAAAAATAATTTGATAGCTGTTATCAGAATTCATTGTCTTACAATGTATGCCTTGAGGAGACAAGTGTGTTGAAAGAAATAATAGTTGGGTGATTAGAAGGGAAATAAATAGATGTATAAAAGGAATCTTCTGGACCACCTCAGAAATGCATGGTCAAAGAGAATTGTAAAACCATATAGAATGGGCCTGAACATTAAAAACAAAAATAAAAAGATGGAAAACTGAAATAAACACAGAAAATGCTGAAAAGCTACATAAATTTTATTCCATTATCAAGAATGCTGTCACACTTTTCTTTCATTGTTTACCCTTGCGGTTACACTGTCATGCTTTCAAATTTAATGATTTGAGAATTGATTCAACTTCTTAGAAATTTCTTTATGCATAGCACCCAGACAATTCCATGTGCCAAGCTGCAACATGACATTTGTACCATATTCTTTAATCCATTTTCTTCTCATCTTTTGCTTTCTACTTTTTTTCTTTCTCTAATCTCTGTTTCACCACAATCGATTTTCCTCCATTTTCTGATCTCATATGTTAATCCCACGAGATCTTTATTCTACTGGTAGCAAAGTAAAAACTTAAATGATCTTGTGTATTCAAGCCTGCTGAATTTTATTTATACAGGATGGATCCAAAGACACTTCACAGTCTTAAGGTCTCGATAGTTCAGCTGATCTCTCAATCTATTTTCAAATGATAACTAATTTGGGAAAATATTGATATATTGACTGACAATGTAAATAATAGCTTCTTTAAAACAAGACTGAACATATATTATGGGAACTCAACTATCATGAACTCCATTACCACCAGAATTGTGTTTAATATCACAATAATTAATTAAAGCCATCATAACATTCATAACAATAAATGTGTTGAAATCTGACCATGGAATTTTAGCTTTAGCAGCAGTCAGCCATGAGATGCACCATTTTGCCAAGTCTTTCCCCCAACCTTGAAGTGCAGTTCAAATTTTCATTATTAAACTGCAAATGTGCAGTGGACAGCACAAATTGAATTATTTTAACCCTTGATATACTTCATCTGATGGTTTGATTAGTATTGTCAAAAATAGGTCCAACACAAAAAGTAAGATTTCAAAACAGTGTCATTACACAATTTGAAAGAAAATTTGTTTTAAATTGATTGTTTAAAAAAAAACATTTTAGTTAGATTTTGACCAATATTGAAAGAGAACAATCAGTTCCTTCATATCACAATAGCCTTCATTCAAATTTTTCAGACTGCATCTGCAGATCATATTACACTATAGCATAGAAACAGGCCATTTGGCCCATCTAGTCTGTGCTGAACTGTGTGCAGAACTCTGCAAAAGCATGGGATCGTGAGTGATAATTGACAGCAGAGCTGAAGGACAGAAACAAAGAAAGACAGAGATACTACGTGAACTGGGGGTGGAAAAGCAAATTATATAAAAGGGAGATATGGGGGTTGGAGTGGGTGTTGAACAAGTACCTTGAAGAAATCCATGACCTCATCAATGCTAAATACACAGACAGAAACTAGTGTTATGTTCTTGCTCCCAAAAAGCTGTATCTAAATTTTTGAGCTTGTAAATGAGTGCATTTAGTGCAAACATCCAGTGGTGAATAATTTACACTAGGTTATGGCCATTTAACCAAATGAGGCCAGTTTTTTTCTTGATGATTTTTAAACTGGTGTAAAAATTGCAGGAAGTTGAGTTATGTTGAACATAATTTCTGTAATCTTTCGTGCTAATAATGTTGATATGTATAGGGCATATTCCATAAAAATATTACAATCAAGTTACATTATAGCAGCTGTCTGTTTAGGAACTGAAAATTTAACTATACAGTTGGACCAAACTCTTAGCTATTGATTTTCAAAATATTACGTTTTTTATTCCTCTTTATTTTCTCCATAATCTCCAGTTGTTTTTTTTTAATGTTGAAAAGTTGAAGCTGATCTCCAACCTCACTATACAGTTGTTTTACAAATGTGCTTTTGAGTGAATTAAGATGCTCACAAATTTTCATCAATAAGTCTTGATTATCTTTTTTCTCCCCTACGCTTTATACGTTTCTTGAAAATTCAGGCAAAATCCGTAGATGTTGAGGCCTAGTGCAATACGCAAATGTGCTGGAGAAACTCAGCAAGTCACCCAGTATCCATTTGAATTAAAAGGCAATCAACATTTCAGGCCTGAACCCTTCATCAGGAATGTATTTCCACATTCCTAATGAAGGGCTCAAGCGTGAAACATTGTTTGCCTTTTACTTCCTATGGATGCTGCATGACCTGCTGAGTTTCTCCAGCACTTTTGTTTAAACCACCAATGAACCACAGGGGTTGAGATTATTCCAGCAAGCTAATAGTTTATTGCATCAGGTTTGCATGCAGTATCCTCAAGTGTGTGGATTGCACATTAAAGTCAAGACCCAGGAATAAAGTGCAGTTTAAGGGATTGCTCTTCCACCTTGCTGCCGACTGTTAATTTGGATTGTTAGTTCAAATATAGCGGAAATAATGGACTGATACAGAATTAATCCAATGAAACTGCCTCCTGTATACTGAGAAATGACCATTATGACATCTCTGGCAATTGGAACTCTTTCTAATTAGGTATATTTTCATATTTATGTGTGAATTTTGCAATATAATATAGTGCTTTCATCTGGGCCTTACATCCACTGAATCTGCCCATTGCTCTGTGGCAAGTAAAATGAAATGAACTTAGCGAAAAAAAAATCATTGTAACTTGCAACTTTAAAATGGAAATTGTTGCAGCAGTTTTCACTACAAGTAGGAATGTTCATAGTTATTGTTTCAACTGCCATTACACAACAGTTCTTCTCTGTTCTGCAATTGCAATATGTTCCATATTTCAGTGAGAAAACCTCATTGCAGTTAAGTGGCTGAATTGAATGAATCTTGCTGATATAGGTATTGGATAGTTCCATGAAAGCCCTTAATGTAATGGAACTCCTGCTGAGGGCCTTTCCTCCCATTTCTTCCTTCCACTTTATGTGCTGTTAAAAAGTAATAAAGGTAGTTGAAAAGTCAAACAGGACGGCTTTGTTTATTAGCTGGGAAATAGTATACAAGAATAAGGTTATGACTGAACTGTATACAACACTTATCAGTGTACTGCATGAGAATTTAAAAAATATATTATTTTTCCCCCTTAATATACAAAGACTCTCCAATATTATGTGCATTATGTCTATATTATATATATTTTCTTTCTCTCTCTTTCTTTGGCTTGGCTTCGCGGACGAAGATTTATGGAGGGGGTAAAAAGTCCACGTCAGCTGCAGGCTCGTTTGTGGCTGACAAGTCCGATGCGGGACAGGCAGACACGATTGCAGCGGTTGCAGAGGAAAATTGGTTGGTTGGGGTTGGGTGTTGGGTTTTTTCTCCTTTGCCTTTTGTCAGTGAGGTGGGCTCTGTGGTCTTCTTCAAAGGAGGTTGCTGCCCGCCAAACTGTAAGGCGCCAAGATGCACGGTTTGAGGCGTTATCAGCCCACTGGCGGTGGTCAATGTGGCAGGCACCAAGAGATTTCTTTAGGCAGTCCTTGTACCTTTTCTTTGGTGCACTTCTGTCACGGTGGCCAGTGGAGAGCTCGCCATATAGCACGATCTTGGGAAGGCGATGGTCCTCCATTCTGGAGACGTGACCCATCCAGCGCAGCTGGATCTTCAGCAGCGTGGACTCGATGCTGTCGACCTCTGCCATCTCGAGTACTTCGACGTTAGGGATGTAAGCGCTCCAATGGATGTTGAGGATGGAGCGGAGACAACGCTGGTGGAAGCGTTCTAGGAGCCGTAGGTGGTGCCGGTAGAGGACCCATGATTCGGAGCCGAACAGGAGTGTGGGTATGACAACGGCTCTGTATACGCTTATCTTTGTGAGGTTTTTCAGTTGGTTGTTTTTCCAGACTCTTTTGTGTAGTCTTCCAAAGGCGCTATTTGCCTTGGAGAGTCTGTTGTCTATCTCATTGTCGATCCTTGCATCTGATGAAATGGTGCAGCCGAGATAGGTAAGCTGGTTGACCGTTTTGAGTTTTGTGTGCCCGATGGAGATGTGGGGGGGCTGGTAGTCATGGTGGGGAGCTGGCTGATGGAGGACCTCAGTTTTCTTCAGGCTGACTTCCAGGCCAAACATTTTGGCAGTTTCCGCAAAGCAGGACGTCAAGCGCTGAAGAGCTGGCTCTGAATGGGCAACTAAAGCGGCATCGTCTGCAAAGAGTAGTTTTCTTTACAAGAAAACAAAATACCAACCTCCCCTCCCCCCCCGCCTTTCACAATATTTCATGTTCATCATCAAAATTTTTATATGGGAACGTCACTTGCATTTATGCTATAGCAGCATCTATAATTGTCCTTTTTTTAATTGTATTTATAATTACAATTACAATTGGGCCCCTACATGATCAAAATATGGCGGCCCTATCTTGGCAATATGTAGAAGGGAGATGGATTTCCAAGTAATTGTAATACATTTCTTAGCCACTGCTAAGGTTATTTTAACGAATGAAATTTGGAATTTAGTTAGTTTATTACTTATTTCAATGAAGTCGCGCAAAAGATAAAGCTCGGTGTTGCCATGAAGGCCACCCCTGTTATCTTTGTTAAATTTTCAGTAATATCCAGCTAGAAAGGTCTCATCTTCACACCTGACCACGTAGCATGTAAAAATGTTCCTATTTCTATCCCAAATCTAAAAGATATTTTTGATATTTCAAGTTATGATTTATGCAAATTCAGTGGAGTGAGGTATAATGGATGTAAAAAATTATACCAATCAGACCAATATCTTTCCATTATTGCAACACCTAGATCCAACTCTCATCTCCCTATTGATCTCCGTAAATATGGTATCGCACTTTCTTTCTGGAGTGCATACTACATCTTAGTTATAAATTTAGGTGTATTCCTCATCCAAAATATTCATTGTATTTCACTAATTTCAAGTGGGATTAAGTTTGGCCCTATCTTTCTCTTAGGAATGATTTTAGCTGGAGAAAACAAAAGAAAGTCCCATTAGCTACTTGATATTTATTTCTTAATTATTAAAAGACATAAGAGATCTCTCCACTTTACTATCATCAATATATCTTATTCCTTTATCATACCATAAATTCTATATTTTGTTACCCAGATTCATAGGCAGTAATCTTCTTCTTCTCTTCTTTGGCTTGGCTTCGCGGACGAAGATTTATGGAGGGGGTAAATGTCCACGTCAGCTGCAGGCTCGTTTGTGGCTGACAAGTCCGATGCGGGACAGGCAGACACGGTTGCAGGGGAAAATTGGTTGGTTGGTGTTGGGTGTTGGGTTTTTCCTCCTTTGCCTTTTGTCAGTGAGGTGGGCTCTGCAGTCTTCTTCAAAGGAGGTTGCTGCCCGCCGAACTGTGAGGCGCCAAGATGCACGGTTTGAGGCGATATCAGCCCACTGGCAGTGGGCAGTAATACATTTTTACATAATAGCATTCTTAATGATATACTTGTTTTTTTAACCAAATACACTCATTTATTTCTTGCCATATTCTAATTATATGAATTAATATATATGTTATCTGTCTTTTTTGTTATTAACTTAACATTCAACTTATAAATAAAGTCCTTCTCTGTTTCTTCTTCTATTGAATTCAATCCATATGGATCCAAGAAGGAGGACTGTCTTCTTCAAAAAAGAAAGATAAAAATCTTGCTTGTGCTTATAAATAATATTTCTTAAAATCTGGAAGTCCTCCCAATTTATAGTCCCATGTTATCTCTTCCAATGAAATTCTTAGCAATTTGTTATTCCACAGGTATGGCCTAATGTAATTATTCAATAATTTGATGAATTTTTTAGGTAGTGTAATAGGCAATGATAGAAAAAGATAATTTAATCTTGGCATCACCTTCATTTTAATACAATTCACTCTTCCCACTAAAGTAATCGGCAGGTCTTTCCTTTTCTATAAATCTTTCTCCATTTTTTCTAAAAGAGGTGTGTAATTAAATTTATATAAATTCTGTAAATTATTATCTGTCCTTATTCCTAAATATTTCATTCCATTTATCTTCTATTTAAATCTATTACCTTTTTGATTTCTTTCATAATCAAAATGTTTCAATGGCATTATCTCACTCTTGTCTATATTTATTTTATAACCTGATATTCTTCATATTTTTCTAATGTTGTTTGTAATTTTATCAAGGATTCAGCCAGGTCAAACATATATAATAGCACATCATCACAAATAAACTAATTTTATGTTCTTCCTGTCCAACTTTGAACCCCTTAATGTCCGGATCTCTCCTTATAATCTCTGCCCGTGGTTCAATAGTTAGGACAAAAAGTACCAGAGCCAAAGGAAACCCCTGTCTACTTGATCTACTCAAGGGAAAAACCACTGACATCTGATTGTTAGTTATAATTTTGGCTTGTGGTTTATGATAAAGTGTTCTTATCCAGCTTATAAATTTTCTGCCTATACCAAATGTTTCCAATATTTTAAATAATAAAAACCATTCTAATCTATCAAATGCTTTTTCTAGAGAGATGGTTATACTTGGATTCAACTCTGATTTTGCCATATGTATTACATTAAATAGACTACTTAGACTATTTGAAGAATGTCTTCCTTTTACAAATCCCTCCTGATTTGTATATACACCCAACCCCAACCCACCAATTTTCCCCTGCAACCGCTGCAATCGTGTCTGCCTGTCCCGCATCGGACTTGTCAGCCACAAACGAGCCTGCAGCTGACGTGGACTTTTTACCCCCTCCATAAATCTTCGTCCGCGAAGCCAAGCCAAAGAAGATTAGCTAATGCCTTTGCCAATATTTTATAATCAGCATTCAGAAGTGATATAGGTCTATATGATGACATTTTTTAATGGGTCTCTACCTTTCTTCAGTAACACTGTAATTATAGCAGTTGAGAAAGATTCCAGGAGGATCTATGTCTCCACCGTCTGGTCCAATACATACATCGTAAGAGGTATCAATAAATCTTTAAATTGTTTGCAGAACTCGGGAGGAAGCCCATCCTCCCCCAGAGAATTTGTATCTTGTAAAATTCCCAAGACTTTCTCGATTTCTTCTCTTGTGAACGAGGCATCTAATTCAATTCCTTGTTTTGCTTAATCAAATCTTGAAAAATAACACTTTTTCATGGTCATTCTCGGGTTGACCATAATTTTGTTTAGAATATTCATATACTGCTCCTAGAATTTATTCCTGTTCCCAGTACCAGGACCAGTCATGATTGCTGTTCGTCAGCTCTCCTGGGTCCAAGTTTCTGGTGAGCCCTTTTAATATGCAATTTTTCTCTGAATTTGTCTTCTCCCAACACTTGCGTGATCCAGGTTTTAAATAAGTTCACTGTATCTCTTCCCTTGTTTCTTTCTTTCAGTCCAATAATTCATTATTGGACTGAAAGAATTTGCAGACATTATGTCATCTGCTAAAATTCTCCATGTGGTCGATCTTGTCCAACAGACCTTATCTGTCTGATTTCCATTTATTTGCATCTTTTTCCAAAGCTTTTTTAGCTTATCTTGTGTTTTTACCAAGTCTGCTTCTGCTTGGGTCATTCTTTCCTTTAAGTATTCAATGGTTTCTTTAATTTCAGTCATCCTTTCAGTCATGTCTCTCAGTACATTTTCAATACCAACAAATTGGTTGCTCAAGTTTTACATTTTCTCCAGGATAATATTTAGTTCTTGTCCTGACTCCCCAGCTCTACTGGGACCTGCTAGTCCCAAGGCCAATTTTCAGCTGCTCCCTTTTGGTCGATGTTCCTGGCTGAGTAGAAACCTCCTCATTTTTTGTTCTTGGCTGCCTTGGTTTCTTAGCAGTTGTTTTGTCCATTTTTCTTAGTAAAAAATTCTTAATTTTTAACCATCTTTTTGGTACTCTGCACGGAGTGCTTGATCAAAACATGTCAAAGTCCTTCGCATGGCCATGCCCCGCACAGCATGAATTTTACATACAGCTCCACTCACCACATAACAAGAAATATGTTAAACCAATGCTGGGATACCTTAACAAGTGAAGAGGCATTTGTGGAAAGAGAAACAGTCAACATTTCAGATTTGTGTTCTCTTGTCAGAATGATGCAGTTCTGACAAAGGGTTGCAGATTTCTCTTTCCACAAATGCTGCTCGACTTACTCCAGCATTTTCTGATTTTGCCTCAGATTTCCTGTAGCTGCAGTAATGTTTTATTCTCACGAGAACGATGTGACTGCACTGGAGATAATTAGCTTTGGGACAAAGTAGCTCTGATTGGTTGAGAGTGATCAGGTTCTCAGTGAGGTACAGTCTCATAAGAGCCATCTTTATGTGGGTATTTGAGATTATCAAAAATTAATTTCTTGTAGAAGCCTTCTGTTTCCTCAGTTTACTTTGACACTAGTTTAATGGCGATAGAACTTATTAAGCAGCGATCTATCCAACAGTCATCAATGCTTATAATGGCACAGATGACATGAATATCTGTGTAATCTCTTGCCTGGGCCATGATATAACAAGTGTCAGTAGTTATTTTGGGGGTGTGGCGTTACTTCACCACTTGCCCCAAAGTCCTGTAGTTATGACCCTGAGAAGAAAGGATGCTACTTATAACAAAGTGAAATTCCAAGTATTTTATTAGGAGTTGAATTCCATAGGAGTTAGCTTTCTCAGTTTACACCCTATTGATCACATAGTGCCAGGGGAATAGGATTTTATTAACCCAGCAGTTTTCCTAGGAAAATAGTTTTATCTCCCTCTGGCATGTGACCCATGAGTTTTATTTTGAGAACAGAGACAAATATGATTGAGATAACCACAGAGAAACGTCTCTGCTATTGGGAAGGTCATTTCCAGGGTTCACCTCAGCTGCCTCCTCCTAGAAGTCAAACATATGTTCCCAAAATCATAATGTGTACTCCGTTCACAGAGGGCCTCAGTGACCTTCACTGTCAATTTGTTCAATGACCAAATGAAGATCTTACATTCATCATTCATAAGCCCAACGTTCTCTGTCAAATTGCCCCCCCACTGTGCAACACCATATATTCTCTGACAATAAAGTCCACTATAAGATGCTGGAAACAATGGACCACTTCCCATATCTCATGAACCACCTTTCAGTGAACGCAGATATGCTACCTTTTGTGTTCCAGCACAGCACGCGAGGAACAAGAAGTTTTAGAAAATCAAGACATTTAACCCAGAACAAAGCCCAGTTCTACCAGGCAGGTGCTTAACCTTTTTTACACTTCTTGAGACCTAGACCTCCCTTCAAAATCCTCCCTATCCATGAGCAGTGTAAGCAAACAAATATCAGCATGCTCTCTGAGGCCAGGATTAATTTAATTTTTAATTTATATATACAGCACAGTGACCAGTCCTTCCAGCCCATGACGCCAAAATAAACCCATGTACCAATGAACCTACTCAAAATAAACCCATGTACCAATGAACCTACTCACTCTTTACGTTTTTGGAATGTAGGAGCAAAGCAGAGCACCTGGAGGAAATTCACGCAGACACAAGTCAAACCTACAAACTCATTGCAGATAGCGTTGGATTTGAACCCTGGCCACTAGCACTGTACAAGAATCATGCTAACCACTACATTAGCCATGCTGCCATAGCGCTGAGGTTCTCGTTGCACTCAGTTGGTTTCACAGGGCAGACCAATGCAGTCACAAGCCTGACACCAGACTCCTGAAAACAGACATCCTACTCCAAGCTCTTTCATGGGAAGAGATTTCCATATGGAGAGAAAGATTCTAAGATGTTCTCAAAGAAAAAGTGTAACATCTTCACAAATTTATTGGAGTCTGTGATTCATGATCCTTCAGAATGGAAAGAGAACATTTGGGAAGTGCAGCAATATGGTCGCACTCCTCCTCCTTCTTCTGTTGTAGACGATGCTGACTTTGAAAAACGGCAAGATGGCAGAGACCACGTGGAAGATGGCTACCCCCTCCTTGTCTGACGAAGATGGCGCCAGTTTCAAAATGCAGCAAGATGGCTGCTGGGGTTTCCCGCGTCACTGCTCTCGCCAGGCAGCCCCGCAGGAAGGCCATGTCATATAACACTGGCACCAGGAGATCGTGGGTTTGGGTTTCGGGCTCGCCTCAGTTGGCTTATCGGGGGTCACGCATGTGTTGGACCTCTCAGCGCTCCCCCTCAACCTGCAAATCTTCAACCAGTGTCCCTTCTTACAACCACCAGAGCAGTTGGAGATTTTTTTTTCAGGATATCAAGTTCTTGGGTACTGCTGCTGACTGCAAAAGAAGCATCCCTTAGTGCCAGAGGTCACTGCTGTCAGGGCTGATGCAGAGAGTGGAGCCACTCTGGGAACCAGATCATCCTAGAGGGTGCTGCCACTGCCTTCCAAATAATCAGTTCCCAGTTGGGCCATCTCCAGTGACTTGGCCAGCTGCATGTTGTCACACAGCACCACGCTGCCTTGCTCCACCATCCACTGCCTTATGTATTCGGATCTTACGCCATCAACAAGAGCATCCCGGATCTGCTCATCTTCCCGTTTTCGGGCTATACTGTCTTTGTACCCGCAGTTCCTCGTGAGTGCTCGTAGGATGAGGACAAACTATTCAATGGACTCACCAGGCCATTGCTTCTGTTGCAAGAGCTGATGCCTTTCTAGGACGATATTCTGGGGCCTCATGTAGCGGGCCTTCAGCCTTACAACTGCCGACTCCTAAACTGTACAGTCCCTGATGATCGGGAATCCTTTAGGTCTGATGCGAGAGAGGAACGCTGACCTCTTGAGCTCATCCGTTGAGTAGACAGTTTGTGTGGCCATCAGGTATATTTGGAAGCACTCCAGCCAATGCAAGAATTAATCTGGGGACTCTGGGGACAGGGTCGATTAGCAGCATTGCTGACTTCAACAGAGCTTCCCTCCTATTCTTACTGAATAAAACTGCAGCGTAACTGAGAGCACTCAAGACCAGAGAGAGTACACACACTTTTATTCAGTAAGAATAACACACAATAGTCTTTGTGCTGAACTGGGGTTTTGGCAGGGATCCAGGGTTTATATCGGGATATGTGGGGCGGAGCCAGTCCTTAGAATAGCACACCAGTAGTGAATATACAGTTCTCTACAGGGAAAGCAGTGAGAATCATGTCTCTCTAGGTGTTCTTATGCCAGGCCTCTGTTTCGAGGCCAGCTCCATCCTCAGAGAAAAAGGCTGCTCCTGTGCTGCTTTTATGAAGAGCGCGCCTCGTGGTGTCCTCGAGAGCTGATGGAGGTGGGGCAAGTGGTGAAGTAACGCCACCTGTCACCATAAGGTCTAACATACATGATGAACAATGGCATCACCATTACCCATAGTCCCCCATGCAACTGGAACCACTCTGGGAAACACAGAGTGGTGGTTCCAGCTGCATATGGGATTATTGGTAACAAAGTGAAGTGCCAGTTGTTGAAGTAGACAAAAACAATGTGGTCAAAAAATAATCATGGCTTTTATTAGCAGAAACTCATGGTACAATAATGAAAGACAATAGATGCATACACAGTTATACCTAAGGGGAGTGTCCTTAACAGTAGAGATAATGCACAGCCAATGTTAGTACAGCAAGGCTCACCAGAGGAGACACAGGCAGCTTGGCAGACATTCACCACTGTCTCCCCCCGGCAAAAGAAGGGTTAAAATCAAAAGGACAGCTGCTAGGAAAGACTGAAGCAAGCAATACATGGATACCATGTTTGGCATTGAGAATACTCTAACAGCCAAAATACACCAGTATCTAGCAAGCAATCAAAATATAATGAGATGTTTTATGAATATGTCAGCCTATCAGGTTATTTATGAATTCTGGTGCTTCTTCTCAAAACAGGTGGCTCCTTTGCAACCTTGGGAACTGGTACAGTCCCTGGGTCTGTAGTGTGGGAAGGACTGACTTCTGGACCCGCTCCAGAATCACCAGCATGAGGCAGTGGAGCCTCAGCATGGCCATCTGAAAGTTGACTAGGGGTCACAGGCTGGGGGTGGGGGGGGGGAACCCAATCTCTCAGGCTCACTCTGAGTAGGGGTGTGAGGAAGGGACGAATCAGGCGAGGCCACATCTCTTAGGGGTACAGTGTCTGTACTCCCGTCTGGGAATTTAACATGAGCATAGTTGGTATGCAGTAGCTGAACTGGTTGGACTAGGGGGTCTGTTTTACGCGCCCGAGTATGGCTCTTCAGCAGCACGGTTCCAGGCTCAGATAAACAGGTTGGCCAGTCCATCACAGTTCCTGATTTCCTAGGAAAGGCAAACACACATTCATGAGGTGTTTGATTTGTTGCAGTACACAATAATGACCGAATAGAATGTAGCGCGCAGGCAGCATCTCCTGCCACTGGGTAACAGAGTAACCATGTGTTTTTAAAGCAAGATTAACCATCTTCCAGACTCAGCATTCATGAGCGCTGAACTGCGGCAAGTCCTGCAACGGAAGGGGATTGCCACCAGCCGTACCACGAGCTACAACCTGCAGGGCAATGGACAGGTCGAAAGGGCTAATGCTACAGTCTGTAAGACTGTTAATCTGCTAATAAAATTGAAGTGCCAGTTGATGAAGTAGACAAAGACGATGTGGTCAAACAATAATCATGGCTTTTATTAGCAGAAACTCATGGTACAATAATGAAAGACAATAGGTGCATACACAGTTATACCCAAGGGGAGTGTCCTTAATAGTAGAGATAATGCACAGACAATGTTAGTACAGCAAAGCTCGCCAGAGGGGAGACTGGCAGCTTGGCAGACATTCACTACACAAAGACAGCTTTTGACCCTTCTTCTGCCTGGCATTGCCCCTCCAGCTTGGCACTGGAAGTGGAAAAGTGGCCAGAGGTGCCCATCCAGCCCCTTCACCCTGAGTAAGTGAGGGAGTCATGGAGGGGAAGGGGGGGGGGGTAAAGTGAAGGAGGAGAGAAAGTGGGGGGGAGAGAGAAATGAAATCTTTCTCTGTGGTCACTCAGCATGGACCCACCACTTCTCATAGCACAACAAAAGCCCCAAGGATATGTTCTACAACCACGTTCTACAATGTTGTCACCTGCGTCTTGTCATGCTCAGAGTATCACAGATTATTTTTAAAGCAGACCTGATTACACAGTACATTCCCAATAAAACACGGTAAAGGATGCTTGACTAGGCTAGTTATTGTAATTCCTCAACATCTTCAAACATCTAGCTTTAAAACTAGTGGCAAAAGAGAACAAAGTCAGTGAAGTGGGAATGCAGCAGAATCAAAGCAGAGCATGAATGGTCTGGGCAACATTTTACCTGTTTCTGACCGTGATGGGAACAGGCAAGGAGTGATAACATCCCACTTCCAAGATCTGCTTTAATTACTAAGTATGATTGAATGTGCGTGGATATTCATTTTCATGCATCTGTATACTGCCGTGTTTCTGTGCGAATATGAAGTCTTGGATTGTGGGCTGACTGCGTCATTGCAACCCTAACCCTAGCCAGCCACTTGCAGTGGCAATATATTAATGAAGCGAGGTAGAGCAATCCACTCCACCTCCGCCACAAGCCTGAAAAAAGATCAGAGTCAGTGTTTTGGAGCCGCTCGCAGAGCATTGATGAAGGTGGGGTCAGCGACGCAAGGGCGGAGAATCTTCACCTTTATGGTCGCATTTTAAAAAACTCTATGAAAGGGCCTTCTGTTTGTCAGTGCACAGAAGCTCAGCATAATCAGTTCAAAGAGTTCTCAACCTTCTGAAATATCCATCCTACTCCCTGAGCCAGTTTCCTGCCTCATATTTGGCAGACCAAGAGCCCCATACTGGCTTCATTTGCCACTTCTGAACCCACATAAATGGAGTGGAAACAAATCATTCACATCTATAAGAAATGGTCCAAAATACAGACTTGTTCAGTTTAGTACCATTTTCTGGTTGGTGTAATATGATTTAAGATGAATTTTGTTTGAAAATCCCGAATGAAGAAATTAAATTAGACACTGAAATTTGTTTGAAATTATATCATCTGACATAGCCAAAGTTAAAACAATTGTTATGTTTTCCAAGACAACACAGATGGCTCAAATAAATCTACAAAGACCTGTAATTTCACCTCTTAAGCTGTTATCCAATTGAGTAGACAGAATAAACCATGAATTTATGCATAGGCAGAAAGACAATTGCTCAGCATATTTGAGTAGGGACTGCTGCAGCTGAGCAAACAGAGGACCCCTGCTCAAGCATATAACATTATATATTGGGATATTTTCACATCATTGTATTTTAAATTATACATGCCTTTTAGCATTCTTTATATAATCACATTCAATTTGGAGATGCCAAGGTTTAAACTATGTTGTTTTGACATCCAAGAAAATTTGAGTTTAAAGCTCTTTGCTTAGTTTGACAGGGAGCACTTTGTTCCTAAAAAATTGCACCTCTAGATTTAAATAAATTATTTCCAAGACAGTGAAAAGTAATGAAATTGTCAAAATGCAGCAATCCTATTTAATGTTAATTTTCAAACCAAAGTAACTGAAAAGAGCATAGTGTGCCAAACATTTTCTTGGATCTTATACTTCTGCTCTGTTTAATTTGTATTTATGTATGTCATTGATTTAGCTGCTACAGTAGTGATCTAGTCTTTTATTCTGATTTTTTTTTCCCCAGACACAAGCATGTGAAAATACCAAAATTTAATGCAATTAGATTAATTTTTACATTTTTCATAGTGAATTCAATTTTCAAGAATTAAATTCCATGATGTTGGGAGCAGTGCCTAACTTAGAAGCGCTGTAAAGCCATGGGAGCTATAGATTCCATTCATGAGATGGTTTTGTTATAGGTCCTGTAATTTGAAACATTTTATTGTCACACTCCAATAACCTAGTGATCTGAAGTTTAGCAACATTCACACTACATTAAGCAGGGAAATTTTGCACATTTTATAGAGGTATTCTAATATGAATTTAAAATGTCCCCTTTAATTTTATCAAAACAAAAAAATTAATTTCATTCCATGTATGCTTCAAATAATTTAAATTAAAGCTTCCTTACAGTGAAATTATAAAGTCTAGTCTATGGAATATTGCTTTATGAGGTGCCAACTATATTATTCATCTTCCTCCAAACCAAAACATAAATGGGTTCCTTAAAATGCATTGTTTTAATGATTGTTTTTTAAATTTTAAAATGTCAACATGAGACCTCCATTTTACAAGTCAGTTGGTGAATCCTTTATTTATTGAAATTGTTTAAGTAATTATATTTTCTCAGACACAATTTTGGAAATACTAGTATTTAATGCAACATAGAATAAAGAATGGTGTCAATTTTCAAAACTGAAACATCTGGCAGTAAACAAGTCATAAACTGAATAATATGCAATGATCTCTCCCAAAATTGAATTTGCATAGTTTACAGAAATGTCACTGCCAACATCATTAATCCATTATAGCCAAACACACACTGCAGTAAATACAACAGTTCTGCTCGAGCAGTTCACCATCCAACATAGAAACTTATGTTTTTACCTATCATCTGGAAAAACTATAATGAACTTTATTTTAAGCTGGGTGACTGACATCTTATATTTTTCTTCATTTGCATGTAATTAAGGTTATATTTATTATAAAACTCCCACCAGTGTTTTATTGCTGGTTTTAAAATTACTTTATTTTGCTAAATGTAATTTTTTTAAAAAGTGTTTTAAAAATGGGTCTCTATTTTTTTCCCTCAGACACCAAGTTTAAAAGAACAGGAACTGGCATAATAATAATCACCTTGCATGAAAACCATTTTGATAATATTGTGGTCTCCAGCCTAATTTCAAAAAGGAAATGGAAAGCAACAAAACTTTTTGAAAACATCATACCTATGAATGGTTCAAAATATAGCAAAGGGTATACTTTAAATTACATGGTTTGAATAAATCTGGAGTTTTAATCTAGATGAATGCATGGCTTTTAAAAAAAAGTGACTGTCTTAGTACTTCACAATTGCAAATGAATGTGCCACATTCTGAGAGTGAGTAATGAATGACATTAACCTACCCACTTGCATTTTTCTCCATCATGGCAGTACTGTTGTGGACTGAGCTCAGTTTTTGCTGCTTTCATAAAAGACTGTCCAGTTGTTCTGAAATAACCTTCAGTGAGTTTGAATACATGAATAGTAATTATTTTTATATGCAATCCCAAAGTGTTTGTGCCTTTTATTATGCTAATATCTAAGTACTCACATGAGGAGGGGAAAAAAAACATTTTTTTTTACAAAGAAGAAGCATAAATTTAAAGTCAGGTTGCAGTTCTACTGTTGCTTTGGTAGTGAAATTTCCAGCTACATGTGAACAGAAAGGGGCAAGGTAAATTAGACGTTGGATATTGGATAGATTACAACCAAATGGTTTGATAATCCCTTTCGGAAGAAATCTTACTTTGATTTAGGTTTACACAATTTATAGTACAACTTCAACCCCTTCTAAAACTGCACTTTAAATAGAGAGTCATACAGCATAGAAACACCATCTATATCAATCTCATTTTTTTCTTTTGCTTTCCCACCAACTTTTCTTCCTTATTCCCTCCGATTCTCCTGCCACCTCTGTTCGTTAGTTACAGCAGTTAAATAACCACCTATGAGAGTATCTATGACATTAAACTCACATGGCTACGGAGTGAACATGCAAGCTCCTCATAGATATCCCTCAAGGTCAGGATCAAATGGATCTCTTGAAATTTCAGGCAGCAGCAATAGAATCCTGTGTCACCCAAGTGTCGTATGCCACTTTAGTCTTGCTGGGCATTTGACAGAATATTTCTAATATTATCCGTTCTGTGTTTAAAATTCAAAACTTGCTGTCCAAGGAATTAAGCTCCTATGTGGCTGACCCTGACAATGACTGGGAGGATATGGCACCATTCTGGTAGCATCACAAAATACCATAGTATTACTGCACTCCTCCATGCAGCTTCTAATTTAAAACTTGTTTCAGAACAGTAGAAGTGAAATAAAGGCTTCCTGTGCATAAGTTTCATCCAAAAAACATTCTCAAACAGCTCTGAGTAATTGCAAAGAAGATAAAAATGAAAGAACATTTCAGTGAAGAATAGTAATAATTAGTTGAAAAACACCATCTGCTGGAAGAACTCAGTGGGTCGAGCAGAATCAGTTGCAGAAAAAGAACTGCCAATATTTGAGCGGAGTTCCTCCAGGAGACTGTGCTTTGTTCCAGATTACAGCATCTGCAGTCTCTTGCATATCCCCAGAAATGATTTGTTGTTTATCACATGGTATAGTCCAACACCAACTAGTGAGGTTCTGGACGTATACAATTGTTGATGCAGATAACCTTTTATGTTAATACCAGACACCATTCTTAACAGTGTGTAACATTGTCATAATTGCTTAAGAGCTATAAAATGAGTTTTTACTGAAGCCACATCAAAATTGGGAGTAAGCCAAACAGAGATCCCTTCTATTGTACAAAATATCCATTTTTAAATAAGATTTGTTATGACAATTTAATGACCTTTAATTTGTGAAACTACCACAAAGGTTTTAGTGATTTTTCTACTCTAAGTCAGTTGATAAAATTTAAATGCCACGTGATTATTTTTTCAGATATTAATTTATCTATTAATCCTGCACAAATTCAAAATATAACAGAGCAAAAAGTAAATATATTTGTTTTATTTCATTAAGGAACAATTTCAGATCTGTACTGTTTATTGAGATTAAAGTAGGAAGAGATGATATCAAAAATTTTAAAGGCGGAGTGGGGGCGAAAGAAACTGGGGAGAGGCTAATAGGTGATCGAATATTGGACAGAAAGTGGGGGTAGAGCAGTGGTTCTCAAACCATTTTCTTTCCACTCACATACCACTTCAAGTATTCTCTATATCATCGGTGTACTGTGATTAGTGAGGGATTGCTTAAGGTGGTATGTGAGTGGGAGAGAAGGTTGAGAATCAATGCTCTAGGCCCAACTGTTACTGAAATATTTTGCTTGAGAAAAAATTGGTATTGGCTCATTTCCTTTGCAGTTATGAATCCGTGCAATTAATGAGTCAATTAGATACAATTACCACTGTGGTGTTCAAACTTTTTCTTTCCACCCACATACCACTATAAGCAATCCCTTACTAATCACAGAGCACCTATGGAATAGAGAATACTTAAAGTAGTATGTGAGTGGAAAGAAAAATTTTGAGAACCACTGTTCTACGCTCCAGGGAATAAAGTTCTAACCTGTTTAACCTTTCCCTAGAACTCAGTTCCTCAAGTCCATGCAACATACTAGTAAATCTTCTCTGCACTCTTTCAGATATCTTTCCTACGATTAGGTGTCCAAAACGGCACACAATACTCCAAATTTAGCCTCACCAATGTTCTATACAACTTTACCAATAACATCCCAACTCCTGTGCTCAATACTTTGATTTATGAAGGCCAATATGCCAAATTTTCAAGCAAGAATTCACAGAAAGGTGACCAAAAGCTTTTCCAAAAGCACAGACTTTCAGTAATTGTTAAAGAAAGAGAGCAAAGCATAGGAGATGTTAAATTTGAAAAGGAAATTCCAGGTATTAGGGCTTTGCTACTGAAGGCACAATGATTATTAGATAATTCTGAATGCTCAAGCAAACGGAAGAGCAGAAATATCCGTGAGAACAGATGAGAATATATTGAGAGGGAAATACAAGTTCTTGAGAGAATCATGAAAACAACTCAAAGAATATCATACTTTAATGATATTTAACTAAAGAGAAAAGTTAAATATCCAATTTTGTGGCATTATGTAGATATTAGTAAGTTTCCTCTTTCTACACTTACAGTGAAGTATACCAATTGCTAATTCAGTATTTATGGCACACCACAGGACACTGGCACTAGGGCCTTACTTTTGAAAGTACAACTGGCAATAGAAGAATGAGGGAGATTTCATAGAGGTATTTAAAATAATGAGGGGTGTAGACAGAGTTAATGTCAGTAGGCTTTTTCCAGTAAGGGTAGGTGAGATACAAAGCAGAGGACATGGATTAAGAGTGAAAGGGGAAAAGTTTAAGGAGAACATTTTGAATGGTGAGAGAAAACTGGAGCCCCCGAGAAAAACCCACCCAGACACAGGAAGAACATACATACTCCTTACAGACAACACAGGATTCAAACCCCAGTCCCTATTGCTGGGGATGTAATAGTGGTGCACTAACTGCTATGCCAACTGTGCTGCCCTGCACTTAATCACACAGAGAGTGGCGGGAGTATGGAACAAGCTGTCAGCTGAAGTAGTGAATGCTGGCTCAATTTTAATATTTAAGAAGAATTTGGACAGGTACATATATGGGAGGGGTTTGGGGGGGGAGGCGGCTATGGACTGGGTGCAGGTCAGTGGGAGTATGCAAAAAAATAGTTTGGCACAGACTAGAAGGGCCAAAGGGTCTGTTTCTGTGCTGTAATATTCTATGGTTCTATGGAATAAGCTCTTAAAATATGCTGTGGGATATTTTACCATGCTCCAAGTTCTATACAAATACTCATGTTTATAGCTATTGATACAACAATGCTTCTTTCCCCTCACTTGTGATTATTGACCACGACTGACACTGAAGTTGTCAGATTAAAATGATAAGAAATTGTAGACTATTCTCTCCACCTGTAATCATTTCAATTGGCAGGTGAGAGAACTTTGCTAAGAAATTGGACTATAATTGCTTTTTAGTTTACTAAAGGATTGTTATGCCAAATTTGGCCCCACAAAATAAATCATGTAATAAGTTAAAGCCAAGTTTGCAATAAATAGCCTTTAAGCTATTTACAATCAGCTTGGTTCCTGACAGGACTACACTAAATTCAGATTTACATCAGTGGTAAATTATGCAAATGATTCCTCTATAAACCCCCTTCCCTCACCCCTCACTCTCCATCCGACAGAGAGATACAAGATGAAGAAATGATCATTGGATATCCTTCTTCTGCTCCTGGGACAAAATAGTGAGGGACAGTAGAGCAGGACAGGAGTGTGTGCAGCTTCCCAGCTTACTGCAGGTGTCAATCCTCCTCCTCAGGAAGAGGACAGAATCAGAATATATTGTCATGAACAAGTCACAACATTTGTTGTTTTGTGGCAGCATCACATTGGAAACATTTATATAAACCACCTTACAAAAATACATTTAAAAAGTGCATGAGAAGTCAAAGTAAGGCCGTGTCTTTGATTCACTGATTATTCAGGAATCTGATGGAAGTGGGGAAGAAGCTGTCCCTGTGCTGCTGAGTGGTCATCTTTCGGCTCCTGTACCTTTTTCCCAATGGTAGCAGAGTGAAGAGGGCATGGCCTGGGTGGTGGGGGTCCTTGAAGATTGAGGCCGCTTTCTTAAGACACTGCCTCTTGTAGATGTCCTCCATGGAGTGAAATCTGGTGCCTATGATGTCAAAGGCCAAGTTAACAACACTCAGGAGATTTTTCTTGTCCTGAGCATTGGCACCTCCGTATCAGACAATTATATGACCAACCATAATGCTCTTCATGGTACACATTTAGAAGTTTTTAAAGAATCTTCAGTGACGTACCGAATCTCTTTGTGGAGGCTTCATGACAGATGATGACACCTAGGAATTTAAAGTTCTTGACTCTCTCCACTTGATGAGGACTGGTTTGTGTTCTCCTGACTTCCTCTTGAAGTTCACAATCATCTCCTTGATGTTGCTAATGTTGCGTGACACAACTCAACAAGCTGATCTATCTCCCTCCTGTACACTTCCTCATTGCCATTTGTGATTCTGCCGACAACCATGGTGTCGTTGGCAAATTCGTGGATAGAACTGGAATTGTGCCTGGCCACACAGTCATAGGTGTTTAGCGAGTAGAGCAGAGGTGGGGGGCCAAGGACGTATCCTGTGTTGATAGTCAATGAGGAGGAGACATTTCCAATTCGTAATGACTGCAGTCTTCTCATGAGAAAGTCAAGGATCCAGTTGCAGATTGGGGCGCAGAGGCCCAGGGTTTGGTGCATGATGATCAGCACTGAGAGAATAATGGTGTTGAAGGCTGAGCTGTAGTTGAAGAGCAGCCTTATTTACGAGTTGCTGTTTCGAAGTATCCAGAGCTGAATGCAGAGCCAGTGATATTGTGTCTGCTGTTGAGCGATTGTGACGATAGGCAAATTGCAGTGGGTCCAGTCCTTTGCTTAGGTACATGCTAATTCTGGTCATAACCAACCTCTTCAAAGCATTTTGCCACAGATATTAGTGTTACTGGGCGATAGTCATTGAGGGAGCTCAGTATGTTGAGGGAACGATAACAATGACATTGGATAAAAGCGTGTTATTGTGGTCGACTTGCCACAGCACCACTCAGAGATAAAGACCACAAGAGATAAGCAGTTTAATTTAGAGGGATAAGGTATCCCACTACCAACCATGGCACAAGGTGCAGGTAATATGATGGTGTATATTGGAAGGAGGGCACACACCTGTCCTAGCCCAAAGAACTCAGATCATAACAATTAAGATGCTTTTTGGACAAAAAGTCTGGGCCCAAGATGGCAGTGGCCACGAGGGGTTGCAGACTCTGAAGGAGCAGCAGACTAGTTACAGGGAGAACACTCCCCCGCTGAGAAGGAGAAGTAGAGGAGACATCCCCAAGGATAGTGATCATGGTGGAGGACGGGCAAGGGGCTCTGCGGCTGAACGACACAGACAGGCACTGAGCTGTTGGTACCCACACAGGCCATGGGCTGTTGGCAACTTGAGGTCAAAGGACTCACATCATAAGATCCAGGTATCAGAGCCAGGATTCGAGCAGGTTCAGAGGACAAGAAGAGATCCCAAGGGCCCTGGGCATTGAAGACTTCTTCATCATGTTGGAGGTTTGGATCTGGGCCCAGGTTGCCAATGCTTTTAACTGAACTGGAGTCTTATGCAGAGGGAGGGGGAGGCCGGAACACTGGAGGCAAATTCACAGATGCTAAGTGACTCTCTTTTGCTTCTCCTTCTCTGATTGTAAGGGGTGCAAGACAAAGCTGATGTTAATGAAGAATCTTTGTCTGCCTTATGGTAGACTAAAGGCAATTTCATGTACTATTACATGACAATAAATAGTATCTGATCTGAGCAGAACCACCCTACTCTTGCACATGGACTAGAGGTGCAAGATTGTTCCACAGAATTTCACACATTTCTGTAATTACATAACACCTGAACCTGCTGACATATTACTTATCAGGCAGTTCTAGGTACGCCTCAAACCGTGCATCTTGGCGCCTCACAGTTTGGCGGGCAGCAACCTCCTTTGAAGAAGACCGCAGAGCCCACCTCACTGACAAAAGGCAAAGGAGGAAAAACCCAACACCCAACCCCAACCAACCAATTTTCCCCTGCAACCGCTGCAACCGTGTCTGCCTGTCCCGCATCGGACTTGTCAGCCACAAACGAGCCTGCAGCTAACGTGGACTTTTTACCCCCTCCATAAATCTTCGTCCGCGAAGCCAAGCCAAAGAAAGAAAGAAGGAGTCATTAAAGACTCCGGGATTGTGGTCCTTCAGGACGTACACGTCGTTAACTTCTGCCTGGAGTTTCGTAACCTTGTGTCCATATTCATTAATGGGAGTACTGCCGGCAGAGTCACTATTGAGGGACCCATTGTATATGAGGCTGAGCAGCTAAATGCCAGAAAAAAAATACTTACATTTAATTTTATTATACACTGTGAATCTTGAGAGGCGATCAATTGGGTCTCTTGAAATCTCAAGTAAAACAAAAATATAGCACAAAATGTGCTCCTACAAATAATGTTATTCCAGAAAAGCTATGTGGGGTTTTGAGTTTCAATTCATGTCATTACAGGTTAAAACTTGCTCAAATAATTTTTGTAATTGTACACCCGACCCTGGGAATTTATCAGTCATGCTCATGTGGACGATGATCAGATGTGACAGTCTTTTTGATTGGTGCAATTTTGCCCTGAGATGAACATTAATGCAATTTTCCGCAGGTAAAGTTGATTTGAGATCATATATGCATTCTACATTCTAGGCAGTAATGTTGAAATGTTTATCAAACTATACTTAGCCTGATCTTTTTTAATTACAGGCTTACATGTACTAATTGGATCAATAAACAAAAACAAGTTTTTTTGGAAATCAAGGACAGTAATGGGTTATTTTCCATCTTGTTCCTGACAATATGGTAACAGCATTCTGATTTTCTTTATCTAGAAGGAGACTTTATATACAACAAATTGTATACATTTCCATCACTGTTACATTCATTTCTATTCGCACTACTGTGCCATCTTGTCATTACTTCCTGCTCTATTGTTGGGAGGGGGGTGGGTTCCCTTGTTTTCAACTCCTCAGTGCCTCATAATGGAAAGACTCACTCTTGACTGTGGTCCTTCCCCACAGCACCCTTGAATTGGCTGTACCAAGCCTCAGTGCATCCCTCAGCACATATTCCTCCAGTCTTGAATGTGCCAGTCGGCAGCATTGCTGCAACATCTCCTTGTGCTGAAAGACCAACAGGTTTTGGGCAGACAAAGGGCATCTATACTGAGTAGATGATCTTCCAGCAGTTCTGAATGTCTGACTCTGTGTGGAACCCATAATGCAGAGAATCCTTGGCCACAAGGCTGCTAGGGCTAAACCGTGACAAGGACCCTTGCATTCTTCTGCACACTCTGCAAAGAGATGGACAATTATCTCCTCTCCACCACAGTTATCTTGTAGGCAATAATGGGTTGTTGGTATTGCTACGGTTGTACAGGAAGGATTTGATTGGTAGGGCTCCTCTCACTGCCAGCCAGGTGAAGTCCAGGTGCTTGTTTTTGAGCACTTGCATTGAGATATTCTTCCAGATGACCTGAACGGTCTGCTCAGTGAACCACCCCACTGTATTCATGAGTCTTTTTCTCTCAGAGTCTGCAGGATGTTCTGTGCTTTCATGCTGATCATGCTTGATGGATTTGTGGACAAAGTTTGTTCTGTGGAAAGTCTTTTCTACGAAGGATAGGTGGTGTGGTGAAGATCAGCTGACTGGGGCATTGCACCGCAACGGTGCCAGTCTCATCCTTTGCATCACCTGGGACAGGTAGCAACAGGATTCTGATAAGACAAAGTCTAGCACTCGGAAGAAATAGAATGCAGAGTTGTTGGAAAACAATGTGTTGGTTCAGTTGGACTTCCTCACCATTTACTTCAGGAAAAGGGGAAGAAAAAATATTGGTTCCTTTCGCAATAAGATTAATACTGGAGTTTTGTAAAAAAATTAGAGCATTGTTTGTCTGTCATTAAAGTCTGAATTTGACGAGAAATAATTCTTAGGTATTGTTTTAGTCATAGTTTATTTTAGTGTTGAAGATAAGGTAAAGGCCAACATGTTCTGCATTATAAAAAAACTTTGGCTTTAACTAAATGACAAAGTTAAATACAAATGAGGATGTAATGCTATTGATAAAAAAAGAATTATCTCTCAAACTGTCAAGAAAAGATCTGAAGATGAGCACATGAGGGCGCTATTAAATGATGTGCAATATTGCATCGTCTTAATGATCGGTGATTGAACCTCTTATTGGATCAAGCATTTCTCCATAATCAATGTAGTTTATCGTGTGATACTATATATTGATTAGCCGGATTGTAAAATTGTCAATTTAAACAGTTTACTAATAATATATTAAATCTCTTTTTTCCCAGAACCTTAAGTAATAAAGCATTCTGCACTTGTAAACTTACTGAAGGGAGCAAAGTTAGTCATCATTGATCATTTACTAATATAGCTAAATTAACTACCCTGGAAACTTGCTTCTCTGCATAACTTCCTATATGCATGGCAATGCATCAGGGAATAGTCAGAATCCCAACCTCATATGGTACAGAAAAAGACTCTTTAGCTAATGCGTTTCTGATGATCATCAGGTACTGTGTCTATTTCTACAAATGCTACACTGATCCCATTTTATAAAATCACTTCCCTATAAACTTGCCCCAAATCTATTGTTCACCTACACTATTGTTACAGTAGTCAATTAATTCACCAAGCTGTGGTTTAAGGAAAAATATGAATGGCATAATTAAATGAAAAGGGTAGCATGGATGGGGATGAGCTGTTGTCAGACAGTACTGTAAGTCATATATCAGAGGGAACTTGTTATGTTCCAGAGAGTGGAGGAAGGGTAGAAGAACAATGGTGAATCAATAAATTTAAGTAAACAAGGTGTATAGTCTTTGAGGAATGAAGGTTGCATTTGAGAAACCATAGGCAAATATCACTGAGGTAAATTTGGGTTAGCCCAAAGAAGGATCTAAACTACAGCTAAAAGTTACATTTTTAAAGACACCTCCTTCAAGTTGCATTGCAAAATGAAATGTAATAATCATTTCAACATTTGCCTGTTTTCAGCCAAGTAACTAAATGAAGAATATTCACAGAAACAGTCGGCAGGTGCTGCTTCCCAAAAGGATTACGGTTTTAAAATGTGGTTGCAATTTTCTGTTAGTACCTTTGTGTGCAATGAAAGACAGACAACAAAGAGGTAGGGCCTCTAGGTTCTAAGTGGAATCTAGCCAAAAGGAAAAGAAAAGACTGGTATTTCACCCATTGTGTGCAGTCCTAAAGCACATTGCCAACTCATCTTCCAGCCCATTATATGAAATTTAATTTAACCTGCTATGCAATTAATTCAAATGTTCAGCTTATTTTTCTCATGGCAGAATCCCTCACACAATGCCTTATTTAAATATTAATCAGTCCTCTTTCAATTAGGACTAATTTGCTTCACAGGGTTTCTCTCATTTTATGATTGCAGGAAAATGGAGGTAACTTGCAGCATTTGAGCATAATTAACATAGTATTTTTATAATAGTGATACATGAAATGGGACCCTAATGATCCCTGCTGATTTAATTTACTAAAGCCTGGTTCAAAGTTATAATTAAGACCAAAGCTGTCACCATTTCTTTAAACTGTTAAAATACACTGTTGAAAATAAAATCACTACATCCCATATAACTGCCATACTTAAGGAACTTGTTAAATTTATTTAGGGATCCCAAAAGTACAGTCAAGATCTCATGGCCTCCATACATAATTTTTTTTTTTCAATTTATCGTTCTTTTGCGGCTTCTCTAACTCAAGGCCATTTATAGGCAGAAAGTAGAAAATTTAAAATGTAGCCCCACGCACATGCATGCAAGATTCACAGAATTAGACTCTCTCAAAGAATCAGGTACCTCAGGGATTGCTTCTTTAGCATAAAATTGTTGATGGTATCACTGCTATCCTTGATGGAACCCAACAGTATGAAAATGCTATTTACATATTTACACAAAATGCCATCTCCAGGTTCTTCATACAAATGTTGCCATAAACTTCTCAATATTATGTCAATTGTTCTCAAATTTTAGTTGTCATACTTGGAATAAACAAAAATTATAGCATTTATATGTAACTTCCCTTCTGTGTTCACTTTTGCATAGGACAAAGATGATCTTGAACGTGTCTTGGGTGCTTCCAAGGGAACCAATTAAAATTTGTGATATAAACATACAATATATATAAAAAAAAGCTCAAATTAGCTAATTATTTATTACAGGCAGTGGCTGATAAATTGCTCCATTCTTTTTTTGGCATTAGAACAGCACTCTGGTGGTGTTTGTGGAAGTCACAAAGAGAACAACAAATTCAAATGCAAGGCTCACAGAACAACATTGTAGGGTTTCTCTGTGGTGAAACTGACAACATTGGTTTTGTTGCTTCAATCTCTTTGATGTATTGCCAATTCTGACAATTGTCAAAAGGTAGTTCAGCAGGTGCCATCTTTGCAGCCAGTCTTTAAAATTATTGTCTCTACTGCAAGCAACACCCTTCCAACAGCAGGGAAGTAGCCCATCTGAATAAATGGATACCTCAACGAAGGGTGGGCGGAGCAGGCGCCAAGTGGCTTCCAAGGGGGTCAATCAGACTGGAGAGGTTGGTGCAGAATAGTGCCTACAAGAGGCATGTACTTTGTGCAAGGGATCCAACACTGAGCTGAGCACTGTGTGATGTGGCAGAGATTGGCAGCAGCAACAACCTAGCATGGCACTGAGGCAAAATAATGAGAGTGATCATGTCACTCACTGACTTCCACGTGCAATGCAGTAATGGCAGATATGCAAGGTTGCATCACTCACCTCAAAGATAACAAAGAATACAATACAAAGGATCACCCAGACGCAACAAACAGAATCCCCCTCATCCTCACCTACCATAACACCAGCCTCCGCATCCAACACATTGTCCACTGGAATTTCCGGCACTGACTACAGGATCTCACCACCAGACACATTATTCCTTCTCCTCCCTTCTCTGCCTTCCATAGGAACTGCTCCTTCTGTGATTCCCTCATGCACTCATCCCTCTCCATCTATTGCCGCTCTACCCCCCCTCCCACCCTGTGACTGCAGGAGGTGCAACACTTGCACCCACACCTCCTCCCTCATGGTCCATGGCCCCAAATAGGCCTTTCAAGCGAACCAACACTTCACTTGTGTATCCACAGAACTGATTTACTGCAGTCAATGCTTCCTTTGTGGCCTTCTCTACATCGGAGGGACCAGTTGAAGATCACTTCGCTGAGCATCTCCGCTCCCTCCGCCACAACAAAGACCTCCCAGTAGCCAACCATTTCAATTCTTTTTTTTTTAACTTTATTTATTCATTCAAAATACAGATAGTAAATAACATATACAACAATGAACCATAAACATGAACGTTATATTTTATAGAAAAAAAGAAAAGAACCCCCCCCCCCAACTTCAGCCAACTCTCCTAAGGAGAGCCATAAAGAAAGGAAAAAAAAATTAAGGAAAAATTAAACATACATATTAAAATCTAATCAACGTAAATCAAAATGTAAATATTCTGAATATATCAACCACTTATTCCTACCTTTGCGACACCTTCTCCTTCTCCCCCCACCCCCATCCTTTTGCTGACACTCTTTCATACCTTGATGAAGGCCTCAAGCCTGAAATGTTAGTTATGCATTTTTACCTCAGGACACTGTTTGACCAGCTGAGTTTCTCCAGCATTTTGTGTTTTTAATACAATTTGATTGTTAGTCTTTAATGAATATGGTTTCAAGGAAAATAGGAAAAATAAAATCTGGCTGTTTTGTGTGAATAGGAACTTATTTTTTCCAGACCAAACATCTCTTTTCCCCACTCAAGAAGAGCTTAGTTTCATTGGTATGTCCAATTAAAATGAACTGAGATTCTCCTTCACTTATATCTGTCTTAAATAATGTCCCATGAATTCAATGCAAAATGAAAAACAGGTAACACTTTAAATTTCATGGAACTATTCTCGCATTAAACGTTTGACTGGAAGTTCCAATTAAACTGAAGGAGTGTATTTTGTATTGTCAGATTTTACCTGCTGTTCTGCATATTCTAATAAAAGATAAATAGGGTTGAACAAGCCTTTTCTCTACCCTTGGCTTCGTCGATCATCATTCCCAACATAACCAGTTTTTATCTTTTTAAAAGAAACTAATATAATTAATAATAAATGTTTTACTATCTGTTTTATATCCTAACCTCTGTATTACAACTACATTAATTTAATAGATGAGAAATCACTACTCTCAAATTAAAAAGGGAAATGAAGATGTAAACAGAACCATGGAATTGTCAAAACCTTGGAGAATATGTGTTCTAGCAAGTAAAGTTAAATTTAATAATATAATAATACATTTAGGCAACAAAAATGTGGAAGAACTCACTGGATCAAGCTGCACTCCTGGGTAGAAATGGTCAGTCAACATTTTGGATTGAGGCCCTTTATTGAAACTAAAGTAGGCTTCCAGCTTTTGCAGTTTGTGTTTCTGTAATGCTACATTTAATTGGCCTCTATCAAATTTGTAAGTTAAATATAAAATACATGCAGAATTCTAGTGACAGTATCGCACATGTTTAAGGAGAGAGTCCACATTTGAAACTAATGAAATTACTGGTATATTAAAATTAGGTGTTCTGCTGGGCATATGTTAATTCAAACAGAATAATTTTTCACTTCACTGATGTGAACCACATTGTTACTATAATTAAACTATTAATCTACTAATTAGTATTTTTTCACAAAAGTACTGGCACTGATAGAAATTGAAAAGCACTAGAAAAGAAACATCACAGGCAGGTAGAGGCAGAAAAGAATATTGGTTTGCAAATGTTTCTTGTAATGGTCGTGAAATTGTCATTGTTTATCACAATTACTGTGTAAAACTGACTGCAACATCCTATTAAACTTACAAAGCCAAAATTCACTGTCAGCCATCCTTTTCTCCAATGACTGTGGTTGGCATCTTTATAGAAGCAATCAATCTGTATTCAACAATTTGACATTTTTTATGCATTATTCCCACTTTAAATATTAACCTTGTTGATGAGGTGTAACTGGGCATTTGACAACGCATAAAAGCATAGTTATTGTTAAATGGTCTGTCTGGCCCTGAATAACTAATTTTTTGTGTGTTTTATATTCCCTTGGAATAACATTTTAAACATCCCTGTTTTTAAAACAATAAAGATACACATAATTTTAAAAATCAGTTTGTTCAAGAGATTCCAAATTCTACTTGAAACCCATGTGTAAGGCCCAATTGTTACTAACTATATTGTTATTTAAATTTATAATATTGATGCTTCATCCACCTTGTTTGCTTCACTACAGAGCCACCTTTGTAGCCTCATTACTGCTGGCTATTTTTGCCTTGGATACAATCTGATTTCAAATCACATAATTGAAAGGGACATTCATGCCTTAGAACCTACTTGCTGTTTGAGACAGAGTTCTTTGAGGTTAGAGGCAGACTTTGTTCCTTCAGTGTTGATCAAATCCCTAAGTCAATAATTTTTGCTTGTGTTCATTTGCCACTTTACTCATTAAAGCAATATTTATTGAGTTACTGAGGAAAATCACTTCAAACATTTCCAAAGCAATGAGTTAAGATCAAAAGTACCAAAGATGCAGCAAGGAAATAGGATTTATTCCATGTACCCTCAAAATCATAGGTTGGCTTTGAGGCACAGCTCTCAGGGCTTTGATGGAAAAGGGGAAAAGTAGGTGACACATTCTCAATCTGCAGATCATATTGCACTATAGCATAGAAACAGGCCATTTGGTCCATCTAGTCTGTGCCGAACTGTGTGCAGAACTCTGCAAAAGCATGGGATCGTGAGTGATAATTGACAACAGAATTGAAGGACAGAAAAAAGAAAGACAGAGATACTATGTGAACTGGGGGTGGAAAGGCAAATTATATAAAAGGGAGATATGGGGGTTGGAGTGGGTGTTGAACAAGTACCTTGAAGAAATCCATGACCTCATCAATGCTAAATACACAGACAGAAACTAGCAGGAGAGCTGGCATTGAAGGTGGATACCTGGAGTCAAGTTCAGGTACATGACTTTTGTTGTGTGCCTCTAATCCACACAATGGATAGCAATCATTGTCCGTTTGATATCTTCTAGTTTATTGTTAGAGATGATCTGTATTACGTGCTGCTTATGGTAACACATCAGCTGGGTCTCAAGGAAGGAACACCATTTAGGATCACATAAAATACAATTAAAATATGTCACCCATCAGGTGATGTGAATACTTGTAAAGTAGGGGTATGGCTTTTGCGCAAACAGAGGAACTACTGACATGGTCTTTGCCCTCAGACAGCTCCAAGAAAAGTGCAGAGAACAAAACAAAGGACTCTACATCACCTTTGTTGACCTCACCAAAGCCTTCGACACCATGAGCAGGAAAGGGCTTTGGCAAATACTAGAGCGCATCGGATGCCCCCCAAAGTTCCTCAACATGGTTATCCAACTGCACGAAAACCAACAAGGTCGGGTCAGATACAGCAATGAGCTCTCTGAACCCTTCACCATTAACAATAGCGTGAAGCAAGGCTGTGTTCTCGCACCAACCCTCTTTTCAATCTTCTTCAGCATGATGCTGAACCAAGCCATGAAAGACCTCAACAATGAAGACGCTGTTTACATCCGGTACCGCACGGATGGCAGTCTCTTCAATCTGAGGCGCCTGCAAGCTCACACCAAGACACAAGAGAAACTTGTCCGTGAACTACTCTTTGCAGACAATGCCACTTTAGTTGCCCATTCAGAGCCAACTCTTCAGCACTTGACGTCCTGTTTTGCGGAAACTGCCAAAATGTTTGGCCTGGAAGTCAGCCTGAAGAAAACTGAGGTCCTCCATCAGCCAGCTCCCCACCATGACTACCAGCCCCCCCACATCTCCATCGGGCACACAAAACTCAAAACGGTCAACCAGTTTACCTATCTCGGCTGCACCATTTCATCAGATGCAAGGATCGACAACGAGATAGACAACAGACTCACCAAGGCAAATAGCACCTTTGGAAGACTACACAAAAGAGTCTGGAAAAACAACCAACTGAAAAACCTCACAAAGATAAGCGTATACAGAGCCGTTGTCATACCCACACTCCTGTTCGGCTCCGAATCATGGGTCCTCTACCGGCATCACCTACGGCTCCTAGAACGCTTCCACCAGCGTTGTCTCCGCTCCATCCTCAACATTCATTGGAGCGCTTTCATCCCTAACGTCGAAGTACTCGAGATGGCAGAGGTCGACAGCATCGAGTCCACGCTGCTGAAGATCCAGCTGCGCTGGGTGGGTCACGTCTCCAGAATGGAGGACCATCGCCTTCCCAAGATCGTGTTATATGGCGAGCTCTCCACTGGCCACCGTGACAGAGGTGCACCAAAGAAAAGGTACAAGGACTGCCTAAAGAAATTTCTTGGTGCCTGCCACATTGACCACTGCCAGTGGGCTGATATCGCCTCAAACCGTGCATCTTGGCGCCTCACAGTTTGGCGGGCAGCAACCTCCTTTGAAGAAGACCACAGAGCACACCTCACTGACAAAAGGCAAAGGAGGAAAAACCCAACACCCAACCCCAACCAACCAATTTTCCCCTGCAACCGCTGCAATCGTGTCTGCCTGTCCCGCATCGGACTTGTCAGCCACAAACGAGCCTGCAGCTGACGTGGACATTTACCCCCTCCATAAATCTTCGTCCACGAAGCCAAGCCAAAGAAAAAGGGCTATGGCTTGCAATATTAGAAAAGTCCCATCAGTACGCTGCCTGTTGGTTTCAAGCAAGAAAGAATGAATCAAAATTGGCCTCAATAGAACAGAGAATCTCAGGTGACTTCCTCTCCTCCACCCACCTCACCCAACATTTTGATATATCCAGCGTCTAGCAGGATTAAGCTTGCTAGACTTTATCATCCAAGTCATCTGGAGACAGCACACCTTTCCCTATCTGGCTGATGGAGTTGTGGGTACAGTTTTTATTGTGGAAGCTGCTTTAATGGTGCACATTTCTCAATTTGGGAACATAAAAAATGACTGTAAAAGCTTTTATAGATAAATTAAGAGAAAGAGGTTAGTTAAGACAAATGTTGGTCCGTTGCGGACACAAACTGGTGAGTTGATCATGGGGAACAAGGGTATGACAGACTGTTTGAATGACTTCTTTAGTTCTGTCTTCACCAAGGAAGATATAACTAATCTACAGGAAATTATTGAGGATCGGGGATCTATTGTGATGGAGGGTCTAAAGGAAATAATTGTAAGTCGAAAAGTTGTATTAGTTAAATTGCAGGGATTAAAGGCGGATAAATCCCCAGGGGCCAGATAGTCTGAATCCAAGAGTGCTGAAGGAAATAGCCCAGGAAATAGTGGATGCATTGGTGATAATGTTTCAAACCTCTTTGGATACTGGATTAGATCCTGAGGTTTGGAGGGTGGCCAACATAACCCCACTCTTTAAGAAGGGAGAGAGAGAGAAATTGGGAAACTACAGACCAGTTACCCTGATATCAGTAGTAGAGAAGGTGCTAGAGTCAGTTATTAAAGATGCAATTACAGTACATTTGGAAAGTAGTGGTATAATCGCACAGAGTCAGGATGGTTTTGTGAAGGGGGAAATCATGTCTGACGAATCTAATAGAGTTTTTTGAGGATGTAACCAGAAGAGTGGATAGGGGAGAACCAGTGGATGTGGTATATCTGGACTTTAGTAAGGCGTTTGATAAGGTTCCGCACAGAAGACTAGTGTATAAACTTAAAGAGCACAGTATAGGAGGTATGGTATTAAGGTGGATAGAGAATTGGTTGAGGGACAGGAAGCAAAGAATACGAATAAATGGGTTCTTTTCAGAATGGCAGCCAGTGACTAGTGGGGTACCGCAGGGCTCAGTGCTGGGGCCGCATTTGTTTGCGATATACATCAACGACTTAGATGTGAGGATACCAGTATCTCAAAATTTGCACAGGATACGAAGTTGGGTGGCAGGGTTAGCTCTGTGGAGGATACTAGGAGAGTGCAGGGTGATTTGGACAAGTTAGGCGAGTGGGCCAGGATGTGGCAGATGCAGTTTAATGTAGATAAATGTGAGGTTATCCACTTTGAAGGTAAGAACAAGAAAGAGGATTATTATTTAAATGGTATCTGTTTAGAAAAAGGGGAGATGCAGTGAGACTTGGATGTTGCTGTGCATCAGTCGTTGAAAGTGGGCGTGCAGGTGCAGCAGGCGGTGAGGAGGGGGAATGGTATGCTGGTGTTCACAGCGAGAGGATTTGAGTACAGGAGTAGGGAGATCCCGCTGCAGTTGTACAGGGTCTTGGTGAGACCACACCTCGAGTACGGCATGCAGTTTTGGTCACCTTCTCTGAGGAAGGATATCCTTGCCTTGCAGGGGGTGCAGAGAAGGTTCACTAGGCTGATACCACAGATGGAGGGACTCGCTTAAGAAGAATGGTTGGATAGACTAGGCTTGTATTCTCTGGAATTTAGGAAATTGAGGGGTGATTTTATAAAAACATAAAATTCTTAAGGGTTTAGACATACTAGATGCAGGAAGGTTGTTTCCAATGCTGGGAAAAACCAGAACCAGGGACCATAGTTTAAGGATAAGGGGGAAGTTTCTTAGGACTGAGATGATGAGGAAAAATTTCTTCTATCAGAGAGTGGTAAATGCGTGGTATTCTTTGCTACAGGAAGTAGTTGAGGCCAGTTCCCTGTCAATATTTAAGTGTAGGTTAGATTTGGCCCTTGTGACCAAGGGGATTAGGGGGTATGGGGAGAAGGCAGGAACCGGGTACTGATCAGCCATGATCATAATGAATGGCAGTGTAGGTTTGAAGGGCCAAATGGCCTATCCCTACACCTACACCTATTTTCTATGTTTCTATAGAGGAATTTCAGCAGTAGCTTCAGTCTGCATGTGGCCAAGTTAGTTGAATACCACATGTGAAGTGACAGTCTGGTAAGCTTGAAGTCAATGGGAGATGCTCCGTTGGCTGAACTTACACCCAACATAAATGAAAATGCATGTAGCTGTAAATAGGGGCTTGACTCATGTGAAGCACTTGGCAGCAGACATCCAAAGTCCATCCATCTTCAGTGAATTCATTAATATTCTCACAAAAGGATAGAAGAAGATATACTGTAAGATGAAGATTATTGTTACAGATGGATTATCCATTTACCAGGCATGGGTCATGATGGGATGCTGGTTCAATAGGTAGGGGCAAGAGATCTTTCCACCACTGGTTCTTCTTCCTGCTGACTGCATGTTTGACTGTGCGAGCTGAGAAGTCGGCAATGGCTGGAGCATTACCTCCAATATGTCACTCTGGGAAGAAAATCATCCTTTGCGGGTGGATTGACACTGTGATCACTCTGCCCTGAACTCTCCTAGGGAGCATTCTTTGTATGTGAGCTAGCATCCAAAAATGGTTGGTATTTATCTCAGTTTATGATCAGACAAATTTTCTGTGGATTCCAATGAAAAGTACTTTGTTAGGAAGACTTAAGTAATTCAAGACAAGCTATAAAGGATGTGATTACTTACTGAAGATTGGGACTCTTATGTACCAGCTTTGATCTCCACTAGTGAACTAGCTCTTGTGATATTGCACTATTAATTTACTCTTCACAAAGGGACCAAAATAAAACAATTATTTTGACAAAGCATGAGAGAGATATAATCAAAATCCAGCTTAAACTTATGTTTAATTCTAACCTTTAAGAATTTGCAGTATTTTAAAAAAATCTCCTATACTCAATGCATGCAATTAATGAAAACATTATTTCATAAGACACAACAGGATACTAAAAACATCTGAACAATTTAACAAAGAGTTTGTTTACAACTCAAAATGTCTCATATTGGTCCAAGCATGCCTTTTATAATTCAAACTGAATGATAATCTGTTAATATAAAACAATCATCTTTTCATTGTTTTCCAATGAACCCACCATACTTATTCATTCAAAGAACAGTTAGAAATATTAAAACCACCATTTTACTCAAAAATCAATAAAGGTTCACTTTCCCATTGATTTGGTAAATCATGAGGTCACATTGTTATGAGATTGTTGGTGTAATCAGGATCCCTACTGTAGACCTCTGGCTCTCTTTGTTCAAGTAACTGTTTCATCTGGTCCCTTTGTGAAGAGTCAATCAGTAGTATATTATAATGATAGCTTCTTTAAAAGGATGGAAGAGTTCCAATCTACAGTGGGCCTCAATATGGCCACTTTACGAACATAAATTGATCAACCACCAACATAGACCTAAAGAATTTTCACTCACATTGTGTTTTCAGTACAGTAGTTACCAACCTGCTCATTTTGGAGAATAAATTATATACCACCTGTTGTGAGAATGAAAAAGCTTGGTGGCTGCTTTCCAACCTTTACTCAACTTAATTGTAGTTATAGTTTGACAATGGTAGCAGTTAGAATGTAAAAGGTGTGAGGCAGTAGCTAGAAGCTGATTGGAGTAAGAGAGGTCAGATGACCCGAGGAGTGGCGGCAGCCAGGATCAACTAAATATGAAATGCAAGGTCATTAACAATTAAGAATAACTTTGTAATATTACACCACCTATAGCTCTATGGAGGTAGACATGAGAGGAAAGCACTTTTTAATTTATAAATTTACTAGATAAAATCACTTATGGTACTGGTTCTTGCTTTTTTTTAGATTGTTAAAGTATTGCTACAGCTTCTGAGTGTTGAATCATGGCATTCTAAATTCACAGTGTACTTTGCATATTTTTTATTATTTCTTTTTATTTCATGAATCTTCAATTACATAATTCATGACTGATTAGATTATTACTTCATTTGATCATGTACCTAAAAAAATCTTCTGTGGATTTTTGAATTCTATCAGTGAGAAAATTAAACTATTTCATATTCTTTGCAGCTGTACTACGATGTCCTATGTACACCAAAATTGTAAATTTTAAATTAAAATTTAAAAGTTTTAAATTATCCTATTGCCTCATACTTAAATGAAATGCTTCCAGTCGTGGACTCAGGATGAATTCAGTTACTTTGCAAGTGGTGAAAAAAAATAAAATTCAGAAAGAGTCATTACAAAATAACTTTGCATGATTTTGTGATTGGCAAAAATTTATATGAATGTTTTATTGTTGGTAAATTTCAAAAACCCTGCAAAACAACTGTTTGATTCCTAAAAAAGTAATCAAGGAAAATATTATAATATTTATGGGTCCCTCAAGTTGACCAATTCAACTTCAGGCAAAATACACATCACAGTTAAATTTCCCTCACATCCCCTGCATCTTATGAAGCATCTACACCCAATCAAATGCTTGATCACTTAATTACACATACACTTATTCATGTCACTGAAAATCAAAATAAAAACTAGATACTGGAAATTTTAAATGAAAACATAATCCACAAGTCAGACAGCATCTGTGGAAAGGGAAATAGAGTTCTGATGAAGGGCCATTGATTCCTCAAGTCACCACGGATGCCTGACCCATGGAGTGTATCAGCACTTCCTATTTTTATCTTATGTTTTTGCAGTTTTCAGCCTTGAGAAAAGGTGCAATCTCCACACTGACCATGCCAGAGGTGAGAATCAAGCTAGTATAGGAAGTCAGCTGTTGTATCATAAAATAGTAATTTATATTTGTAGATTGGTTTACATAAATTACAATGAAATGGGTCAATGTGCCTAAACAGATTAAACTGAGTGAAACATTTCAAAGGTGGAAATCAGTTGTCTCTGTAAGGAGGTTCAGGAAAAGATGACAAAATGTAGGATTACGGAGACTGATGAAGGCAGAGTATAAGGAGAAGTATAAGGCTGGAGACAGCTTTCATGAAAAGATAAAGTACTGGAACAATTCCAGAATAACATAAAACATTTCAAGGATTTGTGGATGAGGTCAGGATCTGAATTGAATGCACTGAAGTTAAACAGGGACATGCCTGATGGTATATAAAGAGGGACAGAACAAATAAAGACAAGTTTTAGGCAACTTGAAGGAATATGAAGTCTGCAGAATAAGGAGCTAGGAACAAACAACACTGGAGTGTTAAGAGTTTAGAAATAAAAGGTTTCAGAAGAATGGAGAGAGGAACAGAATCAGACCTAATCCTCTAATCCTACATTATTTCCCAAATATTTGGGAGATTGCAAAACTAGTTAAGGTGACAGAAAAGATGTAGGACTCAAAATGCTGCTCAAAGATCACTATAATGAATATAGGAACAGGACTTAGTTCCCTCATTAAATGTCTGCTTTTTGCTGACCAAATGCAATACACTTATCTGTCCTCCTAATTTGATAATACCTCGTTTAAAAAAAATTACAATTAATACAATGTAGTAATAATCAACCGAGCATTGATTAACATCTCTATATACCATTTTCATAGAGTCACAGAAATTGGCCTTTAGGCCCATGATGTCCATGCTACTCATCAAGTATCCATCTACCATGCATCAGTACTTGGATCATAGTCCATTATCCTTTTATGATTCAAGTGTTCACCTAAATACAGCACTTCTTAAATATTGCGAGAATTCTTACCTTAAACTGCTCCAATTTTAGACCGAGTGCTTTAACCATGGACTATTCAAAGGACAAATATAGTTTCATTCTATCCACCCCATTGATTCTTCTTGATAATCTAAAAGTACCTGAGAAAGGTCAAGAAGAGATTTGAAAAACAACGTGTTGGAGTCAAACGTGTGCTGTTTATAGCCATTGCTTTGGCTGTGTCCTGGGGTCCAGAAGCTGCATGCCTTCTGTTTCTTCCGGTGTTATTCACTTGGGGTTGTTGCCACATACGCAGAGGTTTCGTGAGGTTTGGAGAGTCATTAGCCCATGTGGACTTGTATGGCAGGATAGAGATGAGGAGGGTGATTAGGATTCCAATATTTTCTGTTGACCGCTGACACAGTCATTACCACATTTTCAGGAACGTTACCACGGATGTTATAAGTCCCTTTGTGTTCATTAATAAACAGTTAATAATACATCTAGACTTCGCTATGTGTTTGTTCTAACACATCACAGTTAAGAGCCTACTTAGCCTCTGAGCAGGAGAGCAGTGAATTTCCATGAGATGAGCACCATTGGAATAAATGGAGCAGTTTTTCATGGATAGTAGTCGCTACATTTTAGTCAACAGAAAATAGCCACATCTATGTCAGAACTACATGGACACCATGAATATCAGAGTTTTGGATTGAATTGGCATTGTTGGAACATTTGGACTGTTTCCCCTCTTTGGTTTGGAGTGATACAGAAAACAATATGGTGGCCATGTTGGAAATGCCAAGCGCAGACGGCTGACACTAATCCACTTCCATTGGTCTGAACATCAGCCACAGAGAGGTCCAAGGCTTCTAACCCTAGAGCAGAATGTCCTACATACATGCTAGTAGTCATTTTCCAAAAATCACTATGATATATTGACTTCTGATGCTGTGTAAACTTGCTCACTGACAGCAGCTGTATTTGTTGCAAGTTTGAACACAGTTTGGATGTGCTGCCACTTGACCATTGGGGACTGTTGATTTTGGGCTTGTTTTGTGTATGCTTGGTGCTCGAGCTTGGAGGATAACATGTAAAATGGCCACCGCCTCATTGCTGCTGAGATGTGCTGCATCACAGACTTGTGGGTCAAAGATTTCAATTCAGAACTGAAGTGGCAGAACCTAGATACAAGTGGTGTCAAAAGCATTCTCATTGCAAGGCTGAAACAGGCAACACAAGAAGAGGTGTCTTTGGATGATGGGATTGACTGAATTTTAATTCAGCAACTTGGAAATGACTGAAGGTGTGTCACAAAATGGCGGTGAATAGGATGAAAATGCAATGGATGTGCAATTCCAACTAGAGAGTCAAATATTAAGGCAACATCTGACCTGCAGGATGAAATACAACCAAGTGGGAGTGTGTCAATTGTTGGAATCAAGGGAAACAATCGAAGTTCTTTTGGATCAAGCTCCAGATCTGCATGTATAAAGGCTGAGACTGAAATGGCTGCTTTTGATGTACAATAAAAATTGCTCAAGGATAAATATGCCTTATAAGAGAAGGAGGAGCAGCTAAGGAGAAAAGAAGTGCAGCTGGAGCCGGAATTATGGTGAAAGTGAGGTACTGGGAGCCTCAAAGGGATCTGGAGTTCAAATAAACTTCTCTGAAGAGTCTGAGGGTATGGATCCCTATTTTGGGAAAGGACACAGGAAAACATTTACTGCTAAGGCAGATCCTTTTGCACCACAGTTGCAAGATATGCATACACATGGACAAATTCTCCCAAAGCACAGTTACCAATCCACAAACAAAAATAATAACGACAACCACAGAGAGAGATGTAGCTCAAATCCTTCTCTCACCACAGCTTCCTTGACAATCTGGTCAAGCATCAGAAATCCGGGTGAACATGCACCTGACATCTCCAGCTATGTTACCTGCTACAAGCAACGGTGAACAGAGCAACATATTCTCAGTCACGGAAAGGCAAAATTAAGTCACTGCATCAATAATCCAGCCACATTGTCTCCCTTCCATGCCCAAGAAGGAGGTTCAAGTTTTTGATGGTGACCCACTTCAGTACCAAGCGTTCATTAAATCCTTTGAACACAGTATTGAAAGCAAGAACAAAAACCCCAGTGATTGTCTCTATTATCTGGAACAGTAAACAAAAGGACAGCCAAGGGATGTTGTAAGGAGTTGCCTACATATGGCCTCGGACAGAGGATTCAGGAAGGCTAAGTCTTTAAGACAGGAACATTTTTACAACGAGCATAAAATTGCTACAGCTTATATGGAGAAGTCTCTTACATGGTTGTTAATAAAACCAGACGACACAAAAGCTCTGCAAGCATACACCCTCTTTTTAAGAGGATGTTGTAATGCCATGGAAGATATCAACTACGTGCATGAGCTTGACAAGCCTGTTAATATGCTACTTATCATAAGGAAGTTGCTCTACCATATGAAGGATACATGGAAAACTGTGGCCTGTGATTTCCCAGAAAAACACAATTAAAGAGCTACCTTTAAGGATATGGTAGATTTTCTTGAAAGGCAAGTGAAGATTGTAACAGATCCAGTATTTGGAGATATCAAAGACACTCCAACAGTGAGCAAAGATGCAAGGAGGTCCAATTCACAGGCTCATCCAAGAATAAAAGGAAGCATATTTGCCATCACTGTGACAGTTGCAGATAAAAAGGATAAAAGAACTAAGGAATAGGAGAGTTTGTCTGTGGAGGTGGACATGCTTTAGAGATGTGTCCACAGTTGGGAAAGAGACCACATTACGATGTGACAGAATATATAGATATGTTTTTAGGAGATAAATTGGGAAAGGTTTGTTAGAGTAGGTCACATACAAACACTTTAAAACAGACCTTATTTGAAATACTGGAACTCTGCTCATGCTAGACATATCATCCCCACAGCCTTTGCAAGAGCTTTGGAGAGTGCCAAAGAGATTCCACTAATGGATTGTTGTTTACAAAAAGGCAACAGATGAAAGATCTTGTTGGAGCCACAGATTGTCTGGAGCTGTTCTATGAGGGTCATGAGTTTGGCAAGCAGAGAGTGTCAAACAGGCTTTTTCTCTTAGAGAGAGGGAAGCTGCTTTTAGGTGTTCCCACGAAAATCATGCACCAGTAGTCGCGGCTAGGGGAGTTCAGCTGGCATGCTTATGTAGCCAGGGAGTGTTATGGTGTTTTTTTCACTTGTTTAGCTGTATGAGCAATTCACATTGAAGTGGCATCATCACTTGTCACAGACTCTGTCATCAATGCCCTTTGGCCTTTTACAGTCAGACATAGTCAAGTGAAAGAACTATGATATGACAATGGCACCAATTTTGTGAAGCTCAGCACGAGTTGAGGAAGGCAAATGAAAGCTGGAATTGGGGTCAAATCCAAAATACACTGCTCCAGAAAGGAATCAATGGATCTTACATCCCCTTGTTGGCTCACATCATGGAGGTGTATGGGAAAGATTAATTAGATTAGTGCCAAAAATTCTTAATTCCTCCCTAAATGTGGAAAGTCTTGATGAAGAGGATGTCCGCAGAATTTTATTTGAAGCTGAGGCTATCCTCAACATTCGTCCAATCATCAAGGCTTCTATAGATCCAAATCACCTTGAAGCACTTACCCCAAACCACCTTCTGCTCCTTAAGACTATGCTATCAAAGCCACCAGGGCAGTTTCAGAAGGAAGACATACATGCTCATCACAGGTGGAGGCAAGTTCAGTATATGTTGGACTTGTTCTGGAAAAGATGGATTAAAGAACATCTTCCCTAAATGCAGGAATGAGAGAAATGCAACTTTACACCAGGATACATCATGATCATCATAGATGAATCAGCACCTCGAAACTCCTGGCTAACTGGAAAAATTATTGAGAGCATTAAGGAAAAAAAGGGACTTGTACATCATGTTTGGATCAAGAGAAAAAACGGCTTTTTGGAGAGACCCATCAACAAAGTTTGCCTTCTACAGGAGACAGAGGAACTTTGTCAAGCCCAAAACTGATTTTATTTTTTGTTTTTTTGGACCTTGCCCCTTGCCCACTACATGGACTACAGACTTCACTGGTCCAGAGTGGTGGTAAAGATCACTCTTTTTCAAGGCTATGTGCTAGCAACTTCTAGCTTTATGAAGAAAGAAGATCTACATAATAGTGGAATATACTATATTTAATTGTTATTTATAATTGTGTAATTAATATTTGAGACATAATAATTAGGGGATGGTATTGAGGGAGTCAAATGTATGTTGTTTCTCATTGGTTTGCCTGCAGGCGTCGGTGGTGTCCCCAGTCTCCACATGTTCTGTTTCTTCCACTGCACGCGCTATTCACTTGGTGTTGTTGGCAATGTGGGTTTGGAGAGTCATTAGCCCATGTGGACTGGTATGGCGGGATAGAGACAAGGAGCTCTGATATTTTCTGTTGACCATTACCACATTCATTACCACATTATCAGGAATGTTACCATGGATGTTACAAATCCTTTTGTGCTCATTAATAAACAGTTTAAAAACGTATCTGTACTTCACTCTGTATTTGTTCTAACGCATCACAGTTAAGAGCCTACTTAGCCTCCGAGTGGCTTTTCATGGATAGTAGTCACTACATCTTTTGCTGCAAGAACAAGCGCTCAATCTTTTTGCATCATCTCCTCTTTGAACCATTGCAGGAAAGTTGGATTATTAGACAGTGTATAGTAATAAATCAGCCATCTATAAACAGATTTGCTCAACAATATGACACAGTTCCACATCATAGTTGTAGAATTATTCATCAAATCTTGGGTGTATTAAAGTTTCTCTATTTTCTTTCCTTTTGAAGTAACCACACAACAATTCTGAAGTAGGATGGGCTCAAGCCACAAACCTGCATCAGAAAATATGGGTCCAAATTTTCATCACAATATTTTTTGCAAGCATTTTCTAAACTAGATTCAACATTGTAATTATTAATAACAATGAAATGTTGACAAATATCAATAAATTACATCAGTAAAAAGGTATCAAGAATGAACAATTAAAATTGGAAAGATTGTCTCAATACATTAACTGAAACAGAAGAGGTTAAAGGAGAATGTAGCAGAGGATTTTTTGAGTGGGTCAATAGTGAAAGATCTCCAGAGGTTGACAAATCTGTAACAGTTATAATATTAAGAATATCATTAGAAGGATGAAAGAGGGAAGTAAGAGAAATTATTTTGGTCGTAGGTGCTTATTTCAACATGTGAACCTTAACACAATACCGGAGACATACACTACAACACCAATTAAAAGGGGACCGAGAAACATTTGAGAGATGTATAAAAAGCACAGAAAAAAAGTAGTACAACCGAGATCATAGAGATCAACACCATAATAAAAGATAGCGCTGGGCTGAGAATCATGAGCCAAGTCATCCTCAGAGCTAACTAAATTCTGTTTATTTTAAAGCAAACGCTCAAGAATTTTACAAAGATAAATGTTCAATGCAATTTTCAAGATTATTTGAACAACCAAACCTTCAATCAGTGAGATGATTATATTGATGAAAGTCAGCATCATTGAGGAATAAGAATCCTGTCACTTAAAAATGTTGAAACTACTTTGTTTTACCTGTTCATTGAGAAGAAAAATTATTGTCTTTTCTAGTTGAAAAGCTCTAATAATTTTCTTGTTTTCCCCCGAATGGTAGGAGTGTCGCAAGAAATGTTTGTCGGTCATGGTGCAGAGACCATTCTTTTTCTCAGGATTCAGGTGTGATTTAGAAAAGAAGTGTAAATAAGAGAATCTGTAGATGCTGAAGTCAAGTCCAGTTTGCAAAAGTGCTGGAGGTACTTAGCAAGTTATGCAGCATCAACAGAAAGTATGTTTCAGGCCCAACCCCTTGCCTTGTTCAGGGGTGTCGAAAATCAGGCAGATGCCTGAATGAAAAGGTTGGGCACAGATGTTGGGGGGGGGGGGGGGGTGGTGGGGAAGAAAGAAGAGGAAGAGAAGGGGATCCAAGTACTATTATTTTTTTTAAACATTTTTACCAGCACAGGGGCACTTGATGAGGCTCTCAAATGGTACGGTAGGACCCTGACAAGTCAAAAATCTGAATTTCTTTGCATGCTTGGAATTTTTACTCCACAATGTACATGCTGTCTCCCCGACAGGATTCCAAACTACAAGTCAATGTGATTGACAATTTTGAATTTCAGCCGGATTTGCAGCATTTCAGAGCACGTTGCCTGACTAAAGCAAGTTTAATCCACAACCCCATGGAGAACGTTTGATTTCTGTTGAACCTGGTTCATGGCCAAGTAATCAGGATAGGTATAAAAGGTTGTTTTATATCCTACAGTAATTACAAGTGAAGAGAGAGAGAGAGAGAGAGAGAGAGAAAGAGAGAGAAATGAATCACCTACCCAATTCAAACACACTGAGTCACAAGGGCAGTGCATTACACATTATGTAATCAAAGAGGAACAAGTTAAAAATCATCTTTCTGATGAATGAATGGGAGAAATTGTGGATTTACACAGGATTGAACAATACCACAAGGTTCAGATAAGATCCACTTACATAACATAAATTAAGTTTTACTGAGTTCCAAGCATAACATCCCCATATATGCTCCAGTTCCATGGATGTTATGTGTTTTAAGCTACAGAAATAAAGCCCACCTCAAATAGTTAATCAATCTAGTAAAATTGTTCTGTAGGATCCCCAATTTTTCGAGAAGAATTCCAACAATCTAAATCTTCAATAAAAGCTGATAATATCCTTGGCAAAAGTAAAATGGATTTGAAAGTATCTGTCACTAAAACATTGGCATCAGTTTTCCCTGCAAAGATTCCATCATATGTTCTATTTTTAATATCAAAATTACAATGCTGGTTTACATATACTGTACATGGAATTTTTCAGGTGGCCAACATAATCTCAACATCCTTATGGTGTTACATTGATGAGAAATTTGTTTGCCTCAAGAATCACCATTGTTCAAAGTTTGAAAAAGTGTTCATTTTTTTTGCTCGTGATTTCAAGCAGAACTTGTATAATCCTTTCAGTTATTAATTTTAAAGTCCAAAGTGCAAATTCTGATAATGTTCACCTGGATCCTTATTAGTGTGGCTTAGGGCCTTAAGCAGTACCTCAAGCACAGAATGAATGTCTATAATTCTCTATACTGGGCCCTTAGTGATACATTTTAATTCATTATGTATATATATATATATATATATATATATGTTCATATTTTTAAATGGTATATTTGCCTTTATTTTGTTTTTGTCTTCATTTTGTGACGCACCCAACTCCACTCCAATTTTTACACTATTATGCACCTGGTTTTAAAGAAAGCATCTTTTGTCTTCACCCAATAATGAATTCTATTTCTTTGTCCTCTCCTTGAATGTATGTTTGCCTGGAGATCCAGCCTTACTAGGTAGTGCTAAATGCACCAGCTACTAAACTTTACTTCTACAATTTTGTTCTGCTGACTTGAATATACCAGTCAGAAATATATATTCTATGCTATCTGCTGGAGTAAGGTACTGAAGGTACAGATCATAAAATCCACCAACTCCCACAACTATCTAGACTGCAGCTTTTCTCACCCTGTCTCTTGAAAAGGTGCCATCCCTACTACCCTCCCCATTCTGCACTTTGTAAAAAGTCTGTTCTTGCATTGGGTTTAATCAATGGGATAAAAAGAACATTTATGTTTGATGTTTGCAGTGAACTCTGATTACGTACATTATGTTTTATTTAGACTGGAATTTTCAACTCAGTGTTCAGCCTTTTGGAATAAATGTATGGGTGAATTTATGAACAATGAGCAAGAGAACTCCTAAGTACTTTTGAGCCAATGAAGCGCATGAATTGATTAAAAACCACACTTAACTTCCGATCAATTTGTGCTTCTTAGACTCATTCTACACAGATTTCTTCCATCATCTCATTCTTTCCTGTCTCTGTTAACTATCCTCTTGTCTTTTATTTCCATCTCCTCTTCCAATTACATTTGCTTTATGTGCCTTTTACTTTTCAAAACATGTTCCTTATTTTTCTCATCCTTGTGCTTCTATCCTGACCAAAGATGGGAAATTTACAATTTCATGCATTAGCCTAGAAATTGGATCCATAAGTACACATTTCAATTTGACCCAGGTCAATCGTAGCTGGGTGATATCAGAAAAAGGCCCAAGAACCTCCATTGTGGTTAACATATTTTTGCCGCCGAATTTGGATGGAATGGAAACATTTGCCAAACGCTCACAGGATCTTGCAAGGGTTGGCATCAAAGTGCATTTAAATCGGTCTGAACAATGTCTTGCATACAGCATCCACCTGTCTCAGTTTTCAATGGTCAATATTATGGAAAACATATTAGTGATAGTCCCTTTACTGGTCACAGCCTTTCTGTGCAAATCACAGACACATGTTGCAGTCATTGGACCCTTAATTAGCCATTTTGCAGAGAATTGGAGCCACATACAGCACAAAAGAGGATAAAGGCGGACTATCACGTGGGGTGTGGGGTGGGGGGAGGGGGCACCCAGCCACATGAGAGAGCTGTGTCCAACTCATTCGTTTACCTTCATCTCCAAGGGCAGCCTTTACCACAGCTGTTCTGTGGCTGCCATTGGGAAAAGTATGACTTTTCAGTGGCCTTCACAGCCACTAAGTGGTAGTTCTGAGCTCTTTAAACAGTTCCTGATGGGATCCATGCTTTAGTAAGCAATTTGTGCGCTTCTTTTAATATGTTTTATCTGTCTTCACATGAATAGTTTTCACTTGGAGCCCCTGCCTACCTAAAGTATTTAAGAAGCACATCTGTGTTAAACTTATTTATAATTAATGTGTTCATTTGAAAACTACCACGTGCTGAAGTCTAGGCAAGCAAATCTTGCTCCAATATTAATGATTTTTTGGATCAGTCGGGTGATCACCAAGAACCAAAGATACCAACTGAAAAACCTATTGGATGGTTTTCTAGTAGATGATAAAACTGGAATGGCAAGTAGCAACAGCTGAAAACATAACCGCAGTTTTCTAGATGACAGCTATATTGTGCTCCAAGCAGCATCAGAGTAAGGAGGCTTGGTGCTGGAAACAAGCGATTAACTCACCATTACAGCAGTGTTAAAGATGACTACTGTTCTTAGTGCCATTTCTCACTACTCGATCAAATGTTTATTTCAAAAGACCATTCAAAACAGACAAGAGGTTGATGGTCCAAACATACTCTTAGTGTATATGTACGAAAAGGAAATTTGAACCTAACTGGCAGTTCAACCGAGCATTGTTAGATCCTGTATTCTCTTCACACCTGCATCAGGGCTGGGACTAATCTTCTACCATAACTGTGAACATAATGGTTTGCAGTAAAATAAATGCAAGTGATGTTTCTAATGGGTGCAAAATTTGAATAAATGATCCAGTTCAGGTCCAAAGTGCCTCCCAGTGCTGGCATGCGTACTTGTACAATTCCTCTTGCTGGATACAGTCAAGTTTTCGATGCCAGCATGCAGGCTCATTGCAAGTAGCAGAATAGATGCATCATAAGATCTATCAGTGTCCAATGCAAATTTATTACCAGCATTGCCATTTTTCAGCTCAATTATCCAACAAATGTTTTATCATATACAACCTAACATGCATTCAGCAGTAGGAATGAAACCCCCTCCCAAAACCTACCTTTTAAAGGGGTCATGAACTATTTTTTCAGATAAACTGCTGATTAATTTTAATGTGCTTATGCACGATTATTCAAGTATTCAGTGCTTTCTACAATTCTTTAAATCAGCTAATGTCTAAGCAATTGGTTTGAAATTTCAGCAAGATTTTGTCTAGAATTGAAGATTATTGTGCAAATTAATTACTGACACAAAGAGACCAGTTGATATTTCCCTAGTGGAGTTAACAGTGTCAGTAGCCAAGCTGGAAGTTCCAAATATGAGCAAAATGAAAACAAAGCTGCTGGAGAAACTCAGCAGGTCAGGCACATGGATGGTTGAGGTTTCAGGTCAAGACCATGCATCAGAACTGAGAATGAAAGGGGGAGATCATCAAAATAAAGATGGGAAGGCTGGACAAATATGCCTGAAGTTTCCTCCCCTCTTCATCTCTCCTCTTTCAACCCAAACCATGATCATCCCTTAGCATCCACAGATGCTGCCTGGCCTACTGATTTTCTTCACCAGCTCCAGCAGTTTTTTGGCTCCAGATACCAGCATCTGGAGTCTCTTGTGTCTCCAGTTCCAAATGTGAAACTGGCCAACAAAGTTTCATCAATATTTTATTCCACCAGTGCTTAACCAGTTTGCAGGTTTGGGATCTAATAATAAAAGGGTACTCGGGTAAAGCTCTGATGAACGGAGAGGGGTGAGGTATAACATGCCTAGCTACCTTCAGCTAAACCAGAAACTTCATGTTCTGAGGGAAATTAGATACATGAACACTTTAATCTTCTAACACTTTTTTGATCATATATTTCATATGACACAGGAGGCCACTCAGCTCATCATATTTATGTTAGTTCTCAGTATTCTCACCAGCCCCATTACCCCTGACAATCTCTTGTGTTTTCACTGTGATATCTCTTAGTTACATCATTCTCAGCAATAGTCATGCTAATAATAGCTGGAACCTTTTTCTCTATGGAGGTTAGATGATGCAGAAAATATAGCGTCTTACCATGGGGCTTTGCTGACTCCTGCTGTGCTCCTCCTTACCTAATGGGATAGTGGGAAGTGTGACCATGGGGCATGCAATAGTGCAACATGGTTGAGGACAGTTGCATCCATCAAAACAGTCTTGATAGCAAAGAGATTATTGGTAGATGAATGAAGAAGTGATTGAAAGTTTAGCAAGTTTGCATTGAGGTTCATGGACTGGACTTCTGACACTGGCTGTCAAGATTATCTAGTTATCTTAAAATATATGGAGGTCTCCTGAATTCATCCTCCACTTCTGATGGAGTACATTTTTGTTCCTCTCCATTTCACTCACTAAAATCTTATCAGCATCAGGAATTTTGAAGCTGACTCCTTGCCTTGAATAATGTTACATTCTACATCGGAATGAGTTTCACCCATTCCACCCCCTCTTCCAGCTGTAGTGCATCTTAGAACATAGAAATCTACAGCACAGTACAGGCCACCACTCTCTGGGTGAAAAACATACCTCTTACATCCCCTCTATACTTACTCCCAAGCATTTTAAATCTATGCCCTCTTGAGTGTATTTCAGACCTGGGAAAAAGTCTCTGGCCATCCACACAATCAATGCCTCTCGGCATCTTATGCACATCATTCAGGTCCCCCCTCATCTTCTGTCACTCTAAGGAGAAAATACAAAGTTCTCAACCTATGCTCATAAAGCATGCTCTCCAATCCAGGTAGCCTCCTTGTAAAGGGGAACAACATTTTCAATCCTCCCATCCTCTGGTATTTATTCTATCCCCAGTAATGATAATTGGCAGTGGCTCAGCAATCTCCTCCCTCACTTCCCCCAGTAGCCTTGAGTAAATTTTGTCTGATCCTGGCGACTTATCTAACTTCATGCTGTTCAAAAGCTCCAACACATTCTTTTTCTTAATTTCAAAAAGCTCAATCATTTCAGTCCAGTTTCAACCATCCTCACAATTGCCAAGATCTTTTTCTCTGGTGAATAATGAAGCAAAGTATCCATTAAGGACCTCCGTTACCTCCTGTGATTTGGTGCACATATTTCTATTACCATCCAATTGGCCCTACCTTCACAAGATTCATCCTTTTATTCTTCAAATTCTTGTAGAATGCCTTGGGGTTTTCCTTAATCTTGCTTGCCAAGTCCTTCTCATGCCCATTCTAGCTCTTCTAAGTCATTTTGTAAGCTTTTTCCTGGCAATCTTATTTCTCTAGAGCTCTATCAGTTCCCATTGATGTCAACCTCTCATGAGCTTTTCTTTTTTTTTAAACTTAGATTTTCTACAATCCTTATACACCATGGTTCTCTCACATTTCCATTCTTTTCCTGCCTCAATGGAATATACTTATACAGAGCGGCATGCAAATGTTTCCTGTATTTGCCACATTTTTGCCCTACATTTCCCAAAGTATATTTGCTTTCAATTTATGCTCACAAGTTCCTGCCTAATAGCATCATAAGCCCTTTTACACAGCCACTTCATGGTGGGTATATTGCACCTTTATTGGGCCACACCTGTCTGTGTAAAAGTTACAAACACAGAAAGGGGTGGTGGGGGGGTTGGGGGTGGAGGTGGGTGCCATTGTAGCCTTTAAACCAGCAGCCCAGGTAGTCACAGTGCCAAATCGACATTTGCATCAAAAAGGAGAGCTGACATGCTGGAACCAGGACATGAAAGGATGTGCATGTGCCGTATTTGATGGGATACAAGACCCATGGGCCTGTAAGTTCCCCCCCCCCCACCCCATTTCAGCAGGAATATTAAGAATTTTTTTTAGTGTATTTACAGGTGAGCATTTAAAACTTGGACAAAACGTGCAACCACGACAATAGGAAAAATCTTTTTTTAACAATAATACTGCTGTAATTTACAAGAGAAACAAAAGCAGCTCAGCTATTGCAGAAAACATCTTATAAAAACAAACTGCCGCTGCCAGTCCCCGTGCTGGTCCTGCTGCCCTGCTCTCTCCCAGCGGCCCCCTGCCCCGCTCTTTCCCGGCAGCCCCATCAGTTCCCATGTTGGTTCCTTTGCTCTTCTCTCTCCCGGGTGGGGAGGGGGAGTGGACGGTGGGACCAGTGCGGGGATTGACGGTGGGACCAGTGCGGGGATTGACGGTGGGACCAGTGCGGGGATTGACGGTGGGACCAGTGCGGGGATTGACGGTGGGACCAGTGCGGGGATTGACGGTGGGACCAGTGCGGGGATTGACGGTGGGACCAGTGCGGGGATTGACGGTGGGACCAGTGCGGGGATTGACGGTGGGACCAGTGCGGGGATTGACGGTGGGACCAGTGCGGGGATTGACGGTGGGACCAGTGCGGGGATTGACGGTGGGACCAGTGCGGGGATTGACGGTGGGACCAGTGCGGGGATTGACGGTGGGACCAGTGCGGGGATTGACGGTGGGACCAGTGCGGGGATTGACGGTGGGACCAGTGCGGGGATTGACGGTGGGACCAGTGCGGGGATTGACGGTGGGACCAGTGCGGGGATTGACGGTGGGACCAGTGCGGGGATTGACGGTGGGACCAGTGCGGGGATTGACGGTGGGACCAGTGCGGGGATTGACGGTGGGACCAGTGCGGGGATTGACGGTGGGACCAGTGCGGGGATTGACGGTGGGACCAGTGCGGGGATTGACGGTGGGACCAGTGCGGGGATTGACGGTGGGACCAGTGCGGGGATTGACGGTGGGACCAGTGCGGGGATTGACGGTGGGACCAGTGCGGGGATTGACGGTGGGACCAGTGCGGGGATTGACAGCGGTCCACCAGGAGAATTTTCTGACAGCCAATCACCAACTCACACACTGATCCCACTGTCCTGCTCCCCCGACAGCCCACTACCAGCCCCCAATAATAGCGTTGATGCTAGTGAGCCATGCAGCGACAATGACGACTGTTGGCATTACTCACCATTATCACCCTAATTTCAACTTCACATAGAAGACCCGGGTATATTTTTCAGCCATTTTTGGGAAAAATAGTGGTTCTGATATGCTGTCAAATACAGTATGTTACACTTAACACTAGACACCATCACTGTTGTATTACATGTCTAGTCTCTTTTGCACCCGGAATGCCAGCTTGCTGTATAAAATGACACACTGGCCCAGCATTTTGCTGGCTTTGTTTGGTTCAGTGTAAACAAGCAAAGCCGTCTTAATAATGGGTCTTCTTTATGGCAGTATTGTGGGATCTTTGTATAAAAAGGGCTATACTTTTCCCTACCCCAATTAAATGTTTTCCCAAAATATCTATTCCTGTCCTTCTCCAGTATTATGGTAAAGGAGAGGGAGTGGTGATCACTTTCTCTGAAATATTCATCCACTGAGAGATCTCACACCTGACCTGGTTTATTTCCCAATACCAGTCAAATATAATTTCTCCTCTTATTGGCCCACGTTCCTGACACATCTAATAAAATCCACTCTATCCAAACCCTTCACTGTAAGATTGGGCTAATCAATAATAAGATAGCTAAAAATTACCCATCACTATACCTTTTGCACTTTCCTAGAATCTGCCTCCTTATCTACTCCTCAATGTCTATGTTACTATAGGGGAGGGTTTATAAAGTACACCCAGTAGGTGTATTTTATAGACCCTGTTCCTGACTTCAACCCACACTTATTAGACAATCCCTCCATTACTTGCCCTTTTCTGCAGTCATGATACTATCTCTGATGAACAATATCACTCCCCACCTCTAATACCTCCCTCCTTGTCGTTATTAAAACATCAAAAGTTCAGTACATTCTGCCGCCATTCTGGCCCCCGAGGCAGCCAAGTGTTTGTAATGGGGCATCATCATAGTTCCACATATTGACCCATACCCTGAGTTTATCTGCTCTATTTCTAATCATCTTGCATTAAAGTACACACATTTCAACCCATCCAACTTACTACATTTAAGTTCCAGCCACTGCCTGCTCTTCCTCACACAATAGGTTTCTCCAAAACATATTATTTACCATTTCACCACCTGCTCCATCATCTGATCTAACACTCCGGTTCCCAATACCCTCCCTAGCTAGTTTAAACCCTCCCCAAAAATTCTAGCAAACCCTTCTCCAATTTGGGTGCAATCATCCTTTTTATTATTATTATTTTTTTTAATTGGTCATACCTTCCCCAGGGGAGATCCCAATGATCCACAAACCTGAAACACTGCCCACTGCACCAACTCCTCAGCCATGTATTCATCTGCCATCACATCCTATTCTTCCTCTCACCGATGCATGGCATAGGGAGAAATGCAGAGATTACACCATGCCACCTAATTACACCCAAATGGCCTACAACCCCCGGCACATTTTGAATGTTTTGAACAGTTGAGAAAAAATGATTTTTGTTGCTTTTTGTCTTTTGAGAACATAAGAAACGGGAGCAGAAGTAGGTCATCTGACCCATTAAACCTGCTTCACCATAAATAAGATCATGGTTGATCTGGCCATGAACTCAGCTCTATCTACCTGATTTTTCCACATAATCCCTAATTCCCCTACTGTACAAACATCTATCTAACTATGGTCCCTTTTACACAGCCTCTTCGTTCTGGGATATTTGCGGCTTTATTACTCCACACCTTTGGGTGGGGGGGGGGTGGGGGGGGGGTGGGGAGTCATTCCAGTTCCAACTTTTATGCTGCAGAAGAGGAAACAACAGGTGCTGGAGCTGCATCTGTGTAAAAAGGGAAATCCAGCATCCTGGGGCCATGAAAGGGAAGGATGTGTATGTGTACTGTAAAATTTTTTTAGTGTATTTATTGGTGAGTATTTAAATCTTGGACAAAATATGCAAGTAGGACAACAGGAAAATTCTTTTTAGTAATAATATCACAGTCCCGCTCTCTCCCTGACACCTGTTCTTTCTCAGGGGTGGGGGTGTCTCCCGACAGCCCACCGCTAGCCCCCACACTGATCCCGCCATCCCGGTCCCAGCTGTCTCTAGTCACCTTGTGCTGTGAGCAAGCTGGTCTGTGGGTTTGTCCTCAGTTTGAACAATCTGAAGCCTACCGCCCCATTTCCTTCCCTTCCCCCGTTGACAGCCGGCCAAACGATAGATAGCAGTGATTAGTAAGAGATTACTTAAGGTATGAAATCCACTGCTATAGATCAAAACACAGTAGATTTTACCACACTTTTTAAAAATAAATTGTGTGCGTATGTTCCCCACACACTTTTATAAATTGTGCATGTGTGTTAATTCCCACTACGATTTTCCCACACTCTTCTATAAATTGTTGAGTGTTAATAACATTTGATGGCAAACCCTTGTATCCAGACTGGTCTCTCTCGAACCTGACACATTCTCAACACTACAATGACCAGTGAGGGACCAACAGCAAGCCACCAGGAAAGTCTCCCGACAGCCCGTCACCAGGCCTCAGTGATAGATAGTGGTGCTGCTATTGAACCACACAGCGACAATGATCATCGTTGGCATTACTTACCATTATCACCCTAATTTCAACTTTACATACAAGACTAGGGGTGGGTAAAATTACACACTGACCTGGCATTATGCTAGCTTTGTTTAGTTCAGTGTAATGACCAAAGCTGGCTTAATGACAGGTCTTCTTTACAGCAATATTGCAGGATTTCTATGTAAAAAGCATATACGTCTTAAATATATTTAATGAGACAGCCTTTACTGCATTCTTGGGCAAAGAATTCCACAGATTCACCACTCTCTAGGAAAAGCAGTTCCTCTCATCTCTGTCCTAAATCTACTGCCCAGCAGCTTGAAGCTGTATCCCCTAGTTCTATGCTCAACTAAATATGGAAATAACTTCCCAGCCTTTATCTTTTCTTTTATATTTGTATGTTTCTATACAATTCCTTCTCATTCTTGTTTTGTTATTGCCCTTAATTTAGAGCAGGATCTTTCAAGAATTTTCAACTAGAATTGTCTGTCTTAATCAGATATGTTCATTGGTGCTCATCTGTCAAGATTACTTAAGAGATGAGAAATAATTTTGAAATGTGAATTTATTTCCTTTTACTTTCACTTATCAAAAAGCCACCCTTTTCTACATATAGTCTGCACGCGTTTCAGTTGAGAATTATAACCTTCAACAGAAACCATATATTCAGCTTAACAATTTTTTGATTCTATTAATAACCAAAGCAGCTCGGAATAAAGATAACATGCCACATGGAAGTACCAATCCCACAAATCTTAGGATGTTCCATTATCAACCAGCTGCAGCTGAAATTCCAATCCAGGCAGCCACACTGACAAAATGCATGCTGTCCATTCCTTAAATATATATTGTGGGACCATTTGTTTTTATAAATGTAACATGCAGTGAAATCTGTTCCTGAAAATTTATAGGACATTTAATAGATTCCAAACTCTAACTGATTGCTGTTATGTAAATAGATTGCTTGATGGTTGAAAAGTATGCAATTTGCAGTTTGAAAATAATTTAACAGAAGAGCTTTGCGTATAGAAATCTTACATCAGTTAAAGTTTTAGGATTTGCAACTCATTTTTTATTTCCATTTACAGATATTTAATTGATATAATGAAATTTCAGTAGACAGTAATGGAAGTTTATTAAATTCAAGTGTTCCCTAGGGGAAACTCAACAATCTCGTGGATTACAAAACCACTCTCAGTAAAACAAGAATATTAGAGTCATTCAATTGCCATTACTGCTTTATTTTATTTTCTTGGTGTCCATTTTCTAAATAATAAAGAACTCTGTATAAATAAAGTACAATAAAAGATCCATTCTAATGGTAATTTGGATTGAGGTAGTATGCATACCATTCCAAGTTTCTAAAGGGGCCCATTTTAGGGGCTTTCAAAAAAAGCCTGGAGCTTAACATCTCATCTACTTTTAAGTCAAGCATAGTATTTACAGTGAATAAGTGTGTATTCACACGATTATAGAAAATATACTACTCTATAGTTCTAATTTTCAATGTTTTGTTCTTCCATTTTCTATAAAATTAAATGATTATTCGCACTGAAAATCTCTGACACCCTTTTTATGAACTATTTGCTCAGAGATCAACATTTAGCAGTTATATTTGAACTAATGCAGCTAACACAAAAATGGTCAGCACCCTATATTGTAAAACAACCGAAATACAACTACTGTATTAATCTGGATCAGCTTTTATGAAAGTTTTGCTCTCTGCTTTCACTCTTTCCCTCCATACTAAATGGAAATTATGTGGTACCTTTTCTATGATCACTGGCAGATACTACCATAGTAACAGAATATACTGTACAGTACACTGTCAAGTGCTTTCGAAAGATCATTTCTTTCTTTCCTTTGCATCAACAGTAAATATTTATTTTGTCAACATTGCAACTATTTTTTTTACATTGTGGCTTTAAACTGCATGTTTGGGAACGTAAAGAGCATTTAGTGGTTGGTGTGAGAACCATTGCAGATTGTTTGAGTTTCACTGCATATTGCTAGAGCCAATATTTTTTTAAAAAAAGGGTAGAATATTTATTTATAAATATAAAAGAAAAGATAATGCCTTCACTTTCTATCACCCTCCCCCATCATCCATCCCCCAATTCCGCGGTGGAGAAACATCCATATTGGAATTGTATTTAAAAGGAATTAAATCAATCTGAAAAATAAACTGCTCTATGTGTCTTGTAACATAGTTTTTCTAGTTTTAAAGTCAATTGTGACAGATGAAAGCCTACTATTTTTATCAGAACAGCACAAGATCTCTAACGATCAATGGACTATTTCGACCTCGTTCTGCACATTGTTATAATGCATCTACATTCTAGAGATCAAGCTTTTTATAGGAATTATAATGAATGTTATAGGACAAACGATATCCTATTAAATGTTATAGATATACCATTTTCCCTTTTTTAATAAAATATGCATTATTCAAGAAGGAATTGCATAATAGTTGCATGAAATTTTTTTTAAATTCCAAACATACGGTTGATCATGTTTTTTGGATTATAGATTGGAGATATGATAAATTAATTGTCTGAATGAGTCTTAGAAACAGATTCAAAATGGAACTAAATAACTATTCAAAGAGAAAATATTTGCTAAACTACAGGGACATAGCTAAGCATGTGTCTTGCTGAATAGTTCATACAAAAAACAGGGATGGGGTCGATGAGACAAATGGCCTGCTTCTGGGTTGCAATAATTCTTTAAATCCTGTCATTATTCTGCATTGAAAACATTCTTACTTTATTTTAATCTAGATTGAGTCCCCCCACCCCAGATACCAGTAAAGGATTGATGTTGTTAATTATGGTTCAAGTGGCATTGCTTTCAAAAGGAAATTCTGGCTGAATTTTGTGAAGTTGCATATTATTACAAAGCTGTTTGGAAGAAATGTGAGATAGGTGCTTCAATCCAGCAGTATAGAGGGAGGCTTAAAAGTAGTAGTTGAGAACAAGAAGAGCTAAAAAGAAAGCTTGGAATAAATGCTGATGAATTTATTGAGCACAGCGAAAAAAACGGAATTTAGCACAAACTGTTTCTATAGTGTGACATCCCAGAATGAGCATATGAAAAGACCCTGCCTGGTAGGTATGTAATGAAGCAATGCCTGGAGCAGGTAAATGGTGAAACAATAGGGTAACAGATGGTATAGTGGTCAAATGAACCGAACTTTGCTGGATAACTTAGCAAGACTAGAAGGCACGTGAAACACTTAGTTTATGTCAAGTGTAAAGAAATGAAAAGGTAGAATGAAAAAGAGTAAGCAGGAAAGAATCAATGACAACAAGAAGTGGCATATGGATCTATCAATTAACTTCGGAAAGACTGATGAGAAACATAAGGAGACACTTGACCAATTACTGATATTGTATGAAATTGACCAAAGATGTAGCGACAAGTATAAGGCACTCTATGCAGCCCTCACAAAAGAGTGAAAAACATTTTAGGCGGACAAGTAAAAGCTAAGTGAGAAAGAATAATGAAGAGGAAACAGTGAGACAGAATGGAATAATTCCATGAAAATACAAACTGAAGCTGAAAGAGACAAGCTGAGCATTGCAAGAAATTTGGAGAAAGGACTGAAAAGCAACATAGCTATCAAAAGCATTGTATTGACCAAATTCATTTAGATTCTTGTTAATATGTACTTTAGAAAGAATTATAATTTTTATGGCTTGCCTATTAATGAAATAAATTGACCCTAAACTTCATTTTAATTAATCTCAAGCTGATAGAATGTCATACAGTTTGAGCTACTGCAGTTATAGCAGATCTTAAAATATTCACGAGGCAGAGTTTCACAGGGTCTCGCAACCACATCCGTTGTTCAAAGTACATTCAGATAAGCCAATCCTGTCAAACCTATATCTAAACTGTCAACATATGTTTTTGTTGGCCCACCAGAAGCTACTATTAAAATCAATCAAGCCACATTCCAGAAATTTGTAAACTCTCCTCTAAATCCTTATTTTTATTTTGTAGCCACGTAAGCATTTAATTCAAGATCACTGATTTTTCTATGACGTCTTGCATCTTTTTGTCTACAAATATGCTCAAGGGATTTCAAAAACTTCCTCTTAGACAACAAAAATTAACAAAAACAAAATAATTGATTATTTTGCTTTTTAAATACTGATTTAATTAGGCCTGCCCTGTGTTTAATTTCAAATTTGTGCAGGGCACAGTTGGTATAATCAAGGAAATGAGAAAACCACAATACTTGGGGATCTCCAGCACTGGATTGAGGAGAGTTCAAACTGCTGATTGCTATCCAGTGGCCCCTGCTGCCATTGTGCATCAGATCGGAGCTGAATTTTGTTGCCTCTTTTGGTTGAATACCCCGCTGATTCCCAACAATCAATGGATTGAAATAAGGTTATGCAGAAGCACAAAAAAGTGGCCTGCAACAAGGACCCATTGAACTCAGGAAGAATGAATGGAGGGAAGAATACGAGTTAAAAAAGGAGTAAAATGAAGACAATGCAGTACATTTAGCAAAACTTTGACACACAAAACTTAGCTTAATTAAGTTTAAATGTAAAAAGTTCAGATTTTATTTAGAATTAGTGCCATTCTCTGCTTGAACTCTCAAATGCAAATTCAAATAGTAATCGGAGGTGTTTTTCATTTCAAATACTAGCAACAGTATAAGTTTCAATAGGCAGCTACTGCAGCCAAGTAAACTAGCAAAGGTCAAAAGATCAAATTTAAAATTGAGATCACTAAATTTTCACAGCTTGATGGTTAAGTAATAAATAATGTGTTCTCATTCAGTCCTAACATTAAGTCTTTTATGTGGCCTGAAGGTACAATCTTTTGGCTGTGACTATTAAATGTAACCATAGTAACGGACACATTTATTTCTTGGATTAGTGAACCACTGAAAATATTCATGTAATAAACTAAATCAGGATTTAGCATAATCTGTTGATGGTAGGGTGAAATTTAAGAAGTTCCAATGTCCTTTAAATAGAGTAAATATTATATATCTTCATAAAGTATCCTACACCCAAATGGAAAGATCTATTAAATAACCACAGCTATTTATACAATCTATAGATGCAGTCAAACTACTGTTACACAACCACCTCAAGATTTAAAACTATTTCACATGATTTATAACAGGGTAAATCACAGTAAATAACATTAAGAAGGACAAGTCTCAACAGATTAAAAAAAAGAGATATTTCAGCATCAAGCAGGAAAGTATCTTATCCAAAAAGGAATTAACTAATATAGCAAAGGTTCAAAAATCAAATAAGGTGAGAAAAATAATGTTTAATAAAGACTGAACATTGAATTGTTGAAAAAAATTAGCTTCACATTTGAATTAAGAAAATTGTACAGTTTTAGATTGCAATCTTCTGATGCGGCAATCCTGCAATTTTTTAATAAGTAATTACTTTAAATTATAAAACTTACCATAATATAGGTATTTAATTAACCAGCACAAATTCAGATGGAAAATCGTAAGTTTCTAAATAAAAGTATGCTCCTTGTTTAATCAGGATTATTAATTTTGGAGATACTAAATTACAGCCTTTCAAGAAATATAATGTCATATTTTAAAGATATTTCCATATTACAGTAATATTTACTTTAAGTATTTATGTTAACAAGTTTTTCACTTCAAAATGGAACATGGCACAAACACATTGATTAGGAAAAGCAAACAATTAATAGATTTTATTTCATTAAACAACCCTTATTCAAACAAAATGGTTTTTGTAAGGTTAGTGCAAATGAAAAAAAATGTGAAAGATAACAAAAAGGGAAAAGCATTAAAAAAATTGTACTGCAATACTTGTGGAAACAAGTATTGTTGAATACTGGGGAATCACATGAAAATTGTTTTCTCATTGATTTCAAGATATGAAGCAAGAAATCCTATGAATTGAAACAGGTGGACAATCTGGACAACTGATGCATGCTGTAAGTAGTTCCTTCACTTCAGGTGCTGGAGTAAGAGACAAAAATGGTGTTGCCATTTCTTTCCCAAAATCTCCATTCTTAGTGAGATGTCCATGAGCCTCCTCCCCATTGGGAACTCTCTCCTTTTTCCAATTCTTTTAATATTTTGTTTCCTCCAGATCCATGCACTTCCTTGTATCTCTTTTCAGAAATATTGTGCAAATTAGAACATGCTGCATTTATTGGCAGTTTAGATGTAGAGGTTAGAAGGTTTGCATGATTTTCCTTTTGATTATTTTACAGCTCTATTCTCCTGTACAAAGATAAATGTGCAAATCTACATGTGTGTTTCTGCTTCAAAGAAAATCATCTCCTCCAAACCAATCAAAATTACAAAGAGTAGACCTGGCTGCACATTGTTTGTGCAGTCTTGCCACACACAGTTTCTCAGACATTTTGATTTCAATAGATAATAAGCAGGCCAGATCTAATTTAGCTTTAGCACAATGGATATTGATTCACAAGAAAAAAGAAGATCCATCTGCCAGATAAATATAGAACATGATCTCATTTTAACAAACATGACTGTAAACCATTTTATTCCATATGCTTGACCCAAAGCAATCAAATCAACAGATTCTTCAACTAGATAACTGGTTCAAATAAACTAAAGATAAAACTAAACTTAACTCAAATGAAGTCAAGTTTATTGTCATTTGATTGTACAAGTAAGTACAACCTGACTCTGGTCCTCGGTGCAAAACATGCAGACATACAACCAGACATGATACACATACAGACAAACAATACATATGCAAGGCAAGTATTCATCTTCATCTATATAAATAAATAAATGGCATTCAATGAATACAAAAGTCTTAGATGGTTAGTGTGAGCAATTCCTTTGGTCATTCAGCATTTTCACTGACCGTGGGAAGAAGCGGTTCCTCAACCTGGTGGTGCTGGCTCAGATACCCCCATATCTCCTTCCCTACAAGAGCAGCTGAAAGATACTGTGTGCAGGGAAGAGGTCCTCAATGATTTTGTGTGCCCTCTTCAGACAATGATCCAGATAGATCATGACGATAGGAGGGGAGGGAGACTCCAGCGATCCTCTCTGCCACTCTTATGGTGCTGTGGATTGATCTCCAATCCATTTCTCTGCAGCAACCATACCACGCTGTGATGCAGCCGAACATGGTAGAGCTCCTATAGTAGACTGATATAACGGTAGCTGGTAGCCTTGCCCTCTTCAGTCTTCTCAGGAAGTGCTGTTGCGTCTTCCTGACAAGTGAGGAGATGTTGTGTGTCCACGATAGATCACTACTTAAGTGAACGTAAAGAAAACTGATGCTCTCCACTTCCTCTACTACAGAGTTGTTGATGTGTATCAGAGGATGGTTGTTTCTGGTCCACGATCATTTCCTTCATCTTGTCCACATTGACACTTAGATTGTTACTCATGCACCATTTTTCCACTTCTCTGTAGTGCGACTTGTTGTTGTTTTTGATGAGACCATCTACTGTTGTGTCATCTGCAAACTTGATGACACTGTTGAAGCAAACTACTGACTTGTCTCTGAGAAAATAACATCCCAAAAATTGCTGGAAAATTATGCCGAGTTTGCAAGAGTGTGTAAAAACTACCAATCAACTTGTGAAGAGAATGTGATGCATCATGAATTGTGAATAGCCACACACTGTTGCATAATTGGACCTGTTCTACTTTGGCCTTGCAAAAATGGGGGGGTCACTGATGGCAGTGTTAAGGAATTGTTTGATTTTGCTATGAAAGGAAAAATCTCAAAGGAGGCACCAAGATCTGCTCTTTCACGTTATATGGAACCTGCTAATGAGGTGTTTTATGTTTCTTGCCTTACAGCCATGTGAGGAAAAACTAAAACCAGATTCTTACTCAGTCTTGACATAAACTCTACATAAACTGTTCCTGGAGATTTTTCTGACTTTTCAGTACATTTTAATCTAATTTTTCGTCCATTGTTTACTACTTTCCCAAAGCTACATTCCCAAATTTATAGATCTACCCACAAATATCCAACTGGAAATTCCTTTGAAGGATCCATATTCATCACCATGTTAATTACCCACTCTCCAGAAGTCCTTAAATCTCCACCAAGTCATCTGTGCTAGACACTTTCAAGTTTTTTTTTCATTGATTTCCCACCTCTCATCATCTATTTCCATTATTTTGATCACTGATATCTCTGACCCACCTTGTTGTATCCCACAACACAATCCCAATTTATTTTAAGATCCACTTTTTGCACATAACTTTCAATAAAATTCCAATTCTACAATACTTACATTATGTCAACAGTTTCTGTAATTTTTTTCCACCATGGTTCTTTAACCTTATTCCAAGCAATAACTTCAATGTTTTTGTCGTCTCCCCCCCTGCCCCCCCACCCCACCATGTGTCAGGATAGTCACATGTTTTCCTCCAAAGGTTTTGGGTACAGACTGGATTGCATATGGTTTAGCCATCCACTTGATATGCTACAAACTCAAACAGGCCTAACATTCCTCTGCCAATACTCAAAGCTTACCCAAGTGGGCAAATATAATCCTGGCTTCCCTTTTCCACTGCCATCTGTCCATTTTCCTGTTCCCTTCACCTTAGAGTAAAAATAATATGAAGAGTAAATAACCGATCACTGATAAGATTTACAAACTTTAATCAAAAAATAATGATCACACCCATTTCCTTTGAAGTATCAATTCAATTTCCTCAATGATTACTTTATGCTCAACTTTATCTCCTAGAATAGTAGCCCAAAAAGGGCCCCACTGACAAAAATTAATAATGACATACTTTCTGATCACATCAGACCATCTAATTTTGGTAGCTGGCATTAATTTTAAATTTATTTTAAATTTAAAGATCCATCACAGTAATATGCCCTTCCAGCTCATGCTACTCAAATACACCATGTGACCAACTGACCCATCAAACCTGGGAGGAAACTGGAACATCCAGAGGAAACCCACACGGTCATGGTGAGAATATACAAGCTCCTTACATACAGTGCTGGATTCGAACCTGTGTTACTGGTACTGTAATAGCATTGCACTAACTGCTACCTACCCCCTTCCCTCTCCATTCAGCTATCATCTCTCAGCTTTTTTTCTCTTTTACCCTCCCACCAATGTAGAACCATAAAATAATAATTATAGCACAGAAAACAAACCCTCTGGCCCTTCTAGTATGTGCCAAACAATTAGTTTGCCTAGTCCCACTGACCTGCACCTATTCCATATCCCTCCCATCCATGTACCTGTCCAAATTTCTCTTAAATGTTAAAATTGAGCCTGCATTCACCACTTCTGTTGACAGCTCCTTCCATACACCCTCCAATATCTCTATGAAGAAATTTCCCCTGAACTTCTCCCCCTTAACCCATGTTCTCTGGTTTGTATCTCACCTAACTTCAGTGTAAAAAGCCTGCATTTACTCTATCCATCCTCATCACAATAAAGTCCTAACCAGTTTAACCTTTCCCTGGAACTCAGTTCCTCAAATTCCAGCAACATCCTGGTAAATCTTCTCTGCACATTTTGATCTTTGAATCTTATTGATAACTTCCCTGCAGTTAGGAGACCAAAACTGCACACAATACTTCAAATTTGGCCTCACCAATGTCTTATACAACTTTACCATAACATTCCAACTCCTATACGCAATACTTCAATTTATGAAAGACAACATGCCAAAAGCTCTCTTTACAACCCTATCCACCTGTAATGCTACTTTCGGGGAATTATGTATCTGTACTCCCAGATCCCTCTGTTCTACCACATTCAGTGCCCTATCATTTATCATATATGTCCTTTCTTGGTTTGACCTTACAAACTGCAACACCTCACATTTGTTTGCATTAAATTCCATCTGCCATTTTTCATCCCATTTTTCCAGATGTTTGCAATCTGTCAGCAAGCTTTGAAAGCCGTCCTCGGTGTCCACCTCACCTCTTATCTTTATGTCATCTGCACCTATGACTTCTTACCAGTTAGCTGTGCTCCTACCTCTGCCCCTTCCTCCATCCTTTTCTCTCCACACCCCACCTTTTGATTCAGGCACCTGCCTGACCTTTGCTCATACCTTGACAAAGGGCTCAGGCCCGAAACATTGGTTACCCTTTACTTCCTATAGTGTTGAGATGCTGTGTGATCTGCTGAGTTTCTCCAGGACTTTTGTGTATTCCACTAAGAAAAGACTGTAATTATTTCAAAAGTGTTTGGAAGTATTTTGGAATATATGAAACGCCACTCTGTATTCATTAAAATTTGTTTTTCCAGTGTCAAAGGTGTTGTCTCAGCAATAACCATGCCATTAGAAATTCAATCATTTGCTAATATTTAACATTTTTAATGCTATTTATAATGAGAATTAATACACAGTTACTTGAAGTGGGACTTGCAACTGGCTAATTTATTATTGGGATTGGAATAATAACAGCTTCAAATTTTACCTTCCATTTACTCATCTGCAATAACAAACAGTCATTTGAAGAGTCCATTAACATAATAGGCAATTTGGAAATAACTTCTTTGCAAAGTTCTGGGTTTTTAATAACACTGAACAAAAACTATGTACAGTATAACTTAGTGAGTCACAACTGAGAGTGAGAGAAATAAATTTATGATTATTGATTTCAGTAATAAAGAGACTTCAAGGAGTAGAATTACAGATCTAAAAATAATCTGAACATTCATTTCAGAATCAACAAAACAAAAATAAATAATAATTTAAAAATTTGCTTTAAAATCTTAGGTTAGCATGAACTATTACAGCACCAATGATTCAGATTCAAATCTAGTGCAGTCTTTAAAGAGTTTGTACATTCTCCCTGCATTTGCACTTGAAGTGCCCCGGTTTCCTTCCACATTCCAAAAACATATACAGTCAGTCGATTAATTGGTCACATGGATGTATTTGGGTTGCGTGGGCTGGAAGGGCCCATTATCATCATACATCTCTAAATTAAAACTAAAATCTTTTCCTGCAATTTTCAATTTCAGCTAAGATGTTTATATTACAGTAATTTAAAAAAAAACAATCATAAATATCAAAAGGCACCAAAGAATATCTGGTTTATTTTTATGGTCTTAATGCACGAGAGTTAAAATTAGCAGGAAAAGCCTCACTCTATTTTACCTGTCTTCCAACCAACCTGGCAAAAGCTAGAGAGCTGGCAGGTTAAACAGAGCAATAGGCAGGTCCTGTTCTGATCACATCCATGGAAGACAAAGTAATTTCTTATATATTTACAATACCACTTTCACATTAGATTGAATTTGGAAACAACTTTTATTCCTTTAGTAGGCAGGATTAGCTGATTTTTTTGCACCCCTCCTAAATAATTGAAGGCCCAGGCCTATCTATTTTTAGGAGTAGGGCAACCATTTTACCTCCGTACGTGGTGGCCATTTGGATCAAAACATTAGTGGATGAAATATTATCATGGCAGATAGATTCAGTCATATTGCTGTTTTCTGGGAGGACTAATTACTTCCAAGGAAACATGCCAATCAGGAGTTAATATTACTCTCAATATTTCAAAATTGCATCATCTGAAGCCAAAGTATGATATCGTATCATAAGTTACAGACAAAACTTAGAATGTTCATGTATTTTTTCACACCATGTTAAGTCTCTATTTTAATGCAGAATCTAGATGCACACAGTGAGATGAACAAGGTATATGAATTTTTCAGGGAACATCAACTGAAGGTGAAACAAATCTGTCTCACTGAAGTGACTTTGGCTGGTCTTAGCCTCCCTTTGCTTCTGCAACAACCTGCACTCCTCAGAAGAATTTCCTTCATCAGACTTCTCTTTGGTTTTATTGGGGTCACTTGCATCCATTGGGTTACAAGTGAAAGAATAATCTAGATCTGCACTTAGCTCCAATATTATTTCAGAAAGAGGGTTAGAATTGGGAGGTAACAGTACCGCTAGACACAAGGTTGCAATCCAATGAAGAACAGACCTGCGATTAGGGGTGGGCTTAGTATTAATGCCCCATTCAGAATCAGGATGTACGTTGTGGAAATTTTCCAATGGATTCTATTATTTAATAATAGCCTATATTGCATGAGTTACGATCCTATCTTTTAAAGCCCTGAGTTCCAAGAATATTTCCAGTAGGCAAATCTTAAGATGAGTTATAATGCAGTTATAACATTGCTAAACTACATTTCCAATGCTTTCAGTCATATTTTACTCCAGTCAGTACAATGAAACTAAACAATATGCTTTGGTATTAAAAAATAATCTTCACCAGAAATCTTAAATATCTTTAAAAAGTTTAAACTCTTTGTAAAGTACCTAGCCATAAATTTAAAAGATTCTGCACCAGAACATACATTTGTCTATATCAACCGTCATAATATATTCTTAAATAAATCAGATGTTATCAACAAGTTTGAATGCAAAGCAAATGATAACAACATCATCAAGACAATATGCTCCCTGTCCTGTCTGGCTAAGGAGCAACTTTAAATAAATGGAATACATATACAGGGCAAGAGTTGATTCTTAAATTATTCACAGTTGTTATGTATAGATGTGTACGTATAGACCGCACCAGTAATGAAGTGCAGGGAGTGTTGGATGTAAACATATGATATCCAATTAAAATGCCCTTTCAGATTCTTGTGATGGTGTCAGTCAATATAAAAGCTTTACTGACAGGAGTCAATGAACCACATACACTAACCACTCAAGAACTTAAGCAGACATTGTTACTAGCAGGGGAAAATTCTATCTTTATAAGATCTAGTACCAACACCTTTCTTTTTAAACTGTTGACATGCTAGAAATTAAGAAAATATTGAAAACTTACAATAATACCCAGAAGTTCCATCTAATGTTTCTTATTCTTAATAAAATGTTAAATGTGCACTATATTCAATATTACACTTTGAGACATTGAAGCTTCAAAACAATGAAGTATTTAAGGTATAAAACTCATTAGATGTTTATGAATATTTGCAATGCTTTAATAAATATTACAGAATCCATTTCCATAATGTACTCAGTATTCTCAGTTTAGTTATTTTTCATCTTGATTGCAACTTATCTAACTCTTAGTTCTGAATAAAGAGTCAAATACTAGAGAACATTTTTCACATTTAATACAATATTTCTGTGTAATTTTACTAAGATGATGGAACTAAAATGGAAGAATTAATCTCAAATGGGCAATGTTCACACAATGTACTTATATTGTTTGAAGTAAGCTCAGTGTCTTTTATAACTTTCAGAAAGAAAGATGAACTGGGGTGGTTTGTGTGAGTGGTTAAGTCACTCCCTGTCCTCTTTCTCCACTAAATAGTAGAGATTCATAATGTTCACAAAATATTGCCCATTTTTAAGATCTATTTATCTACTGACATCGTTATAAGACATCACAAATTGACATGAAACATATAGATTCACAATGCCCAAAGACTTGACTTAATTTGGAAGCACCCTGAGATAATTCTTGGTTGTCTTCAAAGGCAAGCCTTGAGAAGTGGGTAAGAAAGTATCTGCCATTCTATTCCAATGTATTTATAATTCAAAGGCATTTCATTACTTTTTTTTGTGTGAAGTGCAGCTAAAAGCATTCTAGGGAGCAATCAAATAACAGCAGTACTACTTATTATTAATTTTCTCTTTCGGGATTAGTGTACTAGTAAAAAAATAGGAAATACATTTTCCCTTTTGGAGTCAAACAATTTTAAAAAAAGCAACAATAAACATAAACATGTCACCAGTATTAAGATCCAACAAGATGAAAGATTCAATTATTTAGCTGTAATAGCAATTTATAAGGCTTAGCTGTATGATCTCTTGAATGTTATTACAGCAAAAATAACTTTAAACTTTAATAATAGAACTTTGTATTACTTCTTGTGGTGCCTGACACTGGCCTCGCATCAAAGTAAACACTAAAGGAATAGAAAGCAAAGTATTGCAATCTGTCTGACTCAATGACTGAACGAATCTTTCAGATCCCATTAATGGGCCACAATAAAGAAAAGCATTCATTATTACGTGAAGCACTTTCTATGATGATATTTTCATCTCTATTTCTTCCAAGGTTTTTTCCACATCAATCCATGACATTTCTTCCATAAACCTTGAGTATATCATAAATCTCATAAAACTTGTATGGTGTTCTTGAACGTGTAATTACTTGGTCCTCAATTCGAGTAGAAACACTGTTCAATTTACCAACAGAAGCAGCTATATATATTTTCGGTGAAATTAAAAATAGCTTGCGCTTCCCACATTACAATAACTGCTTCCACCTTAGTATCGAGATGAACCAAGAAAATCTTCGTATATGCAAAGTGGATATTTCAGTTATTAACCATCAGTGGAAACAACCACGGTAATGTGCCGCATAGTGCGTCAAAGTACAAGAACATTCCACTTTTCTCTATAAATCAGGAAGGCAGTATATGACTGCCAATAGTGAAAAAATATACATTGCTTATGGAAATTGTGGCTTAATTCTCAGTGTGGGTTTTCAAACAATGCACCCTATAAGTTTCTACCCAAGAGTCCACCATTGTTGGAATTTATGTATTTCCAGTCTATTTTATTAGAAACAGCAATTTGATCAGCTATATCATGGGCAATATGTGAATTTCACATGTTGGTTTCCATGTTTTTCATCTTTAACAACAATAATCACATTGAAAAGAAAGTTACAGGCTGCAAAGTCCCAAGCATATGAAAAAATGTTAAAAATGTTGGATTTCTTTTTCTTTAAATATAAATCCATTTGGAGGTAGCTATTCAAAGGTACTTGTTGATCACCTTATTTTGTAAACAGTTGGAGCAGAAAGTACACAAGTACAGCCATCATTCTTAATTAAATACAGTGACATGATCTAAAAAACCTGTCTCCCTTTGTTTTAGGTTTTCTAAACGAGGTGAGCACAGATGCATCTTTAACAGTATCGACAAGTACACACTAATGAGTGTCACATATGGAGCATGGCATAGCTGATCAAACTACCATTTCTACTGCAACACAAACTGGAAAACATGAACTCCAACAGTGGACAACTCTGCTTTTTTGGCAAGAAGCCTGCAGGGTGCATTGTTTTGTTTGGAAACACATACTGAGAATTAAATTTTGATGGACTAAACTAGATGGAAGGAACAACCTTTATAAATATCATATTAAATTTAACCCAACAATACTCATGGATTCCAAAAATGTAGATTTTTCTTAATATTAGGAATTTTATATTAAATACTGAATATTTTGAAATTCAGTGCTGCCATATGGTCAAAATGTTTCTGTTCTTAAGGTTTTTTTTTCAGATTGTTCCTTGTTTGCATTTTGCATTAGCAATTCTTTCTTTTGTTGGTTCTTTTGTCTGCGCAAAATTGGCTGCATTCCAGATTCAAAGTAGACCTATTCATTTGCTGACCACATAACCAGTGCCATTCTAGTTCACATCAGCCTGAGAGCTAAGCTCCACAGAGAATAAAAGGCTCGTTTCACCACTGACGAATGGTGTATATATTTTGCTGAGTTTAAAAAAAAGGTAATACCATGTCTGAAGCTAACAATATAACTTATAATTTCTCATTCAGGAGCAGATAGCTGCCAAAATACTCATCACCTAAAAACTTCAATAGCTGTCAAAGCTATCCTCACACTAAAACAATTATCATACAAAGTGTGACCTAATAATTTATTACTTCTGTTAAAATAATGCGAGATAACTGTAGAAGGTATAAAAATATTGAATCCCTCAAATTCAAAATTAATGGGTTTACGAAGTTCAACTACAAAGCAGAATATACATGAGAAATAAAGAAATGAACTTAAATTTCCACTCAGATTGATTTCTACCAGTGCATATGCAAGGAAACTTGGACTAAATATATCTCACTGCCTTATCAGATTTAAACAGAGCTGTTATATAATGTTCAGTTTGAACATAGTCTTTGCCAAAAGTTACATGTGATTTTAAAAAAAGTTTTAATGTAATTTGGTTCAGTACAGATAAGGACTTCAGAAACTAATTTGGTTACTCTTTATTTAAAATGCTCAGATCATCATTGAAAAAAGGGTGGATGTGTTGTCAAAGTTTGATTTCTACACATCCTTAACATATGACATGACTGAGAACAACATTTTCATGAGTAATGCAATTAAGAATGGATTTACAATAAATAAAAACTAACTGGACATTTAAAGGTACAATAAACAGATGAAGAAATATTCTTAGTCAATACAAATAAAATGCATGTTAAAATAAGCTGCAACATTCAGGATTAAATTGTACAGTACTTGTACTAATTCCACAGCAAAGTTTTACCATTTTTGTTCATTTTAATGATTTGACAGTCCACAGTTCATAAAATGTAAACATGTTTGTAGGATTTCCTCCTTTCGTGGTTTACTTTTTTAAAAAAAAAGTTGCTCTTGCCTTCTGTTTACTAAGAACTATCTAAAGTGATGCCAGAAATACTTAGGTTTCTGGGGTGGTAATACGTTATTTAGAGCTAGATTAGTTTGTTAAGTGTTCTGAGGGTCACTTTGAGTCTGACCTCTTCTGTGTGTATCAGTCAGGCAATGATGTATCATTAACGCATAGCAGCTGTATCCCAATTGATGCCATGAGCATAACAGCTTTTTATAGCCATCAAGGGAGTGTAGATTGGGTTCTTTTATTAACCACTAAATCTGATTTTTACATTGCGTGATCTACAAGTTTTCTAAATAGCCCATTTGTTTAAATGTTAATGTTTTTTTGAAAAGTCAATACATGCTGATACTATATTATTCCTGCAACATCTTCTGTAGTTATTTGCCATATTTTGCAACAAGTTACATGCTATTTAAAAGACTGAAAATAAATGGCTTCTTACATGATAAAGAGCGACCCTGGGCAAAGCACAATAGCTACTAATGATATATGGTTGACCGGAGAAATCTGCAGCTTGCGCCATTTACTCAGAAAGGTCAATTCTTACTCAGAACACTCAAATGCTCACAAAGAAACAAGATAATTTCATGAAAATAAATTGAATAAATCACCAGTCCTATCGGGAAAAAGTGATCAAAACTGATTAGGATTTCGAGGGAAGATAATACCCTGGCAAGTTAACAATTGTTTGCTCAAAGTAATAGAATTTTAGGAATTGGACTGAGTGAAAAATAATAGGTTCTGTGTAACAGGTAAGAGTTCTGTTGATCATTTTGATAAACATCAGAACACAGAAAACTCAGCACTCAACACCTACCTTGTTTTCAGTAAATTTTCTGTGTGAAACGATTCATTAATTTATGAATTATATATTTCAATCATTCAAGCAAACCCTCAGATAATATTGAAGATAATTGCATGAAAAGAAAGGATACTTGCAAATGAATTACAATGCAGTAATCCATTCTTGGGGTTCAGATAATACATAAACCCTCAGGCATTTTCTAAATGTAATGTTAAACCCAGAGGCTAGAAAGCGGTTTCAAATTCTTATCGTTACTTTCACTTTTAAAAGCACTGGAATGTTTCACATTCCTTCATTTTCTGCCTTTTTAAACATCAAATCCAATGTTAAATGCTGAGCATCTTACAAAAATTAAAGTTTAATTTACTTAAACTCGTGGATATGCATCATTTCCCAGATATCCTTTAAAGCAAGTAGAAAAAAGGCAAGAAAATACTGTTGCAGATATGACTGTTCATTTTCATTCAGCAATAAAAATCCTATCAAAACCTGAGTAATTTAAATGTATTATTTAATTAGCAATAATGTGTGATATGAACTTTGATGCTATCAGATATTAAATATGCAACAACCTATTTTATAACACCAATTGTATTTGAATGTATTCATTATTGTCCCATGGTCTAAAATTAGGAAACGGTTACAGTCACACACTGACGTTGATACAACGCTAAACATCATCGGGGCAGGGTTACTTTTTAGAAAAAAAGGGTTTGATTTGTTCTGTTACTGGGAATACAGACAAGGCGAGAGACACACACTTAACTAGAGATGCCCGTGGTGGTCTTGCAATCAGCTCCTGGAGAGCATTTCGCAGTCTGACCAACAGACATCATGTTTTGGGGGGGTCCGTTTGCCCAAGAAATACCCCGCACATTTGGCATCGGCAGCTTTGTTTGAATTGCCCTCCTCCTACTTGGTAACCATGCGGGTAGACTCAAGAGTACTTTCCAAACAGTCGCTCTCAGACAGCACCAAACTCTCTTCAACTCATCCAACAAGCAAGTGCGTTGTCAGCGTCAGTCAATTCACACCATCGTTTTCATTGCGCGCTGCCCCTCATCCTGAAATGCCCCAAAACTCGGTCAACTGAATCTCAAGCCCACTTTAAAATGACACCCACTTGCTGTTTTAGGCTCAGTCAGTCAGATCGGGACAGATCGCTGGCCGGAAACCTTTAGTTTACCATCACTGTCCTTGACTGAGAAAGATGCCCAGCGATGGACTTTAAAAACTGTCCTCGAACAGTCCAACCTGTTCTGCCACAGTTTCGATGACAATGAAAGGAAATGAGTCGGAACTAGTTTATGAAGGTCAATGCTCACTACTGCGATTTTAAAATAAAAGTGTGGAGGAGGCTGAAACACTGTACCATGGCCTCTCCCCAACATCCCGGCCTCACTTTTCAATGCAATACAATGCGCCTCGAAACTCAGCACGAGCACCTTATTGTCCCCAGCCAACAGAGCCAAGTGCAGGCTCAGCCTTCATTTAGACGGACTGGAAGTCCAGGCACATTCAGACACAATACATTACCAACCCCCCCCCCCACCCCCCCAAAAAGAACCGAAGTCATTCACCTTATTGCAATAGTATGGATCTAAGCAGGACGAAGGTCCCAGGCAAGGAGTATCAGTGGAGATGTTAGCTGGAGCAGTCTGGAGATAAAACCTCACGTCCATTTCAGAGAAATTTGCAGTGAACACATCAAGCAGCTCCCCCTTTTTTCTGGTTTGTTCGTGAGCGCGGTGGGGGGGGTGGGGGGGTGGGGGAGAAAGAGCTGAAACAAGAGAGGGAGGAGAGGCACCTTCCCTGCCTCACATCCGTTTGTGGTCTGCAGTGAGCAAACTCTCCAAAATAAAGCGGACCAGCCCGCAGTTTTCTGCTTCCAAAAGAAACCGCTCTGCCGTCCGGCAACACTTGAAGGAAAAGAAGCTGTATATTTTTTAAAAAGATCGTCAGTTTTTTTTCCCCCCCACGAGTTGAGGGAGATGCCCGACTTTCCCCCCTCTCTCTCTCTCCCCTCGCCTGACGGAAAGGAGAGTGAGTCGTTTGGGTCAGCGTGGAGCCGCTTCTGAGCCGCCCCGCACAGAGCGAGCGCAGCACCCGCCTGCACACAAAGGGACAGGCTCCGGCCGCACCACGCGCCACGGTCGCCAGGGGGCGCTCCGACGGCCCCCATTCAGCCCAGCTCACCGGCACAAGGCACCTTGCCTTCATCAGATGAACCATTAGACAATATGCCAGTAGTGGACATTTAACAAAAAATGTCCCAGCAAGTCCCCACACAGCTTAGATTATGTCAAACAATATTCTACCATCCCATCATATTCTGTGGCAACGTGGGAGGAAAGTGGTGCTGATAGAAGTGTTTCAGATTTTCAGTTGGTTATTCTTTTGCAAGTCTACTGATTTATGGTGAAAACCTATGCCACATGCCCATCCTCAAACTCCCCGGAACTGAATCAGCAATTGAGCATCAAGCACATTACTAAACAAAACTTTACAGAGATCATATTCAGGGACCACAGTTTTGTAGTTTGTCGAACTGCACCTCCCAGATCCAGAGAACAAGGCTCAATTTTGACTAGCATTGCTATCTACGTGGAGTCTGAATGTTCTCCTTGTGGATTTCCCCAGTATTCGGGTTTCCTCCCTCAACTCGTTGGTTCATTGCCCATTGTAAATTTCTCGTTGTGAATGGTGGGATCAAGACAATTGATATAATGTGGGGGGGGGGGGATTAAAATCGGATTAGTGAAGAATGTGTGTAAACCCATACTCTGTGGATCAAAATCTCTGCTGAATGATTCCATGACTTAAATTTATCACTAGACTCAAGACTTACACGTGGAGTTTTCTGATGCTCATACAATTGTATTTGTGTGTTGTAGATGGTATTCTGTTTGCCATGACTGTCCATTTTCCATTAAGAGCCTTGTTCACACTTCTCTCTGTTTTGCACTTCAGTACATTGAGACCTCTCATAATGTGACCAAACATTCCCATTATTTAAGATTATCTTTGAATTTTGTTGCCTCTATTTGTAATATATTTGATGAAATTATTTCCATGATTAAGGTGGAATGTTTTAAAGACATTGGTTAATGACAACTGTTGACCATTCACTCTTTTCCATTCACTTCAGTATTGCTGATTTTGAGTGTGTAATTTGTTCAGTAAAATTAATAAATGTGGGACAGTTTAGATGCAAGGAATTCACCAAATAAACTTCATAGTGACTCATTTATAAGATGTAAAGTTTTGATTGAAAGTAAATTTTTGATTGAACAGTAACATTGCTCCCTTTGAGTCACTCATTTGCACATGAGGTTTCTCACTATAGATACTTGAACACATAATCCTGGCTGACATTTCAATGTAATACCTGGGGACGATCGCCCTGTCACTGATGCTGTTTTTTGACTGATACATTAAACTGTGGCTCCCTCTGTCTTCTCAGTTGGGCATAAAATACAACGTGGCATGTTTTGAAGATAAATTAAGTTCTGGAACTATACCGCACAAGAGATGTCTCTCAGTCAAGATCACTAAAGCAAATGATCTTGCCTTACTGCTTTTATAGGATCCTGTGTTCAGATGAACTTAATCTTCTTCATTACAACAGCAACTATGCGGAAAAGAAGAGCATAATGACAATGAGTTTATTGTCATATACATTGTACAAAATGTTTACTTCCTGCAGGTGAGCAGGTACTTTGTCTAATGAAAAAACAACCACAACTGCAAAACTAAAAAATCTGCAATAGCACACTTAATTGAATTAAAAAGAGACCATAAATTTAAAAAAAGATAATTGAAGGAGGATGGAAGGCAACCTGAGAAGATATGCACCCTTTGGATAATATAGAAAATATAGATAAATAAAGAGATGTATTGAAACTTCTTGAAATTGTGAGTGTTTAAATAGAGATGCAATGTCTTTTTCTTTAAATGCCTGAGATAAAATCACTCTTGCATTAGTGTTCCAAAGCATGTTTACAAACTGATCTCAGAATTATTGATCAGCATTGGCTACAGTTACATCTTGTTGAAATACATAAATAATTAACCACTTCCAGTCAGTGTTGATATATACTGTCTCTTTTTCATTTGGTATGACATCGAGAACCTTGGCAAATTTCTACAGAAAGTGCTGACCGGCTGCATCATGGCCTGGTATGGGGCCACCAATATGTCTGAGTGGAAAGCCCTGCCAAAGGTAGTAGACATAGCAGGCAAACCTCTCCCCACCATTGAGAACATCTTCTTTTCTTCTTTGGCTTGGCTTCGCGGACGAAGATTTATGGAGGGGGTAAAAAGTCCACGTCAGCTGCAGGCTCGTTTGTGGCTGACAAGTCCGATGCGGGACAGGCAGACACGGTTGCACGTTTGTGGCTGACAAGTCCGATGCGGGACAGGCAGACATGGTTGCAGCGGCTGCAGGGGAAAATTGGTTGGTTGGGGATGGGTGTTGGGTTTTTCCTCCTTTGCCTTTTGTCAGTGAGGTGGGCCCTGCGGTCTTCTTCAAAGGAGGTTGCTGCCCGCCAAACTGTGAGGCGCCAAGATGCACGGTTTGAGGCGTTATCAGCCCACTGGTGGTGGTCAATGTGGCAGGCACCAAGAGATTTCTTTAGGCAGTCCTTGTACCTTTTCTTTGGTGCACCTCTGTCACGGTGGCCAGTGGAGAGCTCGCCATATAACACGATCTTGGGAAGGCGATGGTCCTCCATTCTGGAGACGTGACCCACCCAGCGCAGCTGGATCTTCAGCAGCGTGGACTCGATGCTGTCGACCTCTGCCATCTCGAGTCACCCAGGTCATGCTCTGTTCTTGCTACTGCCATCAGGAAAGAGATATACTGTAGGTTTAACAAGACTTGTACCACCAGGTTTAGAAACAGTTGTAACCCCTCTGTCATCAGACTCCTAAACAAACCCAGAGACTCATTTAAGGTCGCTTACTCTTCTCATTATTTATCACTGAATATTTAATTATTTTTTCTGTATTGCACAATTTGTTTACATTTCTTTCTTTGTTCACATTTTTCTCTTTTGGATACCTGCCTTTTCTTGAGAACAGTTTTTTTTACAGTATCAATTCTGCCTGACCCTCAGGATAAAGAATTTTAGGGTTGGATGTGATGCTGCGTATACACTCTAACAATAAATCTGAACTTTGAACTTTTAGTTCCTTAGTTGCTCATTTACTTATTTATTTAGTATTTCCATGTACATGAGGCTATGAAATTTTGAAGAATAATGAAAAGGAATTTGCATTAATACAGCAATCTTCACTTTTGCTCAGCAGTGATAAAAGTGTTTTGAGGAGCAATAGCGACATAGTAGATAAATTTGGCAGCCACTTTGAGCTTAGCAAAATGCATCAACAGCAATGTGGTATAATTTGTTTTGATGTTGGGAACTTTACCATCGTAACCAAAAATATGATATTCTCCGATATTCTATTGTTATGAAATATAAATCTCAGCTTAATTTATGGCATTAAGTAGAGAAACAGGAAATGAGTGTCCAACTTTGGATTTAGTAAACCTGCTAAAACTGAACACCTGCATTTGCTACTAAAGAAGAGAGGGAATGTTTTTAATCGAGGTCTCTTTAATCTAGAAGCTTTCATCATACTTTTAACCCAACTTTCTTCTTCCATGTTGCCTTTCATGGCACTTAAAACACAGAAGCAATCAATTTGGTCCAATTGGCACTAAAGGGTGATTATACTTTACTCAAGGTATCTCCCACTCTCTTTCAGTTAACCATATCTAAGTTTTGTTTATTTCTTCCTCATGTGATCATTTATTTTAATTTTAAAATCTCTTTACTTATACTCTCATTCTCTATAGAGGGAATACCTTGGATAAAGAAATATATCCTAAATGTTTCATTGTATTTATTATTGACGCTTACTTATGAGCTGCATCTTCTCTCCCTGCATACAGAACTGTTTTTGCACTTCAACTTTATCAAGCCTTTCACAATATCAAAAGGATCCCTCCAATATCTGTATTTTTCAATAATTTCCAAAGGCAAAGGAGTAATTTAACCTATCGAATTCATGCTAACTCTTTCCAACTATATTCCTGTAACTCTTTCACTCACACATGCCTATTAACACTTCATTGATTCTCCACCGACTCAGTTAAGGTTTACAAATTGGATTTGAACATGAGTTTAACCTGCCAATCGACCCATGAACAGGCCAATTGATGGGTAGAATTTTTTTTTTAACTGCATGGGTTGGCAAACCACCTCAGAGGTGGATTGCTGACCCGAGTAGACGTACCGTGTAGCTGGTGCTACTCAATGGCTGCCCGGGTGGAATATAACGCCATTGCGTGCATGCGTCATCAGTGACGCATTGGCAGGAGATTCAAGTGTGGAGAGTGAGGAGCTCCCTTTAAGTCACTGTGATAATCAGCACGTGTCCACAAAGTGAATATAGATCAGTTTTAGCGACTTCCGGCGGGTGCATAACGCATCGCACACCCGCCCAATCAAAGGGGCAGGATTGCTCTTAAATTGGCTGGTCACTATTCAACTGGCCAGTGTCGAGCCCAGTGTGTAATGGGCTGTAGGGGCCCACTACACGCGTAGGAAACACTGACCCCGAGCAGCCCCAATTTGTAAACCCTGCACTGATGCTAATGGATAATTTACAATGGCCAACTGATCTAACAACCAGTGCAGCTTTTGGGATATGGTAGGAAACTATAGAACCTGGGTGAATCTGCATGGCCAAATGGAGAATATGCAAACTACACAGACAGCACTGAAGATCAGAAGTGAATCTGGTCATAGGAGCTGTAAGGCAGAACCATGATGTCACATTTAGAATCTTGGAAAAATATCACTCAAGTTGTGACCTACATACTGTGATGTTTCTTTTTTTTTGGTTTCTTTTAAAACAACTATACTTTATTAGCTAAAGTACACATGACCATGTGGAGGAATCCATTTTGAATCCAATCTAGCTGCCACAAACTAGTCTCTGACTCCCTTTAGTGGTCAGGAGTGTCACTAGCACTCGATTCCTCGCCTGAGAACCGGGTCAGCAGTCTCTAGTAGATTAAAGCCGATCGTTCCCCCTCAGTCTAAAATAAAAAATAAAATAAAACAAATATATATATAAAAAGGGGGAAAAAAAAGGAGTGTCACTAGCACTCTATCACTACATCCCTTTTCCTTGAAATGTTTAATCTATCAACATGACACGCTAATACAGTATTGTTTTCTATTTATAGTTCAACACAAACATCAGCAGCACAAACATTTTAAGTGTGCAATTCCTGTCCTTTTAGAGATTCAGTCTGTCAGGTGCTTTGATAACATGTGTGGATCTTCTTAACACAGGAGCTTTTGTCAGCTCCGCTGGTTCACTACTGTCTAGCACTGGTGGTGTTTCCTCTGTTGCTGTGAAGGTCTTCTGTATTTGTCTGTTCCTGCATTGTCTCTTGCATTTTCAGCAGGCTCTTTTGATTCCTTCTCAGTATTTGACCATCCTCTGTTCTGACAGTGTAGGATCTTGGATTTACTTCCTTCAGAATAGTAGCTTTTTTGTCCCAAGTGTTGGAATCTCTGAGTCTCACTGTGTCATGTTGTGCCAGTGGCCCTAAGCTTCTTGCCTACTTGTCATTAGTTTTCTTTCTGTCTCCATTGCAGATGCCTTTATTTCCATTCAATATTTCTGTTTCTGTTTGAGTCTGCAGACTAGGGAAGTGTGGTGCGTAGTCTGCATCCCATCAGAAGCTCAGTGGGTGACATGTCATGTTCAAGTGGGGAAGCTCTGTAACTCCATAGTGCTAGATAAGGATCTGAGCCACTGTCTAATGCTTTCTTGAGCAACTGTTTAACTATGTGAATTCCTTTCTCTGCTTTACCATTTGACTGTGGATGCAGAGGACTTGAAATCACATATCAAAAATCATACTCTTATGCAAAGTTCTGGAATTGTCTTCATGTGTAGCTTGGTCCATTGTCACTGTAGACAATTTGAGGAATTCCATGTCTTGCAAAGATTGATTTCATATATTTGATCTCACAAGTAGCAGATATATTAGGAAGCATCGCAATCTCCATATAGTTTGAAAGATAATTAATAATCAGCAGGTAATTCTTTCCATCCATGTGGAACAGATCAGTCCCAACTTTCTGCCATGGTTCTGCTGGTACGTCAATTATTATCATGGGTTCCTTTGACTGTTATGTGTTATATTTCAAACAGGTCTCACAGCTGGAAGCCATCTTGTCAATGTCAGCATTTATCTCTGGCCAATAAACAGCAGTTCTGGCCCTCCTCTTTCATTTTTCCATTTTAAAGTGCCCCTTCTGCACCCTTTTCAACATAACTTGTCGCAGAGATTGAGGACTGATAATTCTGCTCTGTCTGAGTAGAAGTCTATTGACAACACTCAGCTCAGTTCTGATGTTGTAGTATGGCTGACCACCTCTGGGCCATCCTTCATTCAGATTCTTGATGACCTTTTGTAGAACTGTGTCCTTTTTCTGTTTCAGCTGTGATCTGCTTGGATTGCTTGTCAGATATGGGAAGAGATTCAGTGATCAAGTTCACTTGGAGATTCACATCTGTCTCTGTGGAGCTCACATTGTGTGCTTCACTCTGCGTCATTGCCCTGGATACTCCATTAGCTAACACAATAGGTTTCCCTGATGTGTATATCCTCTTGATTTGGCTTAAGTTTTCACATGCGTGGCACACAGAAGTGATTCATGCCCATCTGGGACTACTGCAAACCTGAGGTGGTGCTCTTTATCTTTAAATTTCACCTTGCGATTACATTGTGTTGATGCTCTGTCCATTGCAGGCTATGAGCTGTATAAGATTTGCATGGATTTAAGGTTTTATATTCATTGCCCTGATGTTGCGCTCACAGATCAAATTGACCTTTGCCCCTGTGTCCAGCTTGAAAGGAATATTTGTTCCATTTGTATGCAATGACACTTGCCCTGCTCAACTCTGTTCACAATTGGCTATTCAGTGTCTGTTGGTTTAGATTCAGTCTGGACTACCATGCCCACGAAGAGTGTATCACCGAGGGCAGTTTCTTCTAAAGTGTGTACAGTGTGCACGCTTTCACTTCTGTTTTGTTTCCTTTTGGAAAAACATTGCATAGTAATTCTGCCCTTTGCATTCATTACAGACTTTTCCATAAGCGGGGCATTGTTTTGTGCATCTTGAGTGCCACATCGTTTACAATTGAATATCTCTTCATCTTTTTGTTGTTTCCTGTATCTTGTTTTTTGTTTGTGTGTGTAGACACATACTGTGGCTATGGCTATGACTTCATTTTCACTGGCTTTTGCACTCATGCTGAACTTTTTCGTGTGCTACGGAGTCAATTCACTGGTGTGGCATATCTTCACGGCTGCAGCTAAGGTAAGCTCTGCTTCTCGTAGCAACCTCTCTCTCACTTTCATCTATCAATAATTCTGAACACAATTTGAACATAGATCATTGAATATTGCAGTGATCCAAAATGGCATGTTTTTGCTTTTAATTTCAAGTCCATTAAAAAAAAGTGTCAAAGCTCTCTCCCTAAAGCTGAGTGTGTGAGCAAAGCACATTCCTTTCAAACGTTCATTTTTCTTTGGTGAACAGTGTCTACTATCGAGTCTAATAGCTTGCAGGTACAGCATGAATCTTTATTTGAAAAACCTCCACTTGGGGTCAACATTTACAGTCCAATTTACTGTGTAAGGAACTTTTACACTCTCACTCTGCACATTCCTGGTATTTCTTCCACTCTTGGTACCATGTGATGTTTATTTTATTGTAATAAAGAATCTTGGATTCTTTTAAAACAACTATACTTTATTAGCTAAAATAGACAAGATCACGCGGAGGCATCCATTTTTAATCCAACCAAGCTGCCACAAACTAGTCTCTGACTCCCTTTAGTAGTCAGGAATGTCACTAGCACCCTATCACTACACATACTCCCCAAATTCCCTGAGAACAAGCAAACCAACATCAGCCTTCTTTCACTATTGAGATCCTAGTTACATTCAGTCAGTTGCACTTGCTGGGTACGTCACCTGGATGCTTCCAAGATAGAGCTCTGCTTTTAGCTCCATCAAGGAAATAAATTACCAGGTGGTGAGAGGGAAAGCTTGTAGGATGTGCTCAAAGGCTTCTTGAATATATGCAACATCTTCATTGACTCCTGGGAAGCTCAAGCCCGTGATCACTCAAATGAGCATTTGGGACACTTTTCAGAACTGCAGGACCATTCATCAATAACACACAGAGACTTTGAATAGCTGACGGAAGGATCTCATCACCTCATAAACTCCTGAACGACCTGATTTAGACCACTACCTGCCATATCAGTGGAAGAGTTTGCAGTTCCTCCATTGACTTCATAGACTCATAAGTATGGTTCAAAGGAACTACCTAAGGAAGGAATGGCTTTTAATAACATTCTGAATGATGCTTTTATATTTGAAATATGATATGAGCTCTTTTGGCAATTCATTTAGCCAAACCACCATATGTTACTGCCTCATAGATTAGGTAGGTCTTCATTCTGATGTTAATTTGGTCAGTAATATTAGCTGAGGAGTAAGATAAAAGAATTGTTTCTAGTCTTGTTCATCAGCATATCAGAAGATCTGATTGCACTGTTTGATCACTTCTAGTAATTGAGCGATAACAGTTACCCATGAAATGACCCCATAGCCTCCAACATAGGAGGCTTTCATAGGAAATCAAAAGAGAAAAGGTTGCCAGGATAACTTATTGAAACATGTATATTGGATTATTTATATTTTTTGACTATATTAAATGTTTTGCTCTTTGGCACAATGATCGAAAAGATAATTGTGCATCAGCCTGATTTCCACCATACATTCACCAAGCTAATTGTTTTCATGTATATTCTCCTTTCTTCCTCTTTGTTCATATTTGGTAAATGTGATTTTTCTCATTCTTGTGAGGCTGATCTCCTGCCTGGCAGATTCCCTTGGTATAAACTCCTTATTTCCTGATGTTCACTGTCAGCTGTTTTTGTACCCCATTTTGTGATGTTGCTTTTTTTATTTGTTAATGTAATTCTGCCAATTAGCATACTTATTGATTAATTTAGTGAATAATTATCTAATATATATTTGTGCATGTATGTCTATTTGTCTGTTCTCCATGCAGATCAATATGGAGCACTCCAGAAATGTCCAAGGAGGTTCAGTAGGGTGACATTTGATGCTGAATGTCATGACCACATTGAATTCAACCTTTAAGATCATATGAAGTTCCAAAAAAAAGTGGACTTGCACCAGGGACACCTCAATTAGTTACAGTGCAATGCATCAGTGTACATTCAGAATAAAAACAAGTGGCCAAACCCAGTTCAATATGGGCCTCAAAAAACAAAGCAACATTGGCAGAAGCTCTTCACAAGCCCATAGAGTTAGGCAAAGGAGAAAGCGAGAGGAAGCAGAGGAACGTCAGTCTTGCCTCACTGTTGACGCTTCCAGATATGCAAGGAGCAGGCAGCAGGAAACAGAACACCAACATCAGGCCTGCCTCAGTGCTCAGGCCTCCTGACAAACAAGGAGCAGGCAGTAGGTGAATGAGGAACAACACCAAGCCTGAGTGTTTTATTTCTCAGGCAACACTGGGTATCCTGCTAGTATTTAAGAATTGAGGTATTTAAATGCTTTAAACAGTGAATAAATCTTCTATGCTAATAAATATGAATTGCTTTCACTTATCTGCTAAACTATATTATATTAACAATTACAAAGTGCTTATTGCCACATCTATTATAAATTATTTAATATTCTATATATGTGACTCAATTTTCAAACTACTTACAGCAATGAATCTGGCTTACCATTGCTAAATTTAATGTAACTATTGTTACAAGAATTAAACTGATGGAAAAATTCAGCAGGTCAAGAAGCATCTGTAGAGGCAAAGAAAAGGTTGACTTTTAAGATCAAGACCCTGCATTAGAACTGAGAGTGTCAGAGGTGGATATCCAGTTAAAGAAATGAGAGGGGTGAGACAGAGGCTAGCACACAATAAAACTTTGAACACACAATAAAAAATTGAGGCAGATGGACCAAAAGTGGGGATTACCAAAAGTGAATTAAGGGAGAAGAAACACAGATCAATAGGTATGTAGTGATGGACAGATGGAAATAAGTGGGGGGGGGGGGGGCGGGCGAGAGTTAAGCCTTAGTAGTGGCAAAAGGGTGAAAATGATAAACAAAGGGAAAGAGACCCTGCATGGTCTAGTGGAAATAGAAAAGAAACATAAAGGTGGGAATGGGTTACATGAAATTGGAATACAAGATTTAGAAATAAAATTATAAGCATGAATAATGCTTTTGCACATAACTACTGTCTGCCATCATAGTTGGTTGTTACATTTTCATGTGTTCCATGCTGTACACTGAACTGACATTTTATATAACACTGTTAAATACCTCACATTTCATATCCTGGAAGCAACAACATGCCAGAACTCTGTAATTGCAAAATAAGCACCAACTAAATAGCCACAATTGTACCAATTTTTCCAAAGTTTTTTTTTCAAAATATTTTCTTCCATTGTATTTATTTTCTACAAATATTCCAGCATCAAATACAATTTATAAAATCAGCAAGTGCATTAAAAAATGACAAATTTAAAAACACATGCAGTTTATCACTCAAAGGCCTCAATTAAACTTTTACCCTCAACCGTCAGTTTCATTCAAAGGTCTGAAATTGGACTTGATCATTCTTTCAACTGAAGGGATTATCAACTACATCCATGCCTGCATGTTCGCAGATTCTGTCATCAACAGACAATGTGCACAGTTCACCAGCATGTATGGTTCAGTGTAACAGGGAATATTTAAATGCATTTCTTCCATCAATCTTAATAGATGGAAAAATGTCAGAGTACAGTTTTTATAAAATTGACTTAAAATTCTTCATATTCCACTGAGTAAGGAAAATACATCTTTACATTAAAAATCATAGATTTTGAGCAGATATTCTTCCTGAAGTTACCATTCCCATCAAATGAACAGAGTTATTCAAAGTATAAGACAAAGTATTCACTTCCATCCAAATCCCCCGATGCCAGTCTGAGTATGTGCTCAGTGCAAAAAAATCCAAATTTGATGTTTTCTGAGCAAAAGCTTGAAGTACAGTTTTTCTCAGGCCGTGAATAATTATGCAGTTATTTTTTTTCAAAATTTATTTAAAGATAGAAAAACATATCATATAGTCCAATAATCATCAAAAATTAATTTTACAAATATATATTAAAAAAAACTTTAAAAACCCAGAAAAGTAAAATAATTTAAAAAATTTAAAAAAAAACTCAAACCCGCCCTCTAACCCCTTCAGCCAACTCTCTTAAGGGGAGCCAAAAATATAAATTATATACAAAAAAAATTATGAATGTTAAGAACAATTCAAAGTATATCTAAATGCATATATTCAAAATACGAAGATCATTTGCTAATAAAAAAATAATTATCATGTAAATTATAGGTAATTTTTTCCATAACAATACAAGTTTTCAATTCATTGTGGAAATGTAGTATATTAATCTCTGTATTGTCTTTCCAAGTACTCCCAACACATTTACATGCTACTGATAACACCAAACGTACAAAAGCAATTTGAATTTTATCCAAACCTAATCCCCTCAACGAAATCAAATTATCCAGCAAGAAAATCATTGGGTCTTTTTTTTTCTTTGGCTTGGTTTCACGGACGAAGATTTTTGGAGGGGTAATGTCCATGTCAGCTGCAGGCTCGTTTGTGGCTGACAAGTCCGATGCGGGACAGGCAGACACGGTTGCAGCGGTTGCAAGGGAAAATTGGTTGGTTGGGGTTGGGTGTTGGGTTTTTCCTCCTTTGTCTTTTGTCAGTGAGTTGGGCTCTGTGGTCTTCTTCAAAGGAGGTTGCTGCCCGCCAAAATGTGAGGCGCCAAGATGCACGGTTAGAGGCGATATCAGCCCACTGGCGGTGGTCAATGTGGCAGGCACCAAGAAATTTCTTTTAGCAGTCCTTGTACTTCTTCTTTGGTGCACCTCTGTCTCGGTGGCCAGTGGAGAGTTCGCCATATAACACGATCTTGGGAAGGCGATGGTCCTCCATTCTGGAGACGTGACCTACCCAGCACAGTTTGATCTTCAGCAGCGTGGATTCGATGCTGTCGGCCTCTGCCATTTCGAGTACTTCGATGTTGGAGATGAAGTTGCTCCAATGAATGTTGAAGATGGAGCAGAGACAACGCTGGTGGAAGCGTTCTAGGAGCCGTAGGTGATGCTGGTAGAGGACCCATGATTCGGAGCCGAACAGGAGTGTGGGTATGACAACGGCTCTGTATATGCTAATCTTTGTGAGGTTTTTCAGTTGGTTGTTTTTCCAGACTCTTTTGTGTAGTCTTCCAAAGGCGCTATTTGCCTTGGCGAGTCTGTTGTCTATCTCGTTGTCGATCATTGGTTCTAATGGTAATGTAAAGTTATACAATTTTTCCAAAACCACTTTAATTCCTTGCCAGAGTGGTTGAACTTTAACACAAGTCCAAACAGCATGTAAGAAAGTTCCAATACATGAATCACATGTAAAACAGTTCTGAATTACTAAATCCATATTTTTTTAGTTTCTCTGGAGTCAAATATAATTGATGTAAAAAATTATAATTAACCATTCCATATCTTAGTCAATTTGATTACATTGTCCCCACGCATATCTGCCCAATCATCTTCAGGAAAAATAAACACTAAATCATCCTCCCATTTAAGTTTAGATTTATCCCAATCCAGTTTATCCATATTATCTTGTAACAAATTGTACATAACCGAAATATAACCCTTCTTTGGTACAGAGGAAATCAAAGACTCAAATCTTGACAAAGTAGGTAAATTCATCTCTCTACCATAATTATCCTTTACGAAACCTCTAAGGTGGTAATACACAAATAAAGAATTTACAGATATATCAATCTCAATTGATTAAAAGAAAAACATTGTCCCTCTTCAAAACAATCCTGTATTGTCTTTATACCCTTAAAATCCCAACTCTTTAAATAATTATTAAACATTGAAAAAGAAATAAGTTGGTTATTATACAATGGAGTTAAAATTGATCATTTATCTTTTGATCCCAAAACCCTATTTTTTTAAATCCAGATCTTTAACGAATGATTCAATACTGGCATATTATATTCCTGTAACAAATTCAAGTTCCAATGAAATATAAATTCATGTACCTCGACCTCAGAAATACACGCCATTTCCACCTTAGTCCAGCTAGGAGGTTGATCTAGATCCATCAACATGCAGTTATTTTTTCATGTTATTTCAAAACAAGCTAGAACAAAAATTGCAGAACATTTTTGAGGAAATGCTTGACAGAGCCACTTTTCAGAGAACTGATAGAGGCTGGGTTGGAAGAAAGGAAAGAGATACAATAAAAGCCTTTATATTTCTTAAGCAAAGAATTCAGGAAACTTTATTTATGTACTTACAGTGAGTAAACTTTGATGACTAAACTAGCACATATTGTATATTGGATTGCAATACATGAAAAATAGGTATAAAATATTTTTATTAAGGGAAGAAGAGGTTGTGAGAAATCCCTTTTCATTTCCTTTGTTTGGTTCCACCTATCACTGTCTCTCAATTCCTTTTCATGTGACTCCATCTGTTGATCTTCTTTCACCCCTCATTGGTCCATTTATCACCCACTGACCCCTCCCTTTCTCTTTAACACAGCTTGTCTTCCCTCTCCTTTCTCAATCCAAAGCAGGGTTTTGAGTTGAAATGTCAACTGTCCATTTCCCTCCATGGATGCTGCCTGATTGAGTTCCTCCAGATTTTTTTGGGGGGTCTTTTATTAATGTGCACCAGCAAAATTCCATAGAATTTTTTCTATGGAAAAAACACTGCAGCACAATACAGGCCCTCCAGTCCACGATGTGCTGACCTTGTTAACCTTCTCCACAACAATCTAATTTTTCCCTCTCTCACACCCATAACCTTCTATTTTTTCTTCCATCCATGTGCCTATCTAAGAGTCTTTTGAATGTTCCTATTGTACCAGCCTTCACCACCATCCTGGCATGCATTCTAGACACCTAACACCTCTGACATCTCCCCCAAACTTTCCTCCACTCACCTTAAACCAGTGTCCTCTGGAATTTGCTATTGTTTCCCCACGAAACAAAAAAATGCTGGCTGTCCATCCAGTCAAAGGCCCTCATAATCTTGTATACCTCTATTAGGTCACTTCTTAACCTTCATCACTCCAAAGAGAAAAACCTCAGCTCTGTCAACCTTGCTTCATATGACATATTCTCAAATCCAGGAAACATCCTGGTAAGTCTCATCTCCAAAGCATCTCCTGTAATGAGGTGACCTGAACTGAATGCAATAATCCAAGAGTGGATTATTGCTCTTGCACTTAATCCTCCAACTAATGAAGGCCCACATACCATATGCCTTCTTAACCACCCTGTCAAATTAAATACTGTATTTAAATATTGTGAATTAAATATTTCCTCTGCTACAGACTCAATCTCTGCCTCTATCCCTCCATTAGTGATGGAGGTGCTCAGGCATCCTAGTAGTCCAACATTTACCCATACTGTGGCATAATTGCCCACTCTCAGCAAGGCAATCTAACCTGATATTATGATGACATGTACCAATTTCTACCTGGCTACTTTTCACAGAGATGTAGCCTCGCAAAGGCAACAAATAGTTGGGAAGTTGAGCTCTTACCATCTGAACTGTAGTTAAAATCAAAGCAGTATACCTAAGACTTGCTATGTTCATGTAAATATTTCAAGCCTAGTGTTTTGCTGGGCCTCTTCATTCAAGTTCATAACATACAAGTAGCTTATAATGCATTAGGAAATCATCTGTATATAAAGGATTTACCTATCAGTGAATACAAATTATGGATGGTATACAGTAATGCAATTTATTAGAGCCTTTATTACAGGTAAACTATACTCAACCAATAGTAATGGAAATAACAGTGTTGCAGAAGTTATTGAGAAGTGCACACTGTTCTTAAAATTGTATATGTATCTTATTCAATGTTTTCCTTTTAAAAAGCAATTACACATTTATAACTATCTACAAATACTAAGTAATTCTCGAATTGCACCACACAACTCTTTATGATAAGTAAGTACCTGATATCTTCTAAGTGCAGTCCAAAAATTAGTGGCAGATGAGAAGTGATATAAGAAGCAACAGTGGGAAGAGAGATGATCACAACTAATGTGCCTATCAATTATCAGTAATTAGATTTAGGTTTTTCCTCCACAGAAATCTCTCAGCTTGGGAATTTGAAAAAAATAGAGATTGAACAATACTGATAGGAATTTGTCTTTGAAAAAATCCATAATTTAAATGTTCATACCATTCTTTTCAATATATTAAGGTGCCTTAAACTCACCAGCACATTTGATCTTTCGAGGAAATATCAAGCAACATTGCTTTGAAAGCACAAGTACACCCTATTAAATACTCTTTAATTTTTGACAAGTTATAAATGACAACAAAACCTTCAACTTTAAACATATCCATACATGACCTGGCATCAAGCATAAATGAGCCTCCAGGCATCCTACAGTTTGATTTTCTTAGCTTAATCTACTGCTAATGTAACTCGTATTTCAACTTCCCAATTATGTTCCAATCTTTAACTATTAATGCACAAGGTTCTTATTGAGGATGCAACAAGCCCCAGTTAACAAGATAACATTCACTAAGAATGTTCCAATACCATACATAAGCAACCTAAACTGTAAATACATCAGACATGAAAATACTCCTTCTATTACCAGGCATTCAATATGCAGGTTTGGATGTTTGTACTAGAGAACCTGCCAAAACATGCTTTTGCACCTAACAAATGTTTCCTTATCATATTCCTAGAAACTAAAGTGGACATTCATTCATTTTCCTTTTCTACATATTTCTGCATTCACCATTCTATGGCAGTTTTCCAGCTGAGAAAATATTAAAACCTTGTACTTTTTTTTGCCCAAAGACTATTATGCATGCTTAAAAATGCAATTGGTAAAATAATCACTGTAAAATTCTTTTGTTAAAAAAGGCTACCAAATAATAAATGCAGCATCTTAAAGTTTAAAGTCCTTTATGGGTCTGATAACAGGGATCTAACTTCAGATCTTACACAATATCTATCCAAACTTATTTCTGTGACTTGGATGTATTAACATTTCAAATATAATTACTGGTAAATGCATTTTATTTGTCACATGTGATGCTCTGCGGTCTTCTTCAAAGGAGGTTGCTGCCCGCCAAACTGTGAGGCGCCAAGATGCACGGTTTGAGGCGATATCAGCCCACTGGCGGTGGTCAATGTGGCAGGCACCAAGAGATTTCTTTAGGCAGTCCTTGTACCTTTTCTTTGGTGCACCTCTGTCACGGTGGCCAGTGGAGAGCTCACCATATAACACGATCTTGGGAAGGCGATGGTCCTCCATTCTGGAGACGTGACCCACCCAGCGCAGCTGGATCTTCAGCAGCGTGGACTCGATGCTGTCGACCTCTGCCATCTCGAGTACTTCGACGTTAGGGATGAAAGCGCTCCAATGAATGTTGAGGATGGAGGTGGGCAGCAACTTCCTTTGAAGAAGACTGCAGAGCCCACCTCACTGACAAAAGGCAAAGGAGGAAAAACCCAACACCCAACCCCAACCAACCAATTTTCCCCTGCAACCGCTGCAACCGTGTCTGCCTATCCTGCATCAGACTTGTCAGCCACAAACGAGCCTGCAGCTGACGTGGACATTTACCCCCTCCATAAATCTTCGTCCGCGAAGCCAAGCCAAAGAAAGAAAGAAAGAAGAATAATTTGGTGAGCAAAGGCAACTATTTCATTGTTTAGTATCAGGGTGTACTTTTCCAGGCTTTGGTTTGTTTTGGTCAGTGATATCTTCTTGGAGGGAATAGTGTAGGGGATAGGATTGATGCACTTTCTTGAGGATCAGTATCTGGACATGATATTCTGCAAAAATTCCTCAGGTCATTTGGATTGAATCAGTTCTGGAGAGGTTGGTCAGGTTAAATTTTTTTAGAAACCTGTGAGCCATTTCTGAATGCTCTAAAAGTAGTTACCCCAAAAATCTATTGCCAATTTGGCTATGATTGTGGCTGTTAGGAAGCTTCACTGTTGACTTTGTTCAACTTTTGACATTAGGAGAGTTTTTAATAATTTTATTGAAAATGGCTAATGACAGATTGTAGCACCTGCCTTAAATAGTGCTTCTACAATAGGACCAGTTTAAATATGAAAAAATATCAAAACAATGATCTCAAATCTTGCATGATCCAAATCCCGATCTTAAATTTAATCTCAACATCATTCTATTTTTGTTGTTAACCCTCATTAAGATCTCCTGCCACAATCACCTACCTCTTCCCATGATAATGAGCATTATAAGATGAGAGAGGCAAAGTTTTATCGGGCCATTTCTGAAAATATGTTACATGAAAATTCCTCGAGATGGCAGATCTTAAGGGGATCATGCTGTGGGTCATTTTAATGCTCTTTGTGAAAATTAAATGAAAAGCCAGTAAGAACATCAATTATATAATTTACTGGACTTAAATTCATTCTCAATATCTGGGATCAAAAGAGTTTGGGAAATAGACTTGAATATAACTTTTTCAGGTGAAGATTGGTACTCTACTCTCAGCTTGATCAATGGTACCTCATTTTGTGCCAGCCATTGCTTATTACAATTTAAGGTGGTGCACAGAATTCATATGTCTAAACTCAAATGATCCCATTTTTATGCAGACATTGATCCTTTTTGTGAGAAGTGCAAAAGATTTTGAAGCCTCTTTGATTCATATGTTCTGGGAATTCCCAAATTTAGAGAGATTCTGGAAAGAGATTTTTCAAACTTGAAGATGAACTTGGAACCCTGTCTGTCAATTGCTCAGTTTGGTTTTTCTCACAGCTCAGATGAACCTCTATTGGCATCTCAGGAAAAAAAGTCTTAGCTTTTACTACACTGATAGTCAGACGAGCTATTTTATTGAAATGGAAAGGAGATTCATCCCCTACTCATATGCAGTAGATATATGATATAATGTCCTATTTAAGCTTAGAGAAAATCAGATATAATATTAAAGATAGAAAATTTCAACTTATGAAGTTATGGAGCCCATTCTTAGAATTTTTTTTTATAATTGGAAGATTCAATAGTATTATACATCCTGGTAGTTATTTGTCTGTTCTCCAGGGGTCACCAGTGATTCCACATCATTATTAATCTCTTTTTATTCTCAAAAAGGTAACCTTGATGAGAGGGAGGTAATTAGATTAGTTTAGTTTAGTTCTTTAGGTTTTTTTTCTTTGTTTGTTTATCCTTAATATATTAATATCTTTCTTTTCTTTGGCTTGGCTTCGCGGACGAAGATTTATGGAGGGGGTAAAAGTCCACGTCAGCTGCAGGCTCGATTGAGGCTGACAAGTCCGATGCGGGACAGGCAGACACGGTTGCAGCGGTTGCAGGGGAAAATTGGTTGGTTGGGGTTGGGTGTTGGGTTTTTCCTCCTTTGCCTTTTGTCAGTGAGGTGGGCTCTGCGGTCTTCTTCAAAGGAGGTTGCTGCCCGCCGAACTGTGAGGCGCCAAGATGCACGGTTTGAGGCGATATCAGCCCACTGGCGGTGGTCAATGTGGCAGGCACCAAGAGATTTCTTTAGGCAGTCCTTGTACCTCTTCTTTGGTGCACCTCTGTCATGGTGGCCAGTGGAGAGCTCGCCATATAACACGATCTTGGGAAGGCGATGGTCCTCCATTTTGGAGACGTGACCCACCCAGCGCAGCTGGATCTTCAGCAGCGTGGACTCGATGCTGTCGGCTTCTGCCATCTTGAGTACTTCGATGTTAGGGATGAAGTCGCTCCAATGAATTTTGAGGATGGAGCGGAGACAACGCTGGTGGAAGCATTCTAGGAGCCGTAGGTGATGCCGGTAGAGGACCCTTGATTCGAAGCCGATGATGCCGCTTTAGTTGCCCATTCAGAGCCAGCTCTTCAGCGCTTGACGTCCTGCTTTGCGGAAACTGCCAAAATGTTTGGCCTGGAAGTCAGCCTGAAGAAAACTGAGGTCCTCCATCAGCCAGCTCCCCACCATGACTACCAGCCCCCCCACATCTCCATCGGGCACACAAAACTCAAAACGGTCAACCAGTTTACCTATCTCGGCTGCACCATTTCATCAGATGCAAGGATCGACAATGAGATAGACAACAGACTCTCCAAGGCAAATAGCGCCTTTGGAAGACTACACAAAAGAGTCTAGAAAAACAACCAACTGAAAAACCTCACAAAGATATATTAATATACCAGTCTAATAATGGGTCTGACATGGTTGCATTCATTACGTTTATTACTAGATGGAGTTATTACAGGTAACTATTAATGTAGATATGCACATTTTATTACTTGCTCATTTTTTCCTCTCCCTTTGGTACGTATTTGCTTATGTACAATTGATTCATTATGTAATCATCATTTATTATATATGCTTATTATGTTAAACTCAATAAAAATGTATTAAAAAGAAAAGAAAGAACTTCAGTTATAAGATTCATTATAAAGCATTAATAGGATAAAAACAGAACAAATCGAATCTGGTTAACTGCTGTCCAATCACTCTATTCTCAATCATTAACAGGGTGGCAGAAATTGTCATAGAAGTGCCATAAAACAGCATTTACTCATCAATAACCCTCTGAATGATGTTCATACATAGATTGAAAAGCTAGTTTTCTGAAGGTGAAGGAAGAGTTATGGCCCTTAATATCAGGACATTTGACTTTGTGATTCCATGATGCACGGGTAAAGCAAAAGTCAAGAGCATCAAGGGGAAAACTCTCTATAGGCTGGAGTTATACCTTACACATGGGAAGATGGTTATGATTAAAGTCATTGTCCCAGCATTACGTTATCACTGCAGATTTTCCTCAGAGGAGTGACCTTCCCCCAGCCACCTTCAGCTGCATCGTCAGTGTTCTTTCTGCTATTGTAAGATTATGCCTATATAGTTCTCTGTTATGGTTAATTTCAAAGATTTAGAATATGCTGAGAGAATAAATTTCTCATCACCTCCATTTTAAATGGATTATATATATGCTCCCTGCTTCTAAATTCTCATACAAGGCACAGATTTCTCAGCACCTATCCATCAGTATCTTGTGGGTTTCAATAAAATCACTTCTCACTCTTCTGAATATTTTGAATGTATGCCCAGTCTGCTAAACCTTTCCTTTTAATTTAATAACTTCATTCCAGGAATCACCCTCTTCAAGAAGCTAAAAATTGTACACTGAATTCCAGGTATGGTCTCTCTGATCACTAGTACAATTGTACTAATTGTACCTTGTTCACTATCACTTTTGCAATGAAGGTCAACATCCAAATTTCCTCCCTTTTGCAAAGTTTTTGTGTTTTAGTTTTGGTTCTGATTGGATTAATCTGAACGCTGGTGTAGATTCAATGGGCAAAATTAACTGTTTCTGTATTATTAAATCAGACTTCTCATCAACAAACTCAATCATGGACTCATTTCAGGATTCTTACTTTTGCACTTTATTTCTCTGCACTGTTTGTTTACATTTCTTTATTTGTTTACATGTGTATGTTAAATACAGGTTTTTTTTTGCACTTTTTCTTTCTTTGGCTTGGCTTCGCGGACAAAGATTTATGGAGGGGTATGTCCACGTCTTCTGCAGGCTCGTTGGTGACTGACAAGTCCGATGCGGGACAGACAGGCACGGTTGCAGTGGTTGCAAGGGAAAATTGGTTGGTTGGGGTTGGGTGTTGGGTTTTTCCTCCTTTGTCTTTTGTCAGTGAGGTAGGCTCTGTGGTCTTCTTCAAAGGAGGTTGCTGCCCGCCGAACTGTGAGGCGCCAAGATGCACGGTTAGAGGCAATATCAGCCCACTGGCAGTGGTCAATGTGGCAGGCACCAAGAAATTTCTTTTAGCAGTCCTTGTACTTCTTCTTTGGTGGACCTCTGTCTCGGTGGCCAGTGGAAAGCTCGCCATATAACACGATCTTGGGAAGGCGATGGTTCTTCATTCTGGAGACGTGACCCACCCAGCGCAGTTCGGTCTTCAGCAGCATGGATTCGATGCTTGCGGACTCTGCCAGCTCAAGTACTTCGATGTTGGTGATGAAGTCATTCCAATGAATGTTGAGGATGGAGCGGAGACAGCGCTGATGGAAGCATTCTAGGAGCCGTAGGTGATGCCGGTAGAAGACCCATGATTCGGAGCCGAACAGGAGCGTGGGTATGATAACGGCTCTGTACAAGCTGATCTTTGTGTGTTTCTTCAGGTGGTTGCTTTTCCAGACTCTTTTGTGTAGTCTTCCAAAGGCGCTATTTGCCTTGGCGAGTCTGTTGTCTATCTCTTTGTCGATCCTTGCATCAGATGAAATGGTGCAGCCGAGGTAGGTAAACTGGTTGACCGCTTTGTGTTCTGTGTGCCCGATGGAGATGTGGGGGGGATGGTAGTCATGGTGGGGAGCTGGCTGATGGAGGACCTCAGTTTTCTTCAGGTTGACTTCCAGGCCAAACATTTTGGCAGTTTCCACAAAACAGGACGTCATGCGCTGGAGAGCTGGCTCTGTATGGGCAACTAAATCGGCATCATCTGCAAAGAGTAGTTAACGGACAAGTTGCTCTTGTGTCTTGGTGTGAGCTTGCAGACGCCTCAGATTGAAGAGACTGCCATCCGTGCGGTACCGGATGTAAACAGCGTCTTCATTGTTGAGGTCTTTCATGACTTGTTTCAGCATCATGCTGAAGAAGATAGTAAAGAGGGTTGGTGCGAGGACTCAGCCTTGCTTCACGCCGTTGTCAATGGAGAAGGGTTCAGAGAGCTCATTGCTGTATCTTACCCGACCTTGTTGGTTTTCGTGCAGTTGAATAACCATGCTGAGGAACTTAGGGGGGCATCCGAGGTGCTCTAGTATTTGTCAAAGCCCTTTCCTGCTCACGGTGTCAAAGGCTTTGGTGAGGTCAACAAAGGTGATGTAGAGTCCTTTGTTTTGTTCTCTGCACTACCTGTACAAATAAGTGGTAATTCTCCCTTGTCTGCAGGAGAAATAATCTCAGGGTTGTATGTGATGTCATCCATGCACTCTGACAATAAATCTGAAATCTGATTGAATATTGTGGGAAATACTTTTTTCCAGATAAGTGAGGAGTGTGCTATAACATTCCTGAGTGCTTCCTAACTGGCAGGAAGCATTTGAAAATTAAAGGGCCAAGTTTCTTGCTGCAGAACGTCCAAAGTCTACTTTACTCTTGTAGCAAATATCATTATTTAGTCAAATTAACTTTTTGTTCAACAGTGAGCCCACAGAATACTGATGATGGAGGATTCAATCATGTTACTATCCCTGAATGTTAAGCAGAGGTCATTGGACATTTTTAGTTGTAGAAGTCATCGCTTGACACTTCTGTAGTGTGAATGCTATTTTTCACTTTTAATCCCAAGTGTGAAAGCAATTTAAGTTTCGCTACATGGAAGAATGAATTGCTACATTACATGTATAGTTATGAACTGAGTGGAACCCTTTGCCGTCATCAATGAACAACTTCACATCTGATCTTATGATGGTAAAACCTTAATGTGCTTTGTACCCAGAAGCCTTTTGCTCTCACCCTATCAGAGACATTCTCTTAATTCTACACATGCTCCCCAGAAAACTTGTTTTATCTCTTTCCATTCTGACAAATGGTCGCAGATGAAACAGTAACTGTTTCTCTTTCCACAAATGCTGCCTGACCCAGTGAATGTTTCCAGCAATTTTTCAGTAGTTTAAAAAAAAATTCAGTTGTTCTTAAACTTTTTTTAAATTGGTTCAGATTTTCTACAACTGAAATTTCTACCACATCCAAGTGTGAAATTTTCAGTATCTACAATTTCTTGATTGATGTTGAGTACAACTTTAATAGGGCTCTCTGATACCATTCTTAATATCTAGGGAAACCTTTCTCAAATCATCTCTGGAATTAAGCTCTATAAGTCAAAAGTAACTATTTTGAGAGCTAAATTGTCTTAACCAAGCACGATCCACCCATTTTATTTGTGAGTAACTGCCGGTTTGATAGCATTATAGGTTTTTTATCCATCCTAATTCTGTTGACGAAGAATGAACCATGAGAAACTGGAGGGACTCAGTGGGTCAGGCAGCAACCATTAAGAAATTAGCAAATTGACAGATTGAAAGGAGAGGGATAGGTTAGTCATTGGCCAGGTTGGATTTGACTCAGTTTCTGTAGGCAGGGCATAGCAGGATAATTTTCTACATTATTGTGCAGATGTCAGTGTAGTAATTGTCCTGGAACAGCCTGGTCAGAGATATGGCTGGTTCAGGGTGAAAAGTCTTCTGGATGGCCTTATAGTTTTTGCTGCATTTAGCACATTCAGTCTTTACTTAAACATCATTTACTGAATTAAATTTACTAATGATTGTCTTCTTTAATGTTATGGACTTCAGGAGGATTGTCTATTTGACACGGTATAACACTATGCCACCAGTTCTGGTGAGTTTGTTTTGGTCAAATATAACACATACTGAGATCATCTGGATTGTTGACTGAAAGATTTGATTATGTTGTTATGACCACACCAGGCTAATCCAGGTATTACATCTTTTATTTCATCCTACCTTGAGTGGGAAATTGCAAAATTAGTTTTGAATGCAACATATGCCAAAGGATCATAGACTTCAGGCATAAGAAATTTTATGTACAAGTAGATAAAAACAATACACCTGTAATGTGATGAGAATTCCCTGATAGGTTAATTATCCTTTGTGAGTATGCCTAGTGTCTTGACCACATTTCTTCTTGACACATTCTACATCTGCTTAATCCAGTATAAACCTGATTATTTAGTTCACCCTATATCAACCGTGTCTGCCTGTCCCGCATCGGACTTGTCAGCCACAAACGAGCCTGCAGCTGACGTGGACATTCACCCCCCCCCTCCATAAATCTTCGTCCGCGAAGCCAAGCCAAAGATATCCAGATCTCAGATTTTACAAGACTTCACTGGTTTCCAGTGCCGGATTAAAATAGTGTGGGGTCTGTAGCATATGTTATAAAGGGGCCCTAAATATTTTTAAAAATACACATAAATATTAAAACATCTAGTGTCTTAAAGCTAATTTCAGAGGAGAGAGATAAACTCAAAGTGATAAATAATTGCAAATTCAGCCTTGGCATTTTATGAATGGATACAAACTTCCATTGGTGATTTGAGGAAATAGGTCCTCCAGCTTTCTGGCCCCTTGGAGAAAGTCTGCCATAGTCGATTGGCAGAGTAAGGGGGTGTGCTTTAAGTTTATAAGGCAACAGGCAGATAAATTGTTTTCCCTTAGGGGATTGCATAATTTTTAGGGCGGCGACCTGGAGAAATGTTGCAACAGCAATGCTTTTAGCCCACAACTACATTAGCATATTCATGAGACTCTAATTTAATCTGGAATTGTCCGTACATAGTGGCCTGGATTTAGTATGCAAATAGACTGGTTTGCAAGCTGTTGTTTAATTAACTCATCAAAGCTATTTTATGACTAAAAGGTAATCTAGGTTCAGATTAATCTGCTTTTGTTTACTAGCATTCCTTCCTTTTTTGGTAAACATCAGGATATGCAAAAAGAAGCAAGAGTCATTGCTTTGCACTTAGTCAATGTTATTTTCAGCTAACCCTTCCTCACAACTACTCACTACATGACTGGAAAGATTTTGTTTCCTGAATGCAACATTATCAACCACACATCAACTTCTAATGTAACTGGATTTCCACAATCGCTGTATGATTGTCAACATAATTGTTAAATTGGTTATCATCACGCTTCTTCTAATCCACTAGCAATAATGTTACCTTCCTTGCAGGTTGCTGCAGATGGGTCTTCAAACCATGCTGCGTGTTTTGTCTTGAGGATGGATGGGGAATGGGGGATGCTTTGTTTTATCTTGCCTTTATTGTCCTACTTTTTAACAAGAACCATTGTGCTGCTTATCATTATTTAATAGGATGCATTGTTATTTGCATAATCGTGCATGTATTAAAATGGCATTTGGTCTTTTGATGAAAGATTACCCCCTTCAGAAGAAAGCATGCAAGAAGTGTCACAAAGTTTTAAAAAAAGTGCAGACAAATTTGTTCTTTGCTCAGACCAGATTCGAGCACCTCATGGTGACCTTTTAGATCATCTGGTTTTTGTGGGGGTTGGAATGATGTGTCCCTATCTCTGGCTCCATCCATTCCGATGCAAAAAGGCTGCATGACAGAGCTGAGTTAGCTGGTTCTGCCTGCGATTCCCTGCTCTGTGCAAGCCTGCTTAACAATTCGCCTCTACAAAGGTATTGTTGTTGAGCAATGTTGGAACAGTTGCTTTTTTACATTTCAAATCATACCCTGAGCTCTCCACGTTCCTTAAAATGTAACATAAAAGATGATGTATGTACTCTTACCCCACCCTGTGTGGCAGATAATCATGTTTTGAATCCGTTAACGTGAGCTCTGGCAGTACTGCACCCCTGTGTAGAGCAAGTTCAGAATCACTGAATCGGAATAGTTAGCTTGCAAACATTTAGCACGGGGCCCTCGAAAATGTGGGGCCCGTAGCATTTGCTACTTTTGCTACTAAATTAATTCGGCATTGAAGGTTTCTCAATTCTGAAAATGAGGTCAGTACTTAAATTTCTTGTAACTAATTGACTTGATAAAAATCAAACAACATGTCATGTAACCTTTGGATTAACATGGGTGATTGTAAGAACAACTCGTATAACACAATGTAAATATAGGTCATACATTTCACACAGAAATGGAATATTGATTCTGTTCCTTGAAGTGCAAAAAAGTACAATTATGGGTCAATTAGATCAAAATCTTTAGAAAGGGATACAGCAAATGTCATGCAACTTTAATTAATAATCTGCAAATTTAATTAATTTTTCAGACTGAGAGCATAGACATTGAATATTATGGTTTTACAAAAACAGACAGATTTTGTCATAATTGTCCTAATAATAATCACTGTCTTGATTTATTTTGTTAATAATTAGTCTGAATTTTTTATGATTGATAAAGACATGGCTGAAAAAATTAATGTTAAAGTGAAGTGAACATGGATCATGTTTTAATTTTAAAGATAATGTGTTATTTTATTGATTTTATAGTTTACTTTCTGACTTGATTTACCTGATTAAAATAATTCAATAAAGGAAATAATAATAAATGAATCTTCAATGCAAATTGTAAATCTGTTGGCAGCAAAGAGAAAAATGTGCTTGGACACTTGACCATTGGGGAATATGTGGTCCTGCCTGCAACCTCAGATCTTAAGGTCCAGACCCCACAGCATCATCAATATAACCATAGAAGACAAACCTCTTCTATTTCCAGGAACTTGACATTCTTGGGCTGATTAATGTTCATTGAATTGTGCCTAAGGTTATAGAGATTTGCATATTATATTTTTAAGTAATTTGAGTAAACCTACTCCTCCCAACCTGAGAAAATGCGGAAGTGTTTAATGTGACTGAGTAACAATGTTTAGAATGCATTCTACTATTTTGCAGTTAATTTATTTTATTCTCTTTAAACGACAGTTGGCTTTTATGTTCATATGACCATTTTAATTGGAAACTATTGAAAACTATTTGAAATGAAATCTACATTCTTTACAGCTTTTACAAGATGCCAGGGTGTCTTAGTTCATTCTGTAATGAAAACTGTAAATTTCTCGTAATCATTGTTCAAAGATTTCCTAGGCAATCTTCAGCAAATGACTTGCACGTTTAGAGGAAATAGATTTTTTTCTAAGTATGAACATAGTGATAAGATTGCTGTTTCCATCATACTTTTTGGTGGTTTGTAATAAAAACAAACAGCACTTATCTCCCTTTCTAGATGAATTTTGAAATCCATTAAACAGGAAAGGCATTGTGTCCACACCATGGGATCTTACTCCTCTTTAATTTTCTTTAATTTGTGAAGTGAATAACAAAATACTCATAATACAATTAGCGGATAATCAGGCTTGTAATTATGATAATTGCTGGAGACTGGCATCAATCCCTCAGCAAAGCAGGAGGATTTCAGGGGAGCTATTAAAACACAGAAAGGGAGAGGATAAATTGATGATTGGCTTAGTTAGGCTTCCATTATTGGACAATGTCTTATAATGTTTCTTCAAAGCAAATGGCCTCAAGGGGTGACAAAGGAAATGAGGTTTATGAACCAGTGAACAAATATATTTGAACTCTTCTTCGACATAAACACCACTGATACACAGCTTTATTTGCTGTAATCTGCTGCATAATACATAGATTTTGCAAGAATTGTATGCAGAAACTGAAGCAGTAGTGAGTTATTGTATGAACAGGTTTCATTAATCTGTGGCCTCTTGTGAACAACAGCAAGACATTTGTTCAAACATTAATAGATACCGCAGGGAGAATAAGTAAGGAAGACAAACTAATAGAGATTAAGCACTCAATCGGAGCAGTGCTGATGGAAAGGATTTAGTTTCAACTGGTTAAAGACCTGTTTTAGGTGGGTGATGGTTACAGTACAGGTGTAATAATACATGCTGCAAATTTGATATGTGAATTGTGTAACATTCATCTACCAAGATTGAAATAAGACAGTTGTATTTTCAACAGGCAAAGAAACTGCATTCATCTTGAAAGGTCACAGGAAGCTGATGAGAAATGGCAGACACAGAGTCTGCTCTATTCATAATGTAATCAACCCTGCTGCTTAAAAGGCCAACATCTGCCTGATGTGAGTTTTTGAACTCTCTTCTGCTGCCTCTAATTTAATACAATTTGGGCAGAAAGGTTGTTCAGTGGAACAGTTTTGTTCTTCAGAAAACAAACGATGTTGATGAATTTAATGGCCATGCTTGATCTCAAACTTTTTTTCTACATGAACTTCGTTATCCACTTTCAGTTTAATTATTGTGCCAAATTGTGAGGATTTGCATTGTAAACACTGTTAACAAAATATTCTATCTTTAATTTTGCAAATATACTCAGAAGTTTTTAAAAAGTACAGTGAAAACTGATGTTGACCAGATTAAAAAAAAAATTGTTTTGTGACAAATAATTAATTGCACATTGATATGAGAAATTTTGGACAAAAAATTAATAATTCAGGTCCCAAATATTCACTTACGTCTATTTTACCAGAGGAAAGAAACTACTTTCTCTGTTAATGTTGTGTGAAATCATGGTGTTTGATTGTAACACATCTCTCAGTCTTTCTATTAAAAAAATACTGAAATCACCACATAGATTTCATATTGTGACAAAAGTCAGGATTCCTTTATTATCATGTAATAATACAGAACATGTAATATTACACAAACTGACTTTCTGACTGTTGTAAAGCAGACAGAGTCACCAGGCACCCCTTACAATACAAGAGAAGGAAGCAAGAGTCCCTTCTGAGTCACCGATTATCCATGGATTTTCCTCCAGCTTTCCTGTAGCCTCTGCAGCCTGTTCGATGCATTGGCAACACAATCTCCACATCCAAACCTCTGTATAGAAACATAGTAAAATAGGTGCAGGAGTAGCCCATTTGGCCCTTCAAGCCCACACCACCATTCAATATGATCATGGCTGATCAGTACCCAGTTCCTGCCTTCACCCCATACCACTTGATCCCCTTAGCCACAAGGGCCAAATCTAACCTACTCTTAAATATTGACAAGGAACCAACCTCAACTACTTCCTGTGGCAAAGAATTCCACAGATCCACCACCCTCTGAGAGAAGAAATTTTTCCTCATCTCAGTCCTAAAAAACTTTCCCTTTATCCTTAAACTGTGACCCCTGGTTCTGGTTTTTCCCAGCATTGGAAACAACCTACCTGATGGGAAAAACCAGAACCAGGGGTTCACAGTTTAAGGATAAGGGGAAAGTTTTTTTAGGACTGAGATGAGGGAAAATTTCTTCTCTCATGATTAGGAAGCTTTCAGTGCCCAAGGCTCTTCAGCACCCTTTTGAATCCTGCTTCTGATACCTTATTCAATGTGCCAGTCTCCACCAGCCGCAAGTTACCCACAGCCTGTATAGCTCCCTCAGCCACTGGTCTGCTGTTGAGGTCACCATCTTGTAGGGTTGTCTCCTCTGCTTCTCCTTCCCAAAGGTAGGAGGTGTTCTCTCCACTTCTGGTTCCTGGCACCAGTTCGCTGCTCCCCAGAGTCTGCATCCCTTCGTAGTCGCTGCTGAATACAGGTGTCGCCATCTTGGGCACAGACCTACGGTTGGAGATTTTAGTTTAAAAACAATGTCAGCTCTTCTAACGGGCCATTTAACACCTTCATGGAGCCACTGGCATTATGACTGGGCGGTTGAACCCTGTGGAGCAGTGTTGTTTCCGCTTTGCTCTCTCCCGGGTCCAGACCAGTGACACCATGCTAGTACAGCAGCTCCGGCAGCACCAACATTTTTTATAAGAATGACACTTCTCATGCTGTGTGTCATTGTTTAAAAAGTTACCTCACATTTGATGGTTGATCTGCTCAGCCAACAATTTTAGTTGCTGAAATCTATACTTGCCATGGCAATCAATCAGAATTAAGCAATTAACAACTTAAAACAAAAATTCAGTCTTTTAATTACTTCACATAATTTTTCCAATGTTAAATTTTGAGTGAAAATATGAGAAGACTTAATGTTATATTCAAGTTATACTGAATATAAGGTCCTGCACTAGGTGTCACTGTAAACATTGAATCTTTCTGGAACTGATGATTCAAATTCTGATTTAATCTAGGATTTTATCAATTCAGTAAAGTACTGTTGTAGGTTGAGAATTGGTCAGAGATTTGATTACTTTTTAATTGTATGAAGCTTTGTTTTACATGCTATCTAGGCATGTCAACCCATTGTTGTTCATCAGATAGTGCAATCATAAAACAAAAATGCAGGGTGTTGTGAGACAATAAGTCAGGGGGAAGGGCACAGAGTTACAAAGACAAGATTCACAGTGAAAAGTGCTATTGAAATAGTGCAAGGCATAATAAGTTAAGGATAAGCAAGGCATAATAAGTGATCATTTAAAGGTTTGGTATCAACAGGAAAGAACCTGTCCTTAAATTCAGAGGTTTTACTACAGAGCTAATGTGGAGGAAGTTTAAGGACCACTAGTAAATCATGAAAAGCTGTATCACTATGGTTAAAGTAAAAACACAAAGTGTTAGAGAAGCTCAGCAGGTCAAACAGGGACCGCTTGTGTTGGGTTCAGGATAGGTTTATCCGACTGGATCAGGGAGAGGACGGTAGGAAAAGGGAACTGTAGTTGATGAAGCAGGTGAGGCAGCTAGTCAAGAGGAAAAAGGAAGCAGACATCATCTATTCAAAGCAGGAAACAGGAAAGGCTCATAAACAGTATATGGTAGCCAGGAAGGAGGTTAAGAAATGACTTAGGAGAGCTCGAAGGGAGCATGAGAAAGCCTTGGTAAGTAGGATTAAGGAGAACTCAAAGCCATTCTGGTGAAGAACAGAAGGATGATGAGAATGAAGGAGGGGCCGCTAAATAAGGTAACATGTGCCTGGAGGCGGAGAAGATGGGGGGGGGGGGGTCTTTTTCTTTCATTTTGAAATATTTGTATTGATATTTACAATTAAAAAATTGAACAATACAATTATGAAATGTGCTACAGGACTAGGAAAAAAAGTTACAATAATGATCATATTTTCAAATTCAGAAGCACAATCACGATAAAACATAAAAAAAAGAAATAATTTCTAAACCCCTTCCTCTAAATAAGGTTGAGGATTAACATTAAAAAATCCAAGTGGTACAGTCTTGGAGAGGGATATCACAATGTCAAAATTGCAAATCAACACTAACTCTTAAGGTTAAGATAATAGTCCATGAACGAGTCCCATATCATTCAAAATTTTTTTCAGATTTAAACAAGACGTAATATCCCTGAGCCATTGTGGATGTATAGGTAGAGTACTATCTTTCCATTTAATCAAATTTTCACATCTGGACATCAATGAGGAAAAAAATAAAAAGTGACATTGAATTGAAGTTAGTAAAATATTATCATTTTGAAGTGTTCCAAAAAGAGCTATTAAAGGGTAAGATTCAAAATTTGATTTAAGAATTACTGATAATGTTTACAAAAACTTCCTTCCAAATTTTTCTAAGCTAGGCAGGTCCAGAACATGTGAATTAAAGAGGCAAACCAAGGATTTATATCCAAATAAAAATTAGATAATTTTGCTGTAGACATATGTTCTCTGTGAACCACTTTGAATTGCAGCAGACAATGTTGTGCACAAAGGGATGGAGTGTTAATCAATTTAAAAATAGACTTCCAAACCTCAGTGGACAGCAAAAAGTTCAAATCTTGATTTTAATTAACAAGGCTTGTTTTAGATCAGCCAGTTTGTCATAAATAAAAGATATTACGCCTTTAGAGGGTGGTTGTAGTTCAAAAATGTATCAAGAATATTTGCCTTAAGAATTTCAATAAAATTAGGAATATAAGATTGAACAAAATGCCTAATCTGTAAATATTAAAAAAAGAGCTTCAGATTAAGTTAAATTTTACAATCAATTGTTCAAAGGTTGCAAAATTGTTGTCAATACTAAGGTCTTTAAAACATTTAATACCCAATCTGTGCCACTCATTAAAAGCTGCATCTTGCAAAATAGGTAGAAAAAGGTAATTCGATATAATAGGTCTTGTAAGGGAGAAACTTTGAAATCCAAAAAATCCTTTTAAATTGTGCCCATATTCTCAAACTGTGTTTAATGATCAAACTGTCAATTAATTCATATAAAGAAGGGGATAGAGAAGAGCCAAGAATTGCCAACATTCTTAGTAAAATTTAGTTCCACTTCTAACCATGTGGGGCAGTCAACTCAATTAGCAAAAGAATCAAGTTACAAATATTGATCACCCAATAATAAAATCTGAAATTAGTACATGCCAAACCACCATTCATTTTATATTTTTGAAGATGAACTTTATTCATGTGGGGGCTATAGAAAAAAGATAGAAGTGAATAAAAAAAATTAGGAATAAAAATTGGTATAGATTGGAAAAGATACAAAAATTTAGGTAAGATGTTCATTTTAATAGAGTGAATATGACCAATCAATAGTGATAATCTCGTTAAGGATAATTTTTTGTAAATTGAATATGTAATTGTAATACCATGATAAGCAAATTGACCTCTCACAATCATAAAAGGAAAATTAAAATATCTTGCTATAGGAGCATTTAAGGGTAAAAGTTCATTTTTATGAATATTCAGCTTACACCTTTAAAACTGACTAAATTTAAATAGCACGGATAATATGAATGGTAAAGAAGTCTCTGGATTAGATATAAAAAGCAAAAGATCATCTGCATATAGGGAAATTTTTTGTTCAATACCTTTCCTATAAATCCATGAAAAATCTCTGCGCTGATGAAAGGCTAACGGTTCTAAGACCAAATCAAAAAGTAATGGTTTTAACGGACAGGCTCGATGAGTACCCTGTTGAAGATGAAAAGGTTTTGATTATTGTAAATTAGTAAGGATTAAAGCAATAGGACATAAATATAGTAATTTAATCCATTTAAAATTAATTTCAGGATCACAAATAAATGACACCACTCCATTCAATCAAATGCTTTCTCTGCATTAATGAAAGGACACATTCAGGGAAAGAAATGGAGGGAAAATATAAAATGTTCAATAAAGGACATATATTAAAATAAGTCATCTTCTTTATATTAGTTATACAAAAAAATAATTTGCCCTCTAAGATATGCTTTCATAGTCTCCCACACAGTCAAGCTTGATATTGTTGGAGAGTAATTTGTATTAAAGAAGAAATTAATTTTTTCCCTCTTAAATTTCAAAAAATCATTATCTGAAAGTAAAGTAGAATTGAAACACCAATACCTCCTTTTAGAAGGAAAATTAAAATCCATAATGATAGGAGCATGGTCAGAAATCACTATACCCTTATCTTCACGTGATCTTAAATGAATACTTTGCATCAGTATTCACAAGAAAAAAGGTCCTTGACCAGGGTGAGGTTGAAATAGAACAGGCCTGTGTGCTGGACAATATGGAGATTAAGGAAGAGGAAGTGTTGGATCTTCTTAAAAACATCAATATTGATGTCCCTGAGGGCAGACGTGATAAAACCCAGGTTGCTGAGGGAAGTGAAGGAAGAGATAGCTGGAGCAGTAGCTATGATCTTTGAGTCCTCTTTGGCCATAGGGGAGATGCTGACTGATTGGAGAAGGACTAATATAGTACCATTATTTAAAAAATGTAATATGGAGAATCCTGGGAATTATGAACTGGCACTATGTCAGTGGTATATATGCTATTGGAGAAGACTCTTAAGGATAGGATCTATGAATATTTGGAGAAGTGCAGTCTACTCAATGATGGTCAGCATGGCTTTGTGAAGGGAAGGTCATGTCTCAAGAGCCTAATTGAGATTTTTGAGGAGATTAAAAAAATTTATGAGGGTAGATGTGGTCTATCTGGATTTTAGCAAGGAATTTGACAAGGTCCCATATGAGAGAGATGTTCAGAAAGCCATAAGGCATGGGATCCATGGATCCTTGACTGAGTGGATTATATTGGCTTGCAGGTAGAAAGCAGAGAACATTAGTGGAAGGAAAGTATTCTGCCTGGAAGTCAGTGACTAGTGGAGTGCTGCAAGGATCTGTTCTGGGACCCCTGCTCTTTGTGATTTTTATGAATGACCTGGATGAAGAGGTGGAAGGATGGGTCAGTAAGTTTGCAGATGATACGTAAGTTGTAGGAGTTGTGGATGAAGCTGAAGGTTGTCGAAGATTACGAGAGCATATAGAAATGATGCAGAGTTGGTTGGAGAAGTGGCAGATGGATTTCAGTCTGGATAAGGGTGATGTGATGCATTTTGGAAGGACAAACTAGAAGGCTGAGTACAGGGTTAATGATCAGTTATGTAAGAGTGGAATAACAGAGGGGCCTTGGGGTCCAAATCCATACATCATTCAAGATCACTGTACTGATTGATGGGATAGTTAAGAAGGACTATGAGATGCTGAGCTTCATTAATAGGGGGATGAGTTCAAGGGCAGAGAGGTCATGTAGCAACACTACAAATCTCTGGTAAGACTACATTTAGAATATTGTGTTCAGTTCTGGTCACCTCATCATAGTAGGAGTGGAAGCTATAGAGAGGGTGTAGAGGAGATTTACCAGGATGTTACCTGGATTGGAAAATGTCTTATGAGGCACGGTTAGAAGCGTTTGGACTTTTCTCCTTGGAGCGTAGAAGAATAAGAGGAAATTTAATAGAGTTCTACAAGATTATGAAAGGTATAGATAAGGTGTACAGTCACTGCTTGTTTCCCAGGGCAGGAATAGCACACACCAGAGGGCATGTGTTCTAAGTGAAGGGAGGGAAGTTTAGGGCAGATATTTTTTTCACAGAGAATTGTGTGCGCCTGGAATGCCTTGCCAGGGATAGTGGTGGAGGCTGAAAAATTAGGGGCATTTCTCTTAGTTGGGCATATGGATGGAAGAAAAATAGAGGGTTATGGGGTAGGGAGGGTTTAGTACTTTTTAAAGGGAATATATGGTTCGTCAGCTGAAGGGCCTGTACTGTGCTGTAGTGTTCTATGTTTGTGTTTTCAACCTTGTGTATTTTCTGCCCAACTGAAGTTGGGGTGTGGGGGGGGGGAAGAGAAGAGAATATGAGTCCTTCCATATGTTGGAAGTTTTCCCAAGACATTGGAAGTATAGACAGAGTCAATTGAGGGGAGGTTAGTTTGCATGAAGATCTGAGCTGCATTCACAATTTTCTGCAGTTTATTGTTTCCTTGGGCAAAAGTGGACTGCATTGCTGCAACAACTGATTGCACTGAGAAAGAAACAGGAAGATGTTACTGCATCAGAAAGCAGGCAAAAACTGGAAATAGGGTACATTGTGTAGCTCAAATAAACCACAAAGGAAGCACATTTTCTCTCTAATGGGAAGCTTAAAGACCTATATTGTTCATTGGCTAAAAAAAATTTGAATGATGAAAATTTCCTCTAAAATGTGAATTTTCTTGCTTATTTCAAGTTCAAGTTTATTATCATCCGATTGTACAAATACAACCCAATGAAACAGCATTCTCTGTCCCTCGGAGCAAAACCATGCAAACACACATCCAGACAATACACATACAAATTATATATATGCAGTGCAAACATACATATATAAACATAAATGAATATTTTTAAATAAACAGTGGTCTCAGAGATTTTGTATAAGTAGTTCATTTCAGTCATTCAGAAGTTTAACTTCCTGTGGGGAGAAGCTGTTTCTCAGCCTGGTGGTTCTAGCTCTGATACTCCTGTATCTCCTTCCCAATGGGAGTATTGAATGATGCTGCATGAAGAATGGTAGGGGTCCTCAATGATTTTGGGACCCCTCTTCAAATAATGATCCCAGTAGATCACATCAATTGGGAGGGGGGGGGGGGGGAGTGAGGTCCTGAGGATTCTCTGGATTAACCTCCAATGCAATGGTCTACAGCAACCATACCAGACTGTGATGCAGCTGACAAGGACACTCTCGATAAGGTCCTACAGTAAGTTGACTGGATGGTGGTGAGGAGCCTTGCCCACTTAGGTCTTCTCAGGAAGTTCAGTTGCTGTTGCACCTTCCCGACAATTGAGAAGAGGTTGAGTGACCCGTATAGGTCACTGCTTAAGTCAGAGGTGCCCAAGCCTGCTTAACATAAGAGCCACATGTGATAAACTTCAGATGTTTGAGAACGACAAGACATCAGAAAATATTACATACCTGTTTTTAATCTTGCATGTGTATTTTGTTTACAAACATTTTATATAAATATTAGGAAATACATGTACATAATAATATTTATTCTGGTATGTAGTTTTTAAATTGCTCATTTGTATTGTGACAGTCTATAGATAGGTTTTTGGGAGATAAATTGGGAAGGTTTGTTAGAGTAGGTCACATTCAAACACTTTAAAACAGATCTTATTTGAAATACTGCTAATGCTAGACATATTGGCCTCACAGCCTTTGCAAGAGCTTTGGAGAGTGTCCAAGAGTCTTCACTAATGGATTGTGGTTTACAAAAAGGCAACAGATGAAAGATCTTGACAGAGCCATGGATTGCCTGGAGTTGTTCTAAGAGGTTTTCCAAGCAGAGAGAGTCAAACAGATTTTTTTTTCTCTCAGAGAGAGAGAGACAGACAGACAGACAGACAGACAGAGATCAGTTCTACAGTGTTACAGCCAGCAACAGCAACTTGGACTGGAACAAGACAACCTGGCAAACTTGTGGAAAACCCCATTTGGAAGATGGGGTTCCTAGTTCAGCCTGATCAAAGCCCTTGTGGTTCATGCAAGAGGAGAGGACTGGCTGTTTAATGTTTCACTTGAAATAAGAGAAACAAAAAGGAACTCTGTGGTGACCTAAAAGAAAGAGGTTATCATCTGGAGAATCCTGATGGGGAAAATTTCTTCAGCAAGACACTGAAGTGGCTGATTAAAAAGGAATCAGTTGTGGGTGTCCCAAAAACCTATCTATAGACTGTCACAATATAAATGAGCAATTTAAAAACTACATACCAATCTCTCTCTGAAAACTGACAAGAACCTTCCTGAGTGGTAACCATTTACCTTTCAAGCACCAAAGCCTGGTGAACTTTATAAATGTTAAATTCTGTGCCCAGTGTAAGAATTACCTGCAACCAGTGAACTTGGAGGAATGAGAAGTGAGATTGGACTGTGAATCAAAGAACTTTTCTTAACTTACACAACATTATATACATGTGCGCTTAGAATTAGAAGGGGGTTAAGTTAGGTTAGTTAAGTCAATAATGTTAAGTTAAAGTGTGATTCTTTTTTCATGTTTAAAGATCATTAAAAGCAACTTTTGTTTACGTAACCATTTGTCTTGGTGAATATCTATTGCTGCTGGGTTTTGGGGTCCTCTGGGCTTATAACATTTTTAGTTTCAATAATCTAAAGTACACATATGCACACCAAATAGTTTCAAAATACTGACTTATTTTCTTTGGAAATCACTGCCCAAGGAAACCATAGAGAGTGCCTCATTGAATATATTTAAGATGCAGTTAGATAGATTTTTACATGGTAGAGGAATTTCAGAATGAGAATCAATTAATTGTCATGAACATGTCGCGAAATAGTGCAAGCGTTCATATAAACCACCTTACAAAAATATATAAAAATAGTGCGCAAAAAGTCAAAGTAAGGCAGTGTCTTTGGTTCTTTGATCATTCAGGAATCTGACTGCAGAGGGGAAAAAGCTGTCCTTGAGCCGCTGAGTGCTCTCTTTACTCTCCTGTACCTTTCTCCGGATGGTAGCAGAGTGAAGAGGGCATGACCTGGGTGGTGGGGGTCCTTGACGATAGCGGCTGCATCTTAAAACACTGCCTCTTGTAGATTCCTCGATGGAGTGAAGTCTGGTGATTGTGATGTCACAGGCCGAGTTATCAACCCTCTGCAGTTTTTTTTTTGCCCTGGGCATTGACACCTCTGTACCAGAGAGTGATGCAACCAGCCATAATGCCTCCACAGTGCACCTGTAGAAGTTTTTGAGAGTCTTCAGTGACATATTGAGTCTCCTCAAAAACCTTACAAAATATTATCACTGGTGAGTCTTCTTCATGATTGCATTGATATTGAAGACCCAGGACAGATCCTTGGAGATGTTGACACCCAGGAATTTGAAGTTCTTGACCTGCTCCACTACTGAGCCCTCGATGAGGACTGGATAATTTTCTCCTGATTTCCCCCTGAAGTCCACAATCATCTCCTTGGTTTTGCTAATGTTGAGCACAAGGTTGTTGGAATGACACCACATAATGAGTTGCTCTACCTCCCTTCTGTACACTTCCTCATTGATGCTTATGACTCTGTGGATTGCTGCAGTGTCATTGGCAAGTTTATAGATAGCATTGGGATTGTGCCTGGCACACAGTCATGAGTGTTTAGTGAGTAGTAGGCTAAGCACGCATCGCTGAGGTGAGCCTGCATTGATTTTCAGTGAGGAGGAGACATTGTTTACAATTTGTACTGACTGTGGTTTTCCAATGAGGAAGTCAAGGATCCAGTTGCAGAGGGGGGTGTAGAGGCCCAGGGTTCAGGGTTTGGAATTTAATGACCAGCATTGAGGGAATAATATTGTTCAAAGCTGAGCTGTAGTCTATGAAATGCAGTTGTATGTATGAATTGCTGTTTTTGAGGTGATCCAGACCTGAATGGAGAGCCTGTGATATTGTGTCTGCTGTGGTGTGATTACGATTTAGGATTATGCAGGATCGGTGGAGCTAGGTCCATAGCCAGATCTGCTGTGATCTCTCTGAATGTGGGAGCTGGCTCGACTGGCTGGATGGACGATTCCTGCATCTGTTTCTGATGTGTTCTCTTTGGGAACACTGCTGCCACTCGTGTCCACACATACCTGAACCATTGCAGTGTCCACAGCCAAGTGCACAAAGTGGGAATCAGCCCAATGCAAAGCTGCGTCCTGCAGTAAGCCAAGGTCAGTGGGCCCACCCCATCCAACCCTCTGTTCCCCTCTTCCCAGTCACCGGCAGGATGGGGGAGCGTTGCAAGAAGACGGGGCTATCTAACCTCTGCACTGCCTGGTGCTGACTCTCCATCTGGAGAGGGTCAGGGGTTTCCCATGAAAACTATCACTGCTGCTGCCAGCTCTTTGTCTTGGCTTGGCGCATGGTTGAGGTCCTCATTGTGGATCCCCTCCAGCCTCTCCTCTCTGTCTCTGTCATCTTGCTTCCCTCCTGCCAGAGTGCCTGACAGACACACTGAGTCTGGTGTAGGCCCTGCCTTATTGGAGTTACCCTGGTCCAGCCCTGGCTTCTTGATCTCTGCAGTCATTTCCTGAAGAGGAACCTCTGATTTGCCCAACCCTCATCCCGCACACCCCACATTGGCAGGATTCTGTAGTGTGGTCCAGTCTGAGGGAGGAGAACCCAATTCCACTCCTCTGCAGGGGCCATTCCTCCAGTGCCCACTCCCTCTTCCCTCTCCTGATCATGCAACCCAGGCTATGACCATCCTGGGACACCCTGGTCTGGCTACAGAGATTTGGAGTATCCTGAGGTCACATCAGGAGCACTAGTATCTCCTCCAGCCAACATATTTCTACGAGCTGCACATTACATGTCAAAGAGCCACATGTGACTTGTGAGCCATGGTTTGGCCACCCCTGGCTTAAGTGGCCTTGAGGAACTTAGTGCACTCCACATTAACTATTCACAATTTAATTGTTCATAAGGATCTTTTTGATTTGTATGAGAAAGAAAGGTACTGGTTATTTGCAGTGGCTTTCTGGTGATTTCCACTGTAAACATAAGGCACTAGTCTCACTAAATCCTGATAACTGGTCCATAAAACATGTTTATCTTAATAGTGCAAGATTTATTGATCTACACATGATTACATTACACAAAAATAAATGCAGCTCAGAGGATGTAAAATTCTGTGATGTTTCAACAATATTTATGTGTATTTGTTGCTACTTGAAGTTTCTTACCTAATTTATATTGAATTTTTATTTGTTCATATTATTCCATGCAAATGTAGAAAAAAAAATGTGCCATGCATGAGGTTACATTGCAATTCATTTTCAGTTTTTGTTAAGTTTGTTAGACCCAAAATATAAATCTCCCTTTTGAGTATTATACAGTAATTTTCTTTTTAAAAAAATCTGCATATCAATTTTACACTATATTGGAAGCTCATATTTTATTAGTAACCACAGTTTAAGGGTTAACACAGGCTGCAAACCTTTCATAACAAAACCTTTTCACAGCAAAACCATCCGCAGCTTGTAGTCAGACAGAAAGGCACCATTAAGTACAAACCATAAACAAAGTTAATGCTTTGGAAGAACAAAGGAACCATGGTGGTTATTTCAGGAAGAAATCAGATTGGACACTTGAAGAGAGTGGTGAGTGAAGTCATATGATGAGTCATGTTTTTGGGACATTGAAACAGAATTCAGAATTGATTAGCAAATCATCTAAAGATATTGAAGTGATGTCTTTGTGTGAAATGGACACTTTTGCTGTTTTTCCTTTGCAGGGGAAACAGCGATCCACCGTAACCATTGTAATGGTCATTTTGATTGACCCACATCTGGGTAAAAGAAGCAGGAGAATTGCTTCATTTGGATTGTGACCATTCTGATGGTCATTTTAAATGACCCTTGCCTGGGTATTTGGAAGCATCGTGGAAGTCATGTTTCATTTCCCCTACGCAAGAGGGGAATTGTGAAGATTCATGAGTTTTGAGCAATCTTATCACTCATTGTTTCACCTACTTCATAATTAGTTCTGAACATTAGTTTAAATGTTCTGAGTTTCAATACAGGATTTTTAAAACTGAAGTTAGGGAATTGATTTTCCAGAATTGTGCCTAAGTTGTAATGGTTTGGATAATACATGCACATGAACACAGTATACTTGCGCATAGTTGGGGTTAAATTTAGATTTAAGTACAATGTTATGTTATTAATATTATATAATATTAATAAAATATTATTTTAAAAATAACATTGTCTTGCTGAATTTCGTTGCTGCTGGTTCACTACATAACAACTAAAAACATCAACAATATTCCATATTTCTTAATATAAAACAAGAACATTTTAGCAGATTGAAAACTGTAAATAAAATGAGCAACTGATGGAGTAACTCAGCAGATCAGGCAATGTTCCTGGTTAGAAATGGTCAACCTCAGTAAAATGTCCCAACTGAGCATTTCTACCCATGCATGCTGTGTGAACTATTCAGCATCTCATTGTTTGCTCAAGATTCCAACATCAAATCAAAAGAGTTGTATTGAAATACCATCAGCAAAAATTATAACTTTCAACTGCTCAGCATCCCTGTATCAATGTTCTTGACCAATTAATGAGCTGGGAAACTAACATAAATAATGATGAGTTTTGGTGTGAAGTGTACATAATAATGAGAATAATAATCCTCATAGATGCCAATAAAGACAAAATGCAGAGTGAATCTTAGTCAGCTTCTTGATGGATAGCTGGAAACCTGGAGATGGTTGAATGATTTAGAAAAGTGCACCAAAATAGGAAGAATATTACCAGAAAATAGAAGCAGGAGCAGACTAATACGCACATACAGGAAAGCAAATTTAAATAGTTAAAAATTGTGGGCAGATGGCAATTTAATTAGAGAAATATAATAAATAATTGAGCTAATTTTCACTTAATGCCATGATATTGTTCTTTAAAATCACCGTTTGAAAGTTAAATGTTTGCTTGTTTTAGTCTGAAGCCTTTTCCCAATACACTAACACTTGATGTTTGATTCCTAAAGAAAACAAGGAAATTATTCATCATGTAGGTATATAACTCCATGAGTATGAAATAAAAAATTTCCTCTTCCAAAAGTTAACAAATACTATCCTTACCAATGAAGAGAAACAATAAGCAACAATCTCAATTATAGTAGATAAAAAATAAAGTCTTTAAAAATTATTAAGTACTAAACAGTTAGGTAAATAACACTTTATCCTCTGCAAATTAATTCATGCTTAATCATCCTCCCTCCACACCCACCAACACTGCACTGGAAAGTGAATTATGGGTGTCCTGTACCCTGACTTTACACCTATTTCACATCAGAGGTTTCAAAAGTTATGCATCGTCAGTTGGGAAGCAGGTAAATTGTGGGGATGCCTGTAAGCAATTTCAATATTGCAGGATTATAGATCAGAGAAATAAATGCAAGATTAAATTCAATGTGAAGAAGTATGACAGTACAATTTGATAGGAATAATAAGGGAGCATGTACCCTAATGATAAATCTATAAAAAAATAGAGAACCAAAGATATGATTTAGAGACCTATTTAAAAGCCTTAGGTTGCATTAATAATGTTGTAAAGCGTCAGAAAAGAAAGATAAGATGGCAAAGCTAACCTCACAATGATAGATAGCCTGGACACAGGCAAAATATTGTATCTATACCTTACTTTTGGGATGAAACCATGAACATGAAATGGTAAAGAATAGACGTCAATGTAATTTTTGAGATAGAAAACAAAAGATTCTGAGATCTACAACAGTGTGTATTTACATTGTGACTTTTACATCACTAAATGTAAAGAGCCACACAGGAGTGCTATTCTCAGGGTCAGCGCTGGGGGGAGGGGGAGTGCATCCATGGGCATTGCCCACCCAAACGAGGTGCTGTGCCGCCATATGGTCGTGGCCATCCCTGGCTATCAGACCCTCCCCACTCCCTCCCGTGTCACTAGTGTCTAAGTTGACACATGCTAACGACTCTCCACCCACCCCCGGCTGCATCACTAGCATCCATCAAGCATCAGTAGCAGCTAGTGATGCTTGACGCAATGAAAGGATCACCTTTGTGTCCCACATTGGAGGGGCAGATGGTGTTAATGACAGGTAGGTCCCGGCTAGCTCTCCTTCCCCCCCCCCCCACCATTGATAGATAGGTCCTGGCTAGCACCCTCAACCCCCTTCCCCCACTGAATGAGCCCCCCTCTATCATCCTGGTTATTCTACAAAGATTGACACCAAGTCACATGAGGCAAGTAAAATGGGTCTTAAAGAAGTGACTTCAAGAAAGCAGAGAACAGGAGAGAATAGACATTTGGAGAGGTCATTTTAGAATTTACAGAATAGACAGGGCTATCAGTAATGGTCTGAGTAAAACTGAGAATAAGCTGCATGGCACAATTGGGGAAGCATAAATATTCAAAGAATCGAAGCGCTGAAGGAATTTTCCTCTGAAAGGAGTGGCTTGGTCATAAGTATTCAAATATAGGACCAAATTGATGAGCTAAGCCAATAAAAATACAATTCCACTTCTTGGTGATCCTGGAAATTGAAAAAAATTGATAAGAATAGGGTCAGAACATTTCTTTAAAGAGAATTGCTAGAAAATTGTATGCCATACCACAAACAGACTGAGGACCCTCTCCATTGTATGCATGATAATACAATTGTGCTAAATGGGATGAACTCAGGACTCATCAAGCAACTCAAAACTGGATGTCCATGAGGTATTGTGGACCATTAACAACAGCAGAAATGGAAACTACATTCTGTAACTTCTTGGCCCAGTATATCTCTCATTCTGCCATTAAAGCAAAAAAAAAAATCAAAGTTAGTTCAAGCTGGATGACAGAAGTTGCACTACCCTGGTGAAATTGTACCATAGGATTACATGTGAGTTGGACAATTACAAACTGCAATACAGAGAGATAAGTGATCCTAAACTAATGGAAAAGCACAACACTCTGCATTCCAAATGAATGGTCGTAGACAATTAATCTGCAATTGGTGAAGAAGACTCCAAGAATATTCCCATCCTTAATAAAGTTAAGCATCAGAAACAAGACTGAAGGACTTGGAAATAGTTTAACAGACAGTGCCAAATGCAATATTCATGCCATCACAGAATGAAATCTTCAGACATTTCTCATCACTCCACCACCAAAGGGAAGAGACCAGATAATATCCTGACTGTAGCACTGCAGAACTAGTAGTAAATTTACCCAAGTGACTCCAATGTAGTGGTATCTACCTAAAAATGTGGAATATTCCTCAGCACATCTGGTTCATTAAAAGCAGAGCCAATCCAATCAGGCTAATTACCACTCAATTGGTCTATTTTCTAGAATGGAGGACCATCGCCTTCCCAAGATCGTGTTATATGGCGAGCTCTCCACTGGCCACCGTGACAGAGGTGCACCAAAGAAAAGGTACAAGGACTGCCTAAAGAAATCTCTTGGTGCCTGCCACATTGACCACTGCCAGTGGGCTGATATCGCCTCAAACCATGCATCTTGGCGCCTCACAGTTCGGCGGGCAGCAACCTCCTTTGAAGAAGACCGCAGAGCCCACCTCACTGACAAAAGGCAAAGGAGGAAAAACCCAACACCCAACCCAACCAACCAATTTTCCCCTGCAACCGCTGCAACCGTGTCTGCCTGTCCCGCATCGGACTTGTCAGCCACAAACGAGCCTGCAGTTGACGTGGACATTTACCCCCTCCATAAATCTTTGTCCGCGAAGCCAAGCCAAAGAAGAAGAAGGTGTGGCATGAAGAAGCTCTGGTAAAACTGAAGTCAACAGGTATCAAAATGAAAACACTCAAGAACTATTCATCTTCAGTGAGAATGTGTTATTCAACCCTTTTTGCAAATGAATCAGTCCATGCCCCAAATGTGGCAAGATTGAGAATGTTCATTTTATGTACAAGAAACATTTGTGCCACAAAAAATATTAGCTGATATCCATCACAAACAAGGAAGAGTTGCTGTAACTATTCTTGATGTTGACGAGTGTTACTATTGCTGAACTCCTACCGTCAACATTTGGGGGATAACCACTGACCTGGAAATCAACTAGTCCAGCGTGTGGCTGCATGGAAAGGTCAGATGCTGAGTATGCTACACAAATGACCCACTTACTAACAACCAAAAGCCTTTCCACCACACTCAAGCCACAGGTCAGGTGCATGACTGAATATTTTTCACATTGACTGGATAAGTCCATTTCCGACAACTCTCAAGAAACTTGAAGCCATCAAGCACAAAGCAATAGCTTAATACGTGGCAAACAAGGATCAAGGAAGCATAGGAAAAAGACAGGTAAAAGAACTGAAAAGAAATCTAAAATATTAGATTTTAAGGGCTTACTAGCCTCTTTTCCAGTGAATACAATTTTGTGAAGTTTGAAAGACGATTTTTACAAATTTAGAAAAACCTCACTTGGTTGTTGTTTACCAAATATATGAATCCTCATGCACAACAAACCACAAACTTATAATGGTATTCAGCTTACAAAGGGCTTCGTAGCCAAATTCTTGCAGGATAAATCAACGTGGTTTCTTTCCTTCCCCTCTTCCCATCATTTACAACCCTTCAACTGATAACTGACCCAAATAAAATGATAGTTGCCATGAATAATTCATTAGGATTGAGTTGATGAATTCATTCCCCACCTCAACCTCACTGATAACTTGTACGTCGGAATAGGATTTTGTTTAAATAATTTTGGTCTATATCCAGCTCTGGGAGAAACTAAGTTGCTTTATAGAATGAGTAGCAATTAAATAGGTGTGGCATGAAGAAGCTCTAGTAAAACTGAAGTCAACAGGTATCAAAATGAAAGTAGGTACCAGGAATATCTGATTTTCTTTAGTGTTGTCTACATTTTTGAGAAGCATAAGCCAATAAATACATTTCAGCATTGGAAAAATAGCAAACAATAGAGATACTTGCTTGGTTAATTAAACCCATTTATAGACTTATTATGCACAAATCACATATAAAATCCATTTTACGGATGTTAGATTTTGATAGCAACCATTTCCAGATCGATTAGCAACCATTAGTAAATTGGTTTCAGTATTTCAAGGCATGGTTCACTGTAACAAATCTGATGTTTGCTCGGCATCAGATATACATCAAGTGACATCATCTACGGTGCAGTATCTACTTCTGTGATTCTCAACAGAAATTGTATTTTAATGGTGTTTCCAATAGTCTGAGTTTTATCAATCACCAAAACAAGGAACCAAGTATGTGTAAATATATGGATTATAGAGTCCCCAATGCTCCACCAATGTGTGCCCTCTGCATCTGTCAGTTGTTATTGTATACCATGTTTCTAAGACAATTCTTGATGTTTTGTTCCCTCTTGCAACTGTCTGTGGAATGGACAGCAGATATGCATGTTGCTATCTCTGTCAGAGTGATAAACCCACATTTTGTAATGGAATGGGGCAATTCACAGCATAGGACTTGGATCTGTGTTGACCATTGATTGTGTGGTGGGAGTGGCGACAGAGGGGGTGGTAAAGACATGTGAAACTCCTCACCTATTTAACCTCACTGCATGGCAGTGTTTTCTGCAGCTGCTCTAGAGCTGCCACACAGAGGGTTCCTTTCAGGCTTTGACTGTCTTACCATGGTTCATTGCAACAATAATGAGACACCTGCATGCTTTGCAGACAGCTGTCATTCGGAACCATCCCGATATTTTATGCATAAACTAAGTTGAAAACACCTTAATACTTTTTCTTCCATTTTATTTTCAATGTCTTGATTTTTTTTTTGTGGTTACCCAGTTGAGCTTTAGTGCTACATGCTTATTCTGTGCACCACAAATGTGTGAACACCAGTTCTAGGTGAAGGTATCTGTCTCCAGAAAACAAAAGGGAACTATATACTGCTGCTTTGGATATTAGAGAAGTGTGCATTCATTCTTCTATCTAAAATCTTTTCAATTTCCAGCAAGCTTGCTTTATTTTAAATCTTTTTATATGTATTTGCTGGGAGCGATTGCAAGTAACTGTCAGCTGTGAGTAAGGTGCTTTTGATTTTGTGTCAGCAGATTGTGATTGAAACTCCGGTTCAGAGACCCAAATGCCAAAATCTTGAGTGGCACTCCATTGCGCTACCAGGGGAATACTCCAAAGTCAGGGAGCATTGGTTGAGATGTTCAATCAAGTCATGCAGCAGACTGATTGACTGAGTTAAACAAGAAAATCTGCAGATGCTAGGGTCAAATGCAATACACAAAAATGCTGAAGTAACTCAGCAGATCACATTGGATCCATAAAAAGAAAAAGTTAGCCGATGTTTTTGCCATGAGTCTCTCCAACACTTTTATGCACCACAACACATTGACTGATGTATTCTTAGGGATAGTAATCTTCCCTCCCTGATGTCAAAGAACAGTAGATGTTGGTAACAAATGGGCTTACCTTATCTCAAATATTGCTCTCTTGGGAAGAAGAATATTCAACTTCATCATATGGTTATTTCCTGCTATAAGTATGGTCATGTATGGTCTGATTTATTCAATATTCTATGAAACAAAACATTTAATAAATATCAATGACAGACAAGGATTGAACTGAACTACTCCCTGTCTAATTGTCTATGCTATAAATATGTCTGAAAGTGTACTACTGGCCTATCAAATCTGAAGGACATGGAAGTGTTAAAAAGGGTGAGTCAGTAGGTACTTAGATACCTGTATAGCATTGTGCAAAGCTAGAGGTCAGCAAATCTGGGTGTGGATAGAATAGGAGATTAAATGTACCTAAATGTACCTAAACATCGATTTAGAAATGGATCTGGGACCTTTGGTTTCATTGTTTGCCTGAGAAAGGAAGATGACTTTTTGTAACCATTCAGATGAGAAACACTTGGGCCAGCAAGATGGATTGCACCTAATTTTGGTGTGCTAAAATATGTAGTGCTAAGAGTCAATCTGCTCAACTTCCACCCAATTTCATCTCCAGCACATTACAGCACAGGAAATAAAGAAGAGCATCATTGCTAAAAGACACACTCTACCCTGCAACTATTCAACAGCAACCTCACTCCAACTGCCGTGAGAGGAAGAAAGGTGAAGGGGGTGAGGGAGGCAGCTCTGAGATTCACTCAAAGGGACACTCATATCCAGTTTAAAGAGAAATGTGCCAAGGGGAAAGTCCAGTGTAGCAGGTAATACAGTAGAGGAGTCAGGCCTCAATAAGGACAAACATGCAAGAGGTAGCTACTCAGCACAGTGGAGCAATGCAGAAAGTATTTTCGGGCCTAGGAAGCTTGGTTAGGCTCATCTGCACATCTCTGCACTCCTTCAGAGTGGAGATTTGTGAGCAAGCAAGGTGATTCCCTAGGTAATGTGTGTATGTTCTAATAAGCAATTCAAGTAATTAGGGCTTGTTCATTTGAGTATTACATTCAGTGGAAGTGGACCTGCACATCAGAAAGTGAAGAGGTTTCATGCATTGTGGCCTCTCCCATCTGACTACTAGAATACTGTGTTGGAGTTATACTTGGAAAGGGTCAAAAACACCATCCTGAATTATATGACTATTCGTTCCTCATCACTGCATTGAAATCCTGAAGCTCTCCCCAGCATCTCTACGAGAATATCTTCATCATTAGAGCTCCATGTGTTAAAGAGGATGCATCACCATGGAATTCTTAGAGCTAAATCTGGCCTTGCCAGCAAGGGATTTATTCAATAAAACAAATAAATCAAAAATAGTGACACTGCTGTACTCGTGGGTTGGATCAGAGTTACAAACCAGATTAATCATTGATAAGCCTTACCCTGACATGGCTCTGGCAGATTAGTTACAGGGGAATTCCAAGAGGGATTATTGTGGAGAAAGACATGGAGGTAAGAGGGCTTAAGAGAAGTAAATCACAATGTCTTGAAGAGAGACCACTTTACAGAAGAGGAGGTGCTGTAGATCTTAAAATGAATAAACTTACATTAAATCCACGGGGTCTGATCAAGTGTATCTATATTTTTTAAAGATTTAGACATACAGCATGGCAACAGGTCCTTTCAGCCCTTTCCGGCCAATCTCACCTAATTGAGTTACAATCCGCAGTACGTTTTGAATGGTGGGAGGAAAATTAAGCATCCAGAGGAAACCATGCAGACATGGGGAGAAAGTACAAACTCCTGATAGACAGCACGGTTTTCAAACCCCAGTTCTGATTACTGCTGCTGTAGCAGCATTTTGCTAATGGCTACACTAACCATGCCACCCTTGGACATTGTCTGAGGGACGAAATTATAGAGCTCTGGCAGAGATATTTGCATCATTGTTAGGCATGTTTGAGGTGCCAGAGAATAAGAGGGTGGCTAATGTTATACATTTATTTAAAAAAGACAAGGCAGGGATCTGAGGGCTTGTGAGCTGTGAAGTTGTGGATAAGTTACTGGAGGGGATTCTGAGGGAGATGATCTACATGTATTTGGAAAGGCAAGGACTGAATAGGGATTGTCAATATGGATTTGAGATTTTGAAATCATATTTCATGATTGAGTTTTTTGAAGCAGTAACCAAGAAGATTGATGAGGATAGGGTAGTAGATGCTGTTCATGTAACAAGGTCCCACGAAATACACTGGTCTGGAAAGTCAGATCATATGGGATCCAGGGTGAGCTGTCCTACTGGACACAGAATTGACTTGATGATTTGATGATAGATGGTGATAGTGGAGGGTTGTTAGTCAGATTGGAGGCTTGCGATCAGTTGTGTGCTGCAGGGATCAGTGGTGGGTATGTGTTGTCATCTATAATAGTGGCATGGATGACAATGTAGATAACATGGTTAGAAAGTTTGCAGACAACATCAAAATTGATGGTATAGTTGGGAACCCTCATATAAATTATCTGTTTATTTAATTAATAATATACCAAACTGATTAAAAAACTTATCTATGATATTGTGTTATTTTATTGCCGATAGCAAGCTGTTCAATTCTGCCCATTTATCTATTTTTAAAATGCTTTTTCTTCATTGTGAAAACTCCAAGAGTGAGTGTTTTATTGCCAGTTTATTGCATTACAAAGTTCCCATATTTCAAATTTAACCAGGCTTTAGTCACTATGAAAAATATTAGTTTGTTGTCTCTCAATTTGTTCTGGATAGAAAGGCTTGCAGTAGTTTATATGATTATCTGCAATCAATACCTCCTAAGGAAATGTTCCAAGTGAGCATTTGTCAGTAAACCTGTTGGTGTTTCAGCTTCTAGAACTCAGTCTAAAAAATAACTTCAATATGAATCAATTCATTTGCCACATATCAGTTTTTTAATTGCATAAAACTAACATATGTGCTTAAAAGCAGACTTTAGGATTCAATTCGCAATCTATCTACCCCTTTCCCTCCATAAGATCATAAGAAAGAAGAGTAGGAGTAGGGCATCTGGAGAGAAACATAAAAACATAGAAAAATAGGTGCAGGAGTAGGCCATTTGGCCCTTCAAGCCTACACCGACATTCAATATGATCATGGCTGATCAGTACCTGCTTCCTGCCTTCTCCCCATACCCCTTGATCCCCTTAGCCATAAGGGGATGGGGTTTGTGCCAGAGGGGTAAAGGGAATGGAGCTGGGTGGTTGGCAGATTGATCAGGCCAAGGGTTCATTGTTGAACCAGGTGACGAGAGAGCCAAAAGTTGGTGGATTGGATTGGCTGATTGATATATGGGAAGGTGAAGGATGAGGAATCTAAGTTATAGGACAGCTGATTATTTCATGGGAGAACCATGAAATAACTGAGTAAATACATTACTAAAGGGAGCCTATATTAAGGAGTTCTCACAGCAGATTCTAAAATCTTGGAACTAATAAACCAGGCTGATTTTAAGAAATGCTGAAGAAGGCTTTGCTAGTGCTGGGAAGATTTTCTGCACGAGTAAAATTTGAACAGCAAAGATGAGCTTGAGTAGTCAATAACCCTGGGAATGATGTTCACTACCTAATTGCTTCTTGAAGCAAACTCCATCTCGAGCTTACCTCCCAGTACTTTTGAAGTGGATAACGGAAGGTTTCAAAACATATTATATCAGTTACTACTACTGTGTGAGGAATTGGCACTCTGTGCAGAACAGGGATCCTTACTGCAACATGTTGGGATGAGCCACTCTGGATGCAAGCTATATTACAGCTTCCACTCGACTGGGTATAAGATACCCTGGTTCTGGTGTGCTGTGATCCCTTTAGGACATCTCTGTGCCAAATATTAGGCTGGTGGGTTTGACAAACAAATGCTTACTGCAATGGCAGCCTGTCTGCCTATTTTTGCAGGTTATGGCTACAGATGATGAAAGACCATTTCCAGTGTGGCCCATGGCCTTGAAGCCTGGAATCCACCTGTCCAATTGTGAAGTGGCTAGTCAATTCTACCAAACAAACTACTCTTCCCCACATCACAGAGCATGTGATTACAGCAGCTGCTTCCATTGCAACACTACCACCTCACAAGAAATGCAAAGCATGCCAATGGAGACCGAGGCAGCTGCTGTGGTTGCTTAGAAATAAATGTTAAAGAATAGGTGAAAGCATTTGAAAAATGTCCTAGAAAGGCCCCTCCAGAGCAATCAACCCATCAGAAAGCAAACAGTGGAAGGTGAATGTGGCTTTAAGTCCTGTCCAAAATATCAGCTTTTACGCCTGGCTGGCCATCTTATCTGACCATCAAAATGATAGCCATCTTACCTGTTCTTTCAACTACTTGTTCACCAAATAAGGGCTTGGGCCTAAGTTAAGATCTCCACAGTTAGGAAAATTATCCCTACATCATCTGTTTTAAGTGATATAATTAATTACACATTTTTTCAAAAGGATTGCTTCTTAAAACAAATTGGGGATTAGGATCAACAACTTCAAGATGAACATAGAGATAATTTCAGATTTTCTGTATCATGTAGGAAGTTGCAGAAACATTAAATTAACTTTTATTGAATTGAGCATGTTTAATTGGATAATGATGCTGACACATTGCATTAGTGCAACTGACCAAAAAATGGTCTGCTGCAGATTTTCATGTGTACTCAGAATCTGATACAGTTATTGTCAATGTCCAACAATAGTCAGCCAGCACTGATGGATTCCAGTCACCCTGATAACTCTGTTCCATGGTCAATACATCCTGGTGAAACCTGTCACCATGTTCATCACTGATGGCACCCAGATCAGCAGGGAAGAAGTCCAAGTGTGAATGCAGAAAATTAATTTTCACTTGTTGCACTTTCATGGTTTTGAATGCTTGAAGTAGACTTAACCTATTATTGTGATTTCCTGACATAGTTTATGTCTAAAGAATGGTATGCAATAGGGAAAATTTTAAGGTGATTTTCATGATCAGTAGCCCAAAATTCATAAAATACGGCCAAAAGTATTCAGGAATCAAAATTTTCTTTGTTTAGTGCAGTGGTTCTCAACCTTTTTCTTTCCACTCACATACCACTTTAAGTATTCCCTATGCCATAGGGTGCTCTGTGATTAGTAAGGGGTTGCTTAAGATGGTATGTGGATGGAAAGACAAAGTTTGAAAACCACTGTTTTAATTGTACCTAATTGACTCGTTATGTGCACGGCTTATGTGGTGGTACACCACTGGCCTACTGCAGGAGGCAACCTCTGTACCTGCAGGAGTGTAAAGGGATAGGACAACACCTGGCCGGCTGTCAATCAGTCAGCCTGAAGGGATCAAGCCTCACGCAGTCGGGTGTCAATCACCCTCCGGGATATAAGCCTGTGCCGGCCTCCCAAAGCTCACTCAGAGTTACTGCAGTTACAGCCAGCCTGGCTCTGTGGAAGTCTTTGTGGATTAAAGGCTGTTAAACAGTCTTTACCTTGTGTGTGTCTGATTCTGGCTAACTGTGCACCACAATTTAATCCATAAAATTTTCACATGCCGGCCAATGAAAAACTCCTGAGCGCAGGGAGCCTCGATGTCGACCCACGCCATCCAGAAGCCCAGACACGCTTCAAGATCTGGCAGCACGCGGTCGAGGCAATCATCGAGGCGCATGCAGGTGGAATCCAGGACTCAGATCGGAAGAGGCTGGTCCTACTCCGGTCAAAGCTGGGTCCCCACGCCTTCCAGGCAACCAAAGGCTGCTCCACATACACCCAATGGACACACTTGAGAACTTGTACAAGCCCCCCCATGAATGTGGTCTCTGCAAGGTACCTCTTCAACACCTGATCCCAGAAACACGGGGAGACAGCTGAGTCTTACCTGGGACAACTGCGAGAGTTGGCCCGACCGTATCTGGCTGAACCCGGGGTAGACGCAGAGAAGGTCGAGAGGCTGATCCAGGAGGTATTTGTCCGAGGGCTATGGTCGAGGGCCATCTGGCTGAAGCTGCTGGAAGATAGTATCTATGTCCTGACCAAGACAGTGGAAGTGGTCTGAACCCTGGAAGCTGCAGCCCTGCACATCGAAGCCTTCAATTCCAGGTTCCCCCAAGCTCCCTCATGGCCCTCTTGCACTGCATCTGCAGCCCCAGACTGAGCTGGGGAGGAGAACATCACTGTGGCAGGCACCCGAGGTCCCTGTAAGTACTGTGGGTCAGACCTGTGATCGTGCCGAAACTGCCCGGCTAGGAATCAGTACTGTTCCAGATGCGGCAAAGAGAGGCCACTTTGCTAAAGTGTGCCTCTTGAAACCAGCCAGCAGCACAGTGGTTCTCTATGACCTCCCCACCTCCCCTGCGGGTCCCTCCACGTGCGTGCGCTGGGCGGCGCCATTGTCCCTGCTACAACTTCCGCCTTCCCTGACTCCGATGGTGCAGCATTCGGCTCCACCAGCAACAATTATAGCATGTGCCCCAAGCACCCGGAGCAGCCCCCGCCCTCAGCAGCGCCACTCGCCAAGACTACAGCGATGTCACTTCCAGCGCACAGCATGACATCACTTCCGGCAGATGTAATTACGTCAATGCCGCCGGCCGCGATGACGCCACTTCCCCCAGTACAACGAACACAACTGGGGAAGAAGGACTGCCACGCAGTGGGCCCCCACGTGCCTCCACCATCTTGGGCCAGGCAGCAGCCTACACAGAGGGCCCCCGATGATGAGTAGAGCAACATGATCAACATGGATGATGAGCAGGCCGCACTACCGATGCTCTCCATGCCTCCAGACACCATTTGCTGCCGCACATTGCACCTCATGACCGACGCTGACGTGGTCAACACGGGTGATAACCAGGCCACTCTACCGACGCTCCCCACGCCTCCAGATGCCATCAGCTGCTGCATGCCACACCCCATGACAGACGTCGATGTGGTCAACTCGGGGGATGACCAGGCCACCCTACCTATGCTCCCCATGCCTCTGGGTGCCATTAATCGCCATGCACAACCGGAGAGCAATGACTCCAACCCTGAGACCATCCTGGCTGCCACCATGCTGACCAGGGACATCCCTCACCACCAGGCGCTCTATGATGGATGTGCAAGTCAATGAGCAGGTAACAAAATGCCTGTTCGACAGTGACAGCACCGAGTGTTTCATTCAGCTGAGTGTGGCCCACTCCCTGAGATTAAAAATCCATCCCACCACCTGCTCGATTGCTCTCACCACCAAGGATAAGACTGTTGGTACCCTCGGGCGCTGCTCGGCTGATATAACTGTGGGAGGGGAGACTTTCACGTGGCTCAGGCTCCTGGTCATGCCCAAACTCTGCGCGCCAGTCCTCCTGGGTCTAGATTTCCAGTGCCACCTGCAGAGTGTCACCCTTGCCTTTGGGGGGCCCCAACCTCCACTCACATTATACAGCACGCCATCCTACCAGCCCTGGCCAACCTGCGTACTCTCCACACTATGCATCACCCCACTGACGCTCTTCCCACATCTTACACTAGGCTGCAAGCCAATCGCTGCCAGAAGTAGGTGCTATTGCGCTGCAGACAGAGACTTCATCAAGGCAGAGGTGCGGTGACTCCTGGCGGAAGACTTCATAGAGCCCAGTAACAGCCCTTTGAGAGCCCAAGTCCTGGTGATCAAAGGGGAAGTAAGCAGAGGATGGTCATGGATTACAGCCAGACAATTAACCGGTACACCCAGCTGGATGCCTACTCCCTGCCGAAGATTGTCGACATGGTCAACGAGATAGCCCGCTACCGGGTTTTCTCCATGATTGACCTGAAGTTGACGTATCATCGAATCCCCATCCACCCGAAGGACAAGCCCTACACTGCCTTTGAGGTAGATGGGCACCTGTACCAGTTCCGCCGTTCCCTTTGGGATCACGAATGGGATCTGTTTTCCAGCAGGCGATGGATCGCGTGGTAGACCGGCATAAGCTGAAGGCGATATTCCCAAATCTGGATAACGTCACTATCTGTGGCTGTGACCAGCAAGACCACGATGCTAACCTGGAAAAATTCCTCCAGACAGCCGGGGAACTGAACCTCACTTACAACAAGGAGAAGTGTGTGTTTAGCACCACCTGCCTCACCATCCTGGGGTACATTGTGGCCCATGGAGTCGTCGTCCCAGATCCAGAAAGGATGTGCACATTAATAGAGTTACCCCTCCCCCCACGCTAAAGGCCCTCCGCAGGTGCATTGTCCTGTTCTCTTATTACTCGCAGTGGGTCCCTCGCTTCTCGGACAAGGTTCGCCCACTGGCCCAAGCTGCAACTTTTCCCCTCCCACCCGAGGCACAGGCAGCCTTCATCCGCATCAGGCAAGACATCGTTGATGCCATGATGCAGGCTGTGGATGAGGACTCCCCCTTCCAAGTGGAGAGTGATGCCTCCGAGGTGGCCCTCGCTGCTACCCTCAACCAAGGGGGGTGCCCCATCACTTTCTTCTCCAGGACCCTCCATGATTCCGAGCTAGGGCACTCCGCCATTGAAAAGGAGGCCCAGGCGATTGTGAAAGCAGTCCGCCACTGGCGCCACTACCTGGCTGGCAGGAGATTCACCCTCCTCACGGACTAGCGGGCTGTGGCATTCATGTTTAACACTACCCACAAGAGCAAGATCAAGAACAACAAGATCCTGCACTGGATAGTCCAGCTGGCAACCTACGACATCCAGTACCACCCTGGGAATTTAACGACTCCCCCGATGCCCTCTCTTGCACCTGCACATCTATGCATGACAACAGGCTGCAGGCATTGCATGAGGTCCTTTGCCATCCAGGTGTCACTAGGTGGTACCATTTCATTAAGTCCCAAAACCTGCCGATCACCATCAGGGACATCAAGGACATGACCGAGGCCTGCCAGGTCTGTGCTGAGTGTAAACCCCGCTTCTTCCACCCGCCCCAGGCCCATGTTGTAAAGGCTGCTCGGCCTTTCGAGCGTCTTGGCATGGACTTCAAAGGGTCCCTACCTTCCACGAACTGAAACGTCTACTTCCTCATGGTAATGGACAAGTACTCATGCTTCCCTTTTGCTATCCCTTGCCTGGACACCTCCATGGGCACAGTCATCAGGGCCCTGGGGTAGATTTTCACCATATTTGGTTACCCCGCCTTCATCCACAGCGACCAGGGGTCTAGTTTCATGAGTTACGAGCTGCACCAGTACCTGACGGCAAGGGGCAGCGACCCGTCGCACGACAAGCTATAACCCAAGAGGCAATGGACAAGTGGAACGTGAGAACAGGGTGGTCTGGAAGGCAGTCCTCCTGGCTCTCAGGGTGAAAGGGTGGGCTGTTGAGTACTGGCAGGATGCCCTGCCCGAGGCGCTCAATCCCATTCGGCCGCTGCTGTGCATGGCTACCAATGAGACCCCTCACAAATGTCTGTTCTCATTCCCCAGGAGGTCAGTGACTGGAATGTCCCTCCCAGCATGGCTCATGTCCCTTGGACTGGTGCTCCTGTGTAAGCATGTATGGACCCATAAGGCCAAAGCCCTGGTCGAGCAGGTCTTCCTCCTACATGCAAACCACAACTACGCCTACATTAGGTTCGGCAGTGGCAGGGAGGACACAGTCTCAACCAGGGATCTGGCACCAGCCGGAGCACCCACCACACCATGCCACCTTCCAGCCCAGAATGACGCTGACTGGGCAAACATCCCTGTCCCCAGGTAGCTATGGGGCACTCAGGACTTCCTTGACCACCAGAGGCCCGCTTCAGCCTTGGGAGATGAACCCGCCCCTACACCCATCCAGTACGACTCTCATACATCGACCCCGGCCACCCCACCGCGCGGCACCACACCAGCTACACAGACCCCTGCCGCCAGCCCCCCCACTTCCCCTCCGACCAGGAGCCAGTCCTACAGCGGTAAAACAGAGACCCCGGCAGCTGCTGGATTGTCTCAACCTGTAAATATTGTATGTATTTAGTGGGTGCGATTCCTTGTTACTTCCTCCCCGGGACAATTTTAAAGAAGGGAATGAATGTGGTCGTACACCACCGGTCTACTGCAGGGGGCAACCTTTGTACCTGCAGGAGTGTAAAGGGACAGGACAACACCTGGCTGGCTGTTAATCAGTCAGCCTGAAGGGATCAAGTCCCACCCAGTCGGGTATAAATCACCTTCCGGGATATAAGCCTGCTCACTCAGAGTTACTGCAGCTATAGCCAGCCTGGCTCTGTGGAAGTCTTTTGTGGATTAAAGCCTGTTGTACAGTCTTTACCTTGTGTGTGTCTGATTCTGGGTAACAGTGCATCACAGTTTATTAACTCCAAAGGAAGTGGGCAATGACAATATTTCTCAAGCAAAATATTTCAGTAACAATTGGGTCTAGAGCAGTGATTCTCAACCTTCTCTTCCCACTCACATACCACCTTAATCAATCCCTTACTAATCACAGAGCCCCGATGGCATAGGGATTGCTTAAGGTGGTATGTGAGTGGAAAGAAAAAGTTGAGAACCACTGGTTTAATATTATTCAGTATTTTATCCTTTTCAGCTCTGATGTCAGTTATTCATTTATTTGCTTTTCGACTGCATTCTTTCAACCTTGTGACATTATTATCCAAATCAACCTTGTAAACTTCAGTCTCTACTATATTTGAAAAAAATGTAGTAATTCCACATTACAAACTCCATGCAACACTCTTATGCTATAGAAAATGAAAAGCATCCACTGATGGTCTTGGGGAGAAATTACATGAGAATTTAGTGGATCAACTTATTTACATAAATCTCTGTGTGGAATTGATATTAAACAAAAGTAACTTACCATAGTTCATGGAATGTTATATGCAGCTTTTAAAAAGTCATCCTTCCTGAAGATTGCAGCTGAAGGCAAGGCAAGCAGCAAGTGAGTAAGGAGTAGACAGTTGGCTGTCATCTAATGTGAATGCATGTCTCAAGAATGTTTTACACCAGAGGACCTGGTGAGGCCATCAAAAAAGTGACAAGTCCATGAAACAAGGCCATAATTTCACAGGCATATCTGCAAATTGAACTGAATGAAATAGAAACAGTAGAAAGAATTTGGGAAGTTCATGGCAGGAAATTACCGAGTAATGTCACTAATGACAAACGATGTAACATAGCATTGGGAGAGTGCCAAATTTTCAAATGTCACAGAAATCGCAGCAGTACAGAGGGAGGTCATGCAGTCTATCATTGGCCATAAATGGATCCCTCTAGATTACTCACACTTCTCATCTCTCAGTAAGCAAGTTTGAATATTTTGGGTTTCCTTGTGCTTATCCAGCTACCATTTAAATGCCCAGAAAAATACTTTCTTAATTGCAACCTCCACTACAATTTGATAAAGACCATCTAAATGACCTTCTAATCCTTTCAAAGTCTAGATAAAACCCAGAGTCATTGAAAGCTAACGGCCAAAGTTGATAAATTAGCATATCAGTCATTTTTTTCCAATCCCTTTTTGGGAATTGTGGACATCAGTCCTCTATAACTAACAGAAGTGCTCAGTGAACTTTTGGGTCATAAAATCAAGGTCTTGCATTATTGTTGCCCATACCTCTTAAGAACAAATAATTTACTGCCACAAGTTAACATGTTTTATTTTACTTCAACATGGTAATATCAACATAGCTCATATTTTTTTAGTCCTCCCTTCTCACATAATACATCTTCTCCAATTGCTAGGCACACCCTTGTTTATTCAATATCCCATCAATCTCAAGTGCATTATGCTCAATATAGTACTAATCCAGAAGCTCTCAAACTCTGAAATTTCATGTTTTTGCTGCAGAAAGTAGTAAGACTGTGGTCTCAGTGGTAGGCCCAACTTAGCATTGGAAAACTTGCATTCGTTGCAACATCTCTACACTATAACTTGTGGTTTTATCGTCTCCTGCCAATTCTTGTGCTCTCATTTCCTGCTGAACTGTAAAAACCACAGAGGATACAGGATTAAGAAGTGGAGGGAGATGATCCTGAAGAAAAAGAAAAAAAGAACCATTTCTTTATGAGCAATAAATATCCTGAAGGGACCAGAGGGTGAAAATAGAGAGAGATGAAAGCTATACATCCGTTCCTGTGGACACCTCTGGCCCCTTGTTTCTTTGCATGTCCACATACCTGCTTCAACATTTCAAACAAATGGATAGGATGTCCAGAAATTTGAGCTTTTTTGGGAAATTATACCAGATGGTTTGCATTGCTTCAGATAAACAAGAAGCCTGCAGATGCTAAGGAACTGGTGCATAGCTTCAGATTTTAAGTAGCTGATTATTACCAATCAATCAGCAAGCTTGATGATAAATCCAGTACCACATGGAATAGTGGCAACTAGAATCAGAATCAGATTTATTTTCATGAGCATGTTCCATGAAATTCGTTGTTTTGTGGCAGCATTACAGGTGCATATATTGCTATAATTATATTTAAAATAAATAAATTAGTGTAAAAAGAAGAGGACGTGAGGTAGTATGATTCGTTGTCCATTCAAAAATCTGATGGCTGAGTTGAAGATGTTCTTTTTGCTCCAGCCTCATCTTCAGCTTCCTGTACCTACTTCCTGATGGTGGCAGTGTGAAGAGGGTATGGCCTGGGTGGCAAGGGTCCTTGAGGATAGAGGCTTCTTTCTTAACACACTGTCTCTTGTAGATGGCCTAGATAGACTGAAGACTGATGCAAATGATGGCATTTTTGCCAAGTTCACAATTCTCTTTAGTCTATTCTTGTCCTGTGCCTTGGCATCTCTATTCCAGACACTGATGCAATCAGTCAGAATGCTCTTTATGGCACAACTGTAGAAATTTGCAAGAGTCTTTAGTGACATACCAAATCTCCTCAATCTCTTCATGAAGTATAGCCATTTGCGAATCTTCTTCATGATTGCATCAATATGGAGGCTCCAGAACAGATCCTCAGAGATGTTTAACCCAGGAATTATAAATTCTTTACCCTTTCCACTGCTGATCCCTCAGTGAGGACTGGTTCATGTTTTCCTGAGTTCTCTCTCTTGAAGTCCATAATCATCTCCTTAGTTTTGCTAACATTGAGTGTAAGGTTGTTGGTGAGACACCACTCAACCAGCTGATCTACCTCCATTTTTTATGCTTCCTCATTGCCATTTGTGATTCTGCTGGCAACCATAAATTTGTAGATGGTCTTCAAATAGTGCCTGGCCACAGAGACGTGTATGTCGAGTGAGTAGAGGCAACAACCTTGCCCTTCACGTACTCTCTCTAGCCAGCAGTGCACATTGAGGTCAGGTGTTAAAAGTGCACCATGGTTTCATCCTGTTGGAATCAGTCTCAAACAAATCTAGGTCAATTAAGATAGTTGGTTAAAAAAAACCACATTGCTATAAAAGGTGTTTCTCAGCTGTAGAAATCGCAATTGAAATTGTCCGTAATCTCCAAGATTTTCACAATCATCAGTTGATCCTTGAAAGAGCATATTAAAGCCCTCATTGAGGCTTATCCTCAGTATACCTTGTGTCTTAAAGGACAAAACTCTGATCAATTAGTCTCAATATTGGCACATTCAATGCAAAAGCTCACTCAGTATTTGGCATACAATCAGCGAAAAGGCTTAAAGGTGGACATGAACTGGGAAGGATGGATTTTCGACCAAGAAACACAAGTAAATTGCTTTGATTCTTTTTTTTGGTCAGAAGAACTTGCTCTGAAATTATGCTAGAAATGTCATGGAACATTAGTCTACAAATATTTTCCAAAATTAACTGTCAAATAAGTATACCTTCTAAGTAGTAAATAAAATGAAACCACTTTACAACTGGTTAAAATAAATCTTCACCCTTCACTGACTATCCCTTCTCAGGAAGAATAGCAGTCAATAGGGAAAAATTGCAAGCATAAGTTTAAGGATTTAACTTGGTGTACTTGGAATCAAAAATGAAAAGGGTGCTGAATATATTGTTTCTGCCTGCCTTTGCCCAATCAAACTTATCTTTTCATGCCTCAAGTCTATCCTGTTTCCACTTGTCCATTTCCTATGTACCATATCAGATCCTCTGCCATTTTAACAACTTCCAATTTCCTGGTTTCAACCACTTCAATTTCACCATGGACATCTCATTTTTATACACTTCAATCACCCTTCAGGAAGGTCTTTGGGCATTTGCTTCTTTTTGGAACAAAACTCCAACTAGTTACTCACCATTAATATTCTTGCCCAAGTCACTGAACTTGCTGATACCCTCAACAATTTCTCTTTCAATTACTTCCACTCTTTAGAGATCAAAGATGTAGTAACAAGCACTCACATGGGCCCTAGATACATGTTTAAAGTTCAAAGTTTAGATTTATTGTCAGAGTACATACATGACATCACATATAACCATAAGATTCTTTTTCCTATGGGCCAGGCAGAATTTCTACTTATTGGTAGTGCAAAAGCTGTACTCAAGAAAAGATACATTGTAGCAGTGCACATAATTGAGGGTCAGGCGAACCAGCTCAGTGAGTCATGCGCACGTCAGTGGAGCAGTTGCATCAAAGATGATGCCGCGTGTTTGTCTTCTCCGGAAGAGGCTCTCGGCCTGCATAGGCAGCGTGGTGGTGTCACATGGACGCAGTTTCTGGCGTAAGGGGTGGGATCTTCTGGTGACCTTAAAACACAGTATGCAAAAGAAATATAAACTTTTTGAGTGCAGACAAACTCATTGACCTCTGGTCTTGTTTGTTTGGTTCGCTAGCACTACATTACAACATATACAAAATTAAAAAAAATAAACAAACTGACTGTGCAATACAGAAAAATATTCGGTAATATATAATGCACAAAGTAAGAGACCTTAAATGAGTATCTGATTGAGTTTTTTTTTAGGAATCTGATTGTGGAGCTGTAGTAACAGTTCCTGAAACTGGTGGCATGAGTCTGTGACATCTATATCTCCTTCCTGATGAGAGAAGTGAGAACAGAGCATATCCTAGGTGGTGTGGATCCTTGATGATTGCTGCTGCTTTCAGACAGCAGTGTTCCATGTAGATTTTCTCGATGCTGGGGAGAGTTTTTCCTGTGATGTACTGGGCTGTGTCCACTCAGAGGTATTGGTGCCCTTGTTTCAGCCCATGATGCAGCCAGTCAGCACACTTTACACTATATAGCTATAGACGTTTGTAAAGATTTTCAACGTCACATTGAACCTTTGCAAACTCCTGAGGAAGTAGGGGTGCTGATGTGATTTCTTCATGATGACATTAATGTGTTGGTTCCAGGAAATATTCTCCAAGATAGTGATTTCCAGGAATTAAAATTTGTTCTCATTCTCCATCTCTGACCCCCAATGAGCACTGGATCATACACCTCTTGTTTTCTCTTCCTACAGTCCACAATCAGCTCCTTGGTTTTGGTGATGTGGAGTGCGTCATTGTTGTTAGTATACCTTTCAGCCAAATTTTCATTCTTCCTTCTGTATCCTGACTCATCGCCCATTTTTATACAACCCATGACCATGGTATTGTCAGCAAATTTGTAGGTGGTCTTGCTGTCTTACTGAGCGACACAGTCATAGGTGTAAAGCAAGTATAGCAGGGGGTTGAGAATTGCCGCCGTGTGGTGCTCCAATTAGACAGTGGTGTATTGAGGCTCAGTTTTTGGAGTTTGCTGATTAGTTTTGAGAGGATGATGGTAATGATGTCGAACCTGAAGTATGCATCTTTGCTGTCCAGGTGTCCAGAGACTTGTGTAGAGCCAGTGAAATGGCCTCTGCCATAGTCCTGTTGCTACGGTAAGCAAATTGGAACAGATCCATTTGCTGCTCAGAGAGGAGCTGATATGGCTCAACCCCAGGTTCTCAAAACACATCATCCCTGTGGATGTGAGTGGTAGTCATTTAGGCAGGTTACCGCACATTTTGGTGGACAGCGGTATGATTGAGACCTATTTGAAACAGGTGGTTTCCATACCCAGCTGAAGTGAGATGTTGATATCTGTGAATACATTGGCAAGTGTCTTTTTATTGACTATGTGGAAGAGTCCTTGTTCCAAAGCTAACCTGATACCCCTCCCCAACTCTCTACAAATACTGCATTCATGATGCCTACAGAAGTCATGCAGAACTTGTCAGTCCTGATGCAAAATCCCAACCTGAAATGATGATGACCTGCTGAATTCGTCTAGTAATTAATTTCTTTTTTCCAGATTGGACTCTTTTGTGTCAGAAAAACTTGATTTGATTGTGGGCTGAAATTATGCCAGTCATGGTTAAAATTAGGCAGACAGGAATTTAGACGAACGCATCAAATAATCCTCAGGATACTTTGTAATATTTTAATAAATAATGTTTCAAAAATGCAAAAGAGGAAATTAAACTGACTGGCTGTAGTTTGATTGCAGACAAAGAAGACAGTTTTTGCTTGATAGAATAAACAAGTGAATTAAATATAAAAAGGAGCCGAAGTCACTTGAACACAAAGGCATCTGTCCAAGCAGATGTAGATAAGACCCCTCATCATGTGCCAAAGGAACATTTTAATAAACTACAAGTAGCTCCACAAAGGCATTCAATCACATAAAAAAAAAGAATTATAATCTTTTTTTTTAATCTGACGTGACTGGGTTTCAAATCTCAGTCTCTAAGGAGTTTGTACATTCTCCCCGTGTCTGGGTGGTTTCCTCTGGGTGCTCCAGTTTCCTCCTACCCTTCAAAACTGGGGGTTGTAGGTCAATTGGGAACCATGGACTCAAAACGGCTTGTGTGTCCACATTAAAAAAAATTAAAATTAAAATTTTAATTTAATTTCTTGCTTTGTGAGCAGCTGAACTCAGCTAACAGAATCTAAATACAGTGCTTTTCGCTTAAACTGAAAGTCTCGATCCAGGAAATGGGTCTAAATTTAGTACATTGGGTGCGTGTTTGCTTTCCAGGAACCATGTGTAATGACTGTGGGATAGAATAACTGCTGTGCTATTATTTGCCATTATTAGAGAGACTATTTTTTTTTGAATATTTAATTTTATTTTTTTCCAAGACTCCTATAAAACATTATTACACGTGTCACATAAATAGTATTTTAAAATTACAGTCTCATATAATGTCACCAAATCTCGCCCCACACCCCCCCCCCCCCCACAACTGCTAACAAGAAAACCAAAGAAAAGCAATGTTAAAAAAAATAGAAGAGGTGTTTGAACATGCCTTCATTAATTAGTTCCTAATTTGATCTTCAGGAATTCAGTGCTGTTAACTTAACTATTATTAAACTTTCTGGAGAAGTTAATTATATCCTTAAGCTAATATGATTCAAATAAGGTTACCGTATGTTAACAAACATGTCATATTTCTTTCTAAGATTATGTTATCTTTTTCAGGGGGGCACAATTTTGCATTTCCATATCCCAGTGAATAATAAATAGGGGGGAGTCAGACTTCCATGTAACGACTGTACATCTCCTGGCTACCGCTAGTATGATATGACCACTGGCTTACTGCAGGGGGCGATCTCTGTACCTTCAGGAAGACCACCTAAGGGGATGACTCCACCTGACCGGCTGTCAATCAGCCAACCTGAATATCAACCTGAGCTGGCCCCTCCTGAGCCAGTCACAGGGGAGCCACTAAAGCTTGAACTGGTTGTAGCATAGATAAAAGCTCACACTCGATTGGATGGAGAACAAACACTTTTATTAGCTTACAACACAGGTAGGGTTCACAACAGGCTTCAGAGGGGGTCTGGGTTTAGCGGGAAACCAGGGTTATATATGGGCCCTAGGGGGAGGAGCCAGGAGGCGGGACCAGTTGTCAGTACAGCACGCTTCTAGTGAATCTCAGTTCACTACACTGGTGTTCAGACTTTTACTGGAATAAAGCCTGTTGTACAGTATTTTGAGTTTTGTGCTTGCTGGCTGCTACCCCAGCACACCATACTAGTGCAATCCTCACGAACTGCATTTGATATTTTGATAGTTTTTTTATTAATAACCATAAGATTGCTCAATAAATACAGTTCTGGTTCCAATGGAAAATGCACTTCTATAGTTTTTGTCAAAATTTCTTTCAAGTCATACCAAAAGTATCTTACTTTCACACATAGCCAGGGTGAATGTATAAATGTTCCAACCTCTACACCTAAAACACAAGTCCAGAATTTCAGATTTTAATCTGTGCAATTTTTGTGGTGTAAGGTATAATTGGTGCATAAAATTGTATTGCACCATCCATATCTGACATTAATAAATGATGTCATATTATCAGAGCACAATTTTGATCCTTATTGTTCTTGAATCCTTTTCTCCATCCATCTCCCACCTTTCCATAATAGAGAATATTTGGCTCAGTTCGTTCCTGTTTATTTCACTTACTAAACAGCAATATGGAGAAGAACCAACTTTTCATTTGTGACTGATGTAATATTGAATCTGTATCACTTTAAAAATTGTATCACGTGAACAACTTTTCTCCATGTATGCACAGGTGCCTGACCTTTTATCTGGGACTGGACACCTGTGATTGTTTGGAATCTTCTGGATTTTTGAATAATTTTGATTTACATCCTTTTAAGCCCAAGTCACACTGCCATTTCTCTCCACCCCCCTTGCCCACCAGAGTTGCGCTGCTGTCTTTCTCCACCCCCCTTGCCCGCTCGTGTCACACTGCTGTCTCTCTCCACCTCCTCACCCGACTGAATCACACTGCTGTCTCTCCTGTTTGTATGCCCAAGTCACGCTGCTGGCTATCTTTCGCTCACCCAAGTCACGCTCCCATCTCTCTCTCTCTCTCTCCCCGCCCCCTGCGGTACCAGCACCAGAAGAACAGTCCCCTTCTTGGTTCTCCTGTGCTGGTGTTGATACAGTGGTTTCAGCTGCATAGGGGATTATGCATAGCAACGATGGCATTGAGCCGCCACCGGCAGGTCATGTGAAAGCACTGCAATGCTGGACGGGCGTCAGTGTAGGCATTTCAGAGGTGCTTATAAAGTAGTGGAACTCGACAGGATACATGGGAGTTGAACTAAGGTTGTATTGGGTCATATTTGGTGTTAAACTCCATCATTGATGAGTGAATGTCATCTACCAAAAAAAGTGTCGGTTTTTGGAGGTTGCAGGTTTTAGGAATTCTGAATAAAAGGTTGAGCAACTATATTGGATACTGCAATGTGATTATGAAACCAGTGGAGAAGAAAATGATCTGACCCTCTCAGTAAGTTATTTTATTTAGTAAAGCACTGTTAAAGCACTTTGGTCTGTTAGAAGGTGATGCACGTGGATGGTACATTGATGATGAATTTAGAGTGTTATCGCTGACAAAACAGCAAAAGTGCGACCAAATATAAGGAAAAAGAGAATGGAAATGTCCAGGAATGATACAGGTGAGCCTGAATAGAATGGAAGGTCAGAAATAGTTGCTCTGCACATTGATTGTGAGATCTTGCTCAGAGCAAATTACATGGAACCCAGGAGAAGAAACAGAGTAGAATGGCTATTGGAGGAATGGATATTGGAGCAATGTCTATCCAATGGATAGACAGGAGTCTAATCCAAGACACAAGAGTAACTTGTCTGTTAACTACTCTTTGCAGACGATGCCGCTTTAGTTGCCCATTCAGAGCCAGCTCTCCAGCGCATGATGTCCTGTTTTGCGGAAACTGCCAAAATGTTTGGCCTGGAAGTCAGCCTGAAGAAAAGTGAAGTCCTCCATCAGCCAGCTCCCCACCATGACCACAAGCCCCCCCACATCTCCATCAGGCATACAGAACTCAAAACGGTCAACCAGTTTACCTACCTCGGCTACACCATTTCATCTGATGCAAGGATTGACAAAGAGATAGACAACAGACTCGCCAAGGCAAATAGCGCCTTTGGAAGACTACACTAAAGAGTCTGGAAAAACAACCACCTGAAGAAACACACAAAGATCAGCGTGTACAGAGCCATTGTCATACCCACGCTCCTGTTCGGCTCCGAATCATGGGTCCTCTCCCAGCATCACCTACGGCTCCTAGAATGCTGCCATCAGCGCTGTCTCCGCTCCATCCTCAACATTCATTGGAATGACTTCATCACCAACATCGAAGTACTCGAGTTGGCAGAGTCCGCAAGCATCGAGTCCACGCTGCTGAAGACCAAACTGCGCTAGGTGGGTCATGTCTCCAGAATGGAGGACCATCGCCTTCCCAAGATCGTGTTCTATGGCGAGCTCTCCACTGGCCACCGAGACAGAGGTGCACCAAAGAAGAGGCACAAGGACTGCTTAAAGAAATCTCTTGGTGCCTGCCGCATTGACCACTGCCAGTGGGCTGATATCGCCTCCAACCGTGCATCTTGGCACTCACTGTTCGGTGGGCAACAACCTCCTTTGAAGAAGACCACAGAGCCCACCTCACTGACAAAAGACAAAGGAAGAAAAACCCAACACCCAACCCCAACCAACCAATTTTCCCTTGCAACCGCTGCAACCGTGCCTGCCTGTCCCGCATCGGACTTGTCAGTCACCAACGAGCCTGCAGCAGACGTGGACATTTATCCCTCCATAAATCTTTGTCCGCAAAGCCAAGCCAAAGAAAAGAGAAGAAAAGAAAAAGAAGAGACAGGAGTCTATGCTGCTGCAGAGGCTGCGAGGGTGTTGGAGGTGAATCCACGGACAATCAATGACTCTGAAGGCATTCTCTTTTGCCTCTCTTTCTCCTACTGCAAGGGGCATCGTGTAATACTAATGTCGACTCTTTGATTGCCTAAAGACTAAAGAAATTTTGTGTAATATTGCATTTTCAATTTTATTACATGACAATGAAAATAATTTTGATTTTGAATCTCTAAACTTGAAAGGTTCCCCCTCTCCCTCCTCTGCTCCAGGGAGAAATGTCCCATCCTAACCTGCTTCTTATAATTTAGTCCAGTAGTCTCGGTAACATTCTTATGAATCCTTCCTGCACCCTTTCCAGCTTAATGCTCTCTGCTCTGCATTTGAATCAATGCTGATGTATTCTTCCACTCAACCTCATACTACAGCCTTCTCCCCATGACCTTTGACGTTCTCACTAATCAAGAACCTCCCAACCTCCACTTTAAATCTACTCACTAATTTTGCCTCCACACACGTCTGAGGTAATGATTAACCACCCTCTGGGGAAAATATTTTTCCTCATCTCTACTCTAAAGATATATCCCTTTATTCTGAGACTGTGCTAAACTTTCCCGCTACTGGAAATATCTTTTCCATGCCCATTCTATCCAGGCCTTTCAATATTCAATCGATTTTAATGAGATCCCCCTCATTCTTCTAAACACAATGAGCATAGGCCCAGAGACATCAAATGCTCCTTATATGTTAACCCTCTCTTCGTTGTGTCATTCCCATGAACCTCCTCTGGATCTCCTCCCATGCCATCACATCCGCCCTTAGATAAGGGGCCCAAAACTGCTCACAATATTCCAAATGTGGTCTGACCAATGCCCGAAAAAGCCTCAGCATTACATTCTTAGTTGTATATTCTAGTCCTCTCAAAATGATTGGGCAATTAAGGTAAGATGACTCAAGCAGTTGGATCGAAGATTTAAGTCCAGACTCAGCAGGAAGAAGCTGATTGGGCAATCAAGGCCAGATGATCAAAGCATCACTAAAAAAGCGACGGACTGTGTACCAAAGTGGTCATCGTCAGAGTGGTCCGTATCAGAGGGGTAAGGCTTAAGCTCAAGGGGTTTTGGGGTACAGGAGTTCAAGTAAGTAAGGGCTGCCCTATTTCCAGAACAATAAGGATACAGCAGGTAGGCATTTATTTTTTTCCTCTAGTCATAAGCAGTGGCAGGAGAAAGCTCCTCTGGTAGAATATGGGTCACCAGGAAAGCCAGCAGTATCACTCACAACTTCATCTGTGAGAAGTGCATCCAGCTGCAGCTCCTGACAAATTAATTTAAGGAAATGGAGCTGGAGTTAAATGAATTCCAGATCATTTGGGAGGCTGAGAGGGGTGATAGACAAGAGTTACAGGGATACTGTCACACCTAGGAGACAGGAAGAGGGTACTAAGTGACAGTCAGGAGAGGGAAAGGGAACAGGCAATAGTGCAGGGCACCCCTGTGGCTGTTCCCCTCAATAATAAGTATACCATTTTGGACACTGTTGGGGGGACCTACCAGAGACATGCCATGGCAATCAGGTCTCTGGACCAGAGTCTGGTACTGTGGCTAAGAAGGGAAAAGAGGAGGAGGTGAGCTATAGTGAAGGGATTCCTTAGTTGGGAAAACAGATAAGAAATACTGTGGAAGGGATCAAGAATCCCAGATGGTACATTGCCTCCATGGTCCCAAGATTTGAGATATCACAGATCAAATTCATGGCATTCTCAAGAGGGAGGGTGAACAGGCAGAGGTTGTGGTCCATGAAGGGACCAATGACATGTGAAGGAAAGGTGATGAGGTCCTGCAAAGAGAGTTCAGGGAGTTAGGCACAAAGTTAAAGGACAGGACCTTCAGGTTTGTGATCTCAGGATTGTTACTCATACCACATGCGAGTGAGATTAGAAATAGGAGGATAATGCAGCTGAACACATGGCTAAAGACATGGTGTAAGAGCGAGGGCTTCAGGATTCTGTATTATTGGGCTCTCTCCCAGAGTTTGCACCTGATCTGGAGGGAAACTAATATCCTTGCAGTAAGGTTTGCTAGTGCTGCTCCAGGAGGTTTAAACTAGATTTGCAGGGGAATGTGAATCATAGTGCCAGAGCAGATAGGGGAGTGGAGGAGGGAAAAGAATATGTTAAAATTGCATGTAATGTTAGAAATCAAAGGGATGTACATGGTGTAAATATTCTCAGATTTATCTATTTCATTGCAGGAAGTATTGTAGGAAAGGCAGATGAGCTTAGAGCATGGATTATCGTGTGGAATTAAGTCATTGTAGCCATTAGTGAAACTTGATTGAAGGAGGGGGAGGTCTGGCATCTCAACCTTCCAGGCTTCCATTGTTTCAGAAGCGATAGAATGGGGGAGATGTAAGGAGAAGGAGTAACATTTCTCATCAGGGAAAATATCACATCTGAGCTCAGACAGGACAGGCCAGAGGGCTCATCAACTGAAGCTATATGGGTGGAACTGAGGAACAGGAAAAGTGTGACCACACTCATGGGATTGTATAAAAGACCACCCAATAGTCAATGAGAATTGGAAGAACATATCTGTAGAGCGATAACAGACAGCTGCAGGAAAACTAAGGTGATCCAGTATTGCACTCTCTCTAGTGGGTACCTCTATATATTGATTTAGAAGACTTTTCTGATTTTAACTTTCCACATATTGACTGGGATTCCCATACTGTAAAAGGGCTTAATGGCTTGGAGTTTGTCAAATGTGTTCAGAGGATCTTGTCATTCTTTATTTCGCCCCTTTGCTTATTATTAAACATGAAAGTGACCCGCTTGCTGATCTGTGAGGAGGGTGAACTATTTCCTGGCAAGGTAGTGCCTCCAGTGGCATACAGCCTCTACAATTGCCTGGGCCTCCATCTTGACGCAGGAGTGGTGAATTTCAGGGCCTTGGAGGATGCATGAGAAAAAAGCGACGGCTCTGCTCACTTGATTGAGTGTGGCAGCCAGGGCAAAGTCAGATGGATCGCTCTCTACTTGGAAAGGTGTCTATGGCATGCATGGATGCCTTTGCAATGTCATCATTGATACTGTTGAATGCAGCTTGGCCCCTGCTGGCAGGGGAGATATGGTGACTTTGATCAATGAATTTGTCTGCATTGAACATAATATGAAAAGAACCCAAGGCATCACTTCAGTACTTTGAGGGTATGTTGGAGGGGTAGTTCCATCAACGGACATGTGGTCAGTGTTGGGGCAATGACTCCAATCTCAACCACGTAGCCAAGTATGGCTAGCCATGCTGTCCTGAACACACATGTGTCCTCATTATAAATAAGGTTCATGGATTTTGCTGCCTGAGGGAACTTGCAGAGGTTTGCATTGTGATCCTACAGGTCATGGCCACAGATAGTTACTTAGGTATGGATAATTATCTAGATATGGAAAAATGGCCTGTAGATCATAGCGGTCCACTGGACCCACAGTCCATCCCCCCCTGGAAAATGGAGACCTAATTTGTAATGCTAAAAGGGACCCAGAGGATGTGGTATAGGCACCTTGAATGCCCAATACTGGTGGTCCTCTGAGCAGATCTGGAGCTAGTGATACACTGATTTCAGGTCAATCATGGAGAATACCCAATATTGTGCAATCTAGTTGACCATATTGGATATGCAAGGAACGGGATAAGTATCAAGCTGTGAATATCGGTTGATGGTCTGGCTGTAGTCGATGACCATCCTATTCTTTACCATGACCACTTGGGCCCTCCAAGGGCTATTGCTGGCCTTGATGATGCCCTTGCCCAATAAGTGCTGAAACTCCAACTTAATGAATGCCTTGTCAGCCACACAGTACTGTCTACTCTTGTGGCTACCATCTTACAATCAGGGGTGAGTTAGGCGAACAGCGGGAGTGGGGGGAGGTTGACCTTGAGGTATTGGAAATCCAGCCCCAGTAGAAGGGGGCACAGAGTTGTGGCATGATGAACAGTCTGAATCGTTTGTACACTACGCCTCCAACAGTCAGGGTCAGTATGCTGGACCCATGGATGGCTGCTGTGTATGATTTAGACAGTTGTTTACCGGTATTGGGGTGGATAAAGCTTTCTGTACTCCTGCTATCAAATAAACAGATGAAAATGTTCCCATTTACCTGGATGTTCATCATGGACCTGGCGAGTTTATGTTGTGCCTCCTGGTTCAGGATGATGGAGGCCAATATGGATTCACTGTCTGAGTCTGATGGGTGCTCACGCTCCTAAGATGGTTGACCTCAGCCCCAAGATGGCCGGCCTCAACCCCTCATGGTGTCGTATGCCTGGGAAGATGGAGTATGGCGCACAGTCCAAAATGGCAACCAGCAAAGACTCACACATGGTGTTGCCAGTGTATAGGGAAGATGGCACTGATCACACTGCCCAAAGTGCCAACTGTCTGCATGCAGCACTGCGAAATTTCGCAGGTGGTTTGGACTGGCAAACTTTGGCGTAATTCCCCTTTTCCAGCACCTGGAGCACACTGCATCCTTGGCAGAGCAGTGTTTCCTCAGGTGCTTACCCTGCTCAAAGGAGAAGCAATTGGGGAGATCACCCGCAATGGCAGCTGAGGTCAGATCACTAGAGTAATGAATGGGATGGTAGAGGGGGGACCAGTCACTCACAGGGTGGGATGGTGCCTCATCCCAGAATAGCGGCAGCCGTGGCAACCGAGTGGCCGAGTAATCATCTGAGTTCTGGAGGGCCACCTCCAGTGTCTCTGTAAGTTCAACTACCCTTTGCAGATCGAGTACCTTTTGTTCCAGTAGTTGTTGCCATATGTACCCGGAGCAGATGCTGGCCAAATACGTGTCTCTGATGAGGTTCTCTGTGTTCTGGGTGGCTGACACAGCCTTACAGATTCACGCTCTACACAGGTTCCATAGGGCCTGCATGTACTTGGCGCTTAACTCACCAGGTTGCTATTTTTTGGTGGTCAGGGGGTGCCTGGTGTAGACCTCATTAATCTTACTGTGATATTGGGCCTTGAGGATCTCATAGCTGCTTGGTTCGAGCTAGCATCCCTGAACATTGGGAACACTTGGGGCCCGACCCGTGAGAGCAGTAGTCTCAATTGGTTAGCATCCATGGTGATGGCATCTTGGTCGTCGCCAGGAAGTTTTCAAAACAGCATAGCCATAGCTCAAATGGGTTTGGGGCATCCGGCAACCGAAGGGCAATGTCAATCTTCTTCTTTGAAATTTTTAGCTAATAAAATTGATGTATCATCAATAATCACAAAAGGCTGGAGTTGTGAAACCATCAGACTTTTATTAACTAAAGATAGGAACTACCATCATCCTCTTTGACTGATCGAAGCAAAGAGAAAGTGGGAGCATGCAAGTCAGTCTCAGGAGGTGTATCCAGCCGGCACCAGCCAATCATGGTTTACCACACAATTATTTGGGCAGCCAAGGACTGATTAGGGATAGTCAGCATGGCTTTGAGTGTGTTAGGTCATGTTTAACCAATCTGATAAAGTTTTTCGAGGAGGTTACTAGGAACATTGATGAAGGAAAGGCTGTGGATGGGCTTTGGTAAGGCCTTTGACAAGGTCCCACATGGACGGTTAGTCAGGAAAGTTCAGATGCTCTGTATTCATGGAGAGGTAGTGAACTGGATTTGACATTGGTTTTATGGGAGATGTCAGGGACTGGTGGTGGATGATGGCTTCTCAGACTGTGACTAGTGGTGCATCTTAGGGATCAGTGCTGGAATTATTGTTGTTTGTCATCTATATCAATGATCTGAATGATAATGTCATAAAATCAGCAATTTGCAGATGACACTATGACTGGAGTCGTTGTGGACAGCGAGGAAGGTTTTCAAGGCTTGCAGAGGGATCAAGATCAGTTGGAAAAATGGGCTGAACAATGGAATTTAATGTAGATAGGAGTGAAATGTTGCATTTTAAAAGGATAAACCATGAAAGGACATAACACAGTAAATGGTAGGGCACTGAGGAGTGTGATATAACAGAGGAATCTGGGGAAGTGGCATCACAGGTAGACAGGATTGTGAAGAGCTCTTTTGACATATTGGCTATCATAAATCAAAGTATTGTGTATAGGAGTTGAGATGATATAGTACAGTTGTATTAGACATTGGTGAGATCAAATTTGGAGTGTTGTGTGCAGTTTTGGTCACCAAACTAGAGGAAAGATATCAATAAGAATGAAAGAGTGACAAGAAAAACTACTAGGATATTGCCAGGGTTTTAGGTACTGAGTTACAGGGAAAGGACATGTTGGGACTTTTCCCCTTGAGTATGGAAGAATGAGGGGAAATTTGACATAGATATTTAAAAATTATGAGGGGTAAAGATAGAGTAAATGTATGTCACTGAGGATAGGTGAGATACAAACCAGAGGACATGGGTTTAGGGTCAATGGGGAAAAGTTTGAAGAAAAATTTAACATTTAAGAAGAATTTGCGCAGGTACATGGATGGGAGGGTTATGGAGGGTTATAAATTGGGTACAGGTCAGTGGTCAAGCAGAAAAATAGTTTGGCACAGACTTGCAGTTTCTCAAATCTACCCATAAGTTTCTCCATCCTTTGATCCTATGTCTCTTCTTGCTAAGAATTTGATTTTATTTCTTTCCAAACCCCTCTGCCCACGTGCCTGTTTTTTTCCATAAGATGTGAATCCTTAGATGTTTAGCTCCAGCTGTGATCTTTCTTCAGCATATCTCAGTTAAACCCACAATGTGGTATCTGCCAATTTCAAACTCTGCTTTTTGCTCTTCTACCTTGTTTCATCCACTGTGTGTATTTAAATACACTTTCAGTCCTGTATGCACCACCCTTCTTCTCCCATTGTCTCTGTGTTTCCTGAGGTTAAATGTTCATCCTTTTTTAAACTTTCTGTCTTACCTTTTAATCCTCGACACTTCAATAACCTCTCCTCTCAATTCCCTTTAACGTTATCGATACTTTTTCAATCTGTTGAACTGACCACTCCCCCTAATATTTATTTTAATAAATTTTAAAGTCCTATCTACAACCCTAGATATGCAATTCATCAGGATTCTGTTCCCAATGCAGTTCAGGTCAAGCACATCCCATCAGAATAGTTCCCTCATTCTCTAATATTGATGACATGAATTCAAACCCACTTCTTGAAGGCTGAAGATTGTGCAAACTGTGCGCCATCTCCGGCACAAGGCAGGAATTGGGGAAAGGGTTGCATGGGCTATGGATCACGAGGCTCAAGTTGGATGAAGGTTCATGATCTGCAAGGACTGACTTGGTTCCTATGATGCATTTCCTCTGGATAGATGTGGCTAATTCCAATGTTGCACAATCTCCGTGGCATGCTTTGTGCAAGTGTGGAAAACACTAAAATTTAAGTTGCTAAGTGTATCAATCCTGTGCTAATTTGCTTGTAGTTCAGGTTGCAATCCAAAGGTTAATGATTTCTTTAAATCTATTTTTTAATTTTGTACTTAGCTGCTCAAATTCCCTCAGCAGAACTTTTTTCCTAATTCTACCAACATTGTTGGTATCCACACACTTGTAAATTGAAGGAGAAACACCTATATATTCTGTCTTGGCAGACTCCAAACAAACGGCATTAATATTGACTTCTCCAATTTCCAGAAACCCCTGCATTATTATCAACTTCTCAAATTTCCAGAAACCCTTGCCTTCCAGTTTTCATTTACCCCTCAACTTGCTTTTCTTTATCTCTTTGGCTCCTTTCATCCTTGTTTATTCCATCTCTTTTCTATCCCCTACACTTATCACTCACAACTTCCTTCATTCAATTCCCCCATCACTTCCCCTTCTTCCTTCTGTCAGAATGGACCTTGAATTAGTCACATTTTTGAATCCTAAATTTCTATGTAATCATCTTTGATATAAAAGATGCTGTTTCCTCGAGGCTCATATTCTGATTTTCACCATCAACCACAACTCTGTAATAGCACTCCTGTCTCTGAGTGTAATGGTTACAGATTCAAGATCCTTTTGAATCCAGTACTGAGGTACATTGCACAGTTGCAGGTGTAATTCTTTAGTGTCATATTAATTTTTAGTTCTGCTATTGCTGCTGCTGTAATATCCATGGGCATTATTTTTTAAAGATTTCCTTGGTTTAGTAGTCAAATGCAAGAGGTTTTCCTCAACAAAAATAATTATAAGCCAACAACCATTAGACAAGAGTAAATACACAGAAATGCTGGAGGAATTCAACAGGTCTTGCTGCGTCCATAGGAGATAAAGATATACAATAGACGTTTTAAGTTTGAGCCCTTCGTCAAGGTATGAGTAGAAAGCAGACATTTGCTTTTATTAAAAGGCTGGGGAAAAGGGAAGAATGGGAAGGAGAGGAGGACAAACCAATGGACAAAAGGTATTAATTGGAGGTCGGGGGGAAGAAAGGTGAGAATTGATTGGGGAGGGGGGTTATTTTTGACTCAGGGAAAAAGGAAGAGAGAGAGAGAGAGAGCACACCAGAGGAAAGGATCATAGAGAAAAGTTGGTGGGGGGGGGGGGTGTGCTAACAAAAACCAGAGAAGTTGACATTAATAACAGAATGGTTGGAGGGTGTCCAGATGGAAGATGAAGTGTTGTTCCTCAAATTTGTTAGTGGTCTTAGTCTGGCAATGCATGAGCAAGGAAATGGGGTGGGGAATTGAAATGGGTGGCCACTGAGAGATCCACACTTTTGTGGTGGACAGATCTGAGATGCACAACTGTCTATGTTCAGTTTCCCTAATTAGAGAAGAACACAACAGGAGCACCAGATATAGTAAAAGACCCCTGCAGATTCACAAGTGAAGTGTTCCTTCACTTGGAAGGAATGTGTGGAGCCTCAAACAGTGGTGAGGAAGGAGGTGTGGGCATAAGTGGAGCATCTCCTGCAGTGACATGGGTAGGTGCCAATGGGATGATTGGTGGGAAGGGAGAAGTGGATGAGGCAGTCATAGAGGGAGTGGTCCCTGTGGAAGGCGGAGAAGGAAAGATGTGTCTGATAGTAGGATCACATAGGAGGTGGCAGAAATGGCCAAGAATAATATGTTGGATGTAGAGGCTCTTCTAAACTCCAGAGGTTACAAACCTAGTCTTTCCAACTTTTTCTCATGAGGATCCACCATTTTCAGGTATTATTCCAATGAAGCTTCACTGAACTGCACCAACATCCCTCTTTGAGTTAGACTAATATAGCATGCCATGTGAGTTTTTTGACTCTGTAGAAGTCTTTGAGAGTCTTTAGTGACATACCGAATCTCCTCAAAATCCTCACCATGTATAGCCACTGGCGAGCCTTCTTCATGATTACATCAACATGGAGTTTCCAGGACAGATCCTCAGAGATGCTGACACCCAGGAATTTGAAGTTCTTGACCCTCTCCACTGCTGACCTCTCAATGAGGACTGGTTCGTGTTCTCCTGATTTCCTCCTGACGTCCTCAATTATCTCCTTGGTTTTGCTACCATTGAGTGCAAGGTTGTTGTTGTGGCACCACTCAACCAACAATAAGGAAGAAAGTAAGGAATGTATCAAGATCAACAATATTTGTCGAATTGAGTATGAGGAAGTGTGGACCCTGCTCTAGGGTCAGTATCTCAAACAGTTCAATGAATTCATTGGATCATAATTGTGGCATGTTGATGCACATGTGCATTAAATCTCATTCTTTCACTCTGCCCTTTAATGTAGAATTCAGCTCTTAACCTCCTTTAGTTAGTTATTCTTTCAGGTACCCCATCAAATGTAAACATTGTGATGAGAGAGAATCATGATATTATCTGAAGTCAAAGTTGAAGAATAGTTGTTGCTTGTGGCAACATGAGGCAGAGATAAAGAGATTTATTTGAATTAATCCAGTCAAAATACTGTCTATCAGCTTTATTTTTATTATTTCCTTTAACTATCAACCAGTAATTCAAACCTTTTTCATGCAAATTAGCCATAATTTTGGTATAACATGATTACATTATAATGTTGTCATAAAGAGCTATGAGCAAACATTATATATTGGAACTTGGGATATTAAAATTAACAACAAAAATATCCATAGCATGCAATCAAAATTTAGAACAAAGATAGTTATATAGGCAATCAAAGTTCATGTCAAGTTCGTTCAATTTTATTCTGACTGTACTTACCTAACCAGATAAAACACTTTTTCTCTGAACCATGGTGCTGACACACACAATACACAGCACATAATAGTCACATATATGCATAAAGATATCATTTAAACTAAATTTATATAAATATTTTGATATGATTTATTCAGTTCATCAATCTCACATGTTACGTTGCAGACAAGCAGCAATAGAAATTCACTGACAGTGTTATTGTTTTATTTTAAAACAATATATTTATTAATAGCTACTAATAATATAATGTATTAGTTAAATCAAAACCCAACAATATGCTAATATACTTCTGTAAGTGTGTGTAAGTGTGCGGGATACCCAAACCATTGCAGCTTAGGCAAAATTCTGGAAAGTCATTGCAAAGCGCAGTATTAGAAGTCCATAGATGAAATGTAGACTTTTAAACTGATGCCCAGAAGTAATCATGAAGTAAGTGGGAGAGAATGAGTGATCAGACTGCTAAAAACTTATGAATCTTTGTCGAATTTCCGGCTGAGAAATATCCTTCCGGACGAACAGTTGTCATAACCTTGCGTAGGGGAAATGAAATGTGTGACTTCAACGATGCTTCTACAACCTAGGTACGGGTCAATCAAAATGACCTTTCCTTTGGTCACTATGTGGTTCAATAATTCCACTGAGAGGGAGAATCAGCCAAACTGTCCATTTCACACAGAGTCACTCCATCTCAGTGTTCCATGAGATGGCTGGTGGTCAATAATTAATGCTGTTTCCTTCAGTGTCCCACTCACATGACTCTCTCACCACCTGTATCCCATGATAAAGCAACAAATGTTCTTTCTCTTGCTCAAGAGTATCAACTTTGGGTATAGTCTGTACTGCATGTTGCTACCCAGTCTCTCCACATATGTGAATTGTTGCAGCAGTACTAGCCCTTAAAGTGATACTCACACTAAATAAAACGGGAGCTATTTCCCAGCCCGGTGGTCCAGATTTTGATGTTCCTATACCTCCTTCTTGATGGTAGTGGGTAAAAGATGCTGTCTGCTAGATGGAAAGGGTCCTGTGTAATTACTTGAGCCCTATTTAAGCCATACTCTCAATAAATGCCACCATTAGAGGAAAGGGATCCCTCAGTGATCTTCTTGGCCATTTTGATGATCCCCTGCATTGGCTTCCAGTCCTATACATTGCAGCTACCATGCCACACAATAAAACAGCCAAAAATGACAAAATCAGTTGTGTAAAATGTTGTCAAGATCTTGCCCAGTAGCCTTCCCCTTCTCAACCTCCTTAAGAAGTGCTGGTGCTGTTGTGCCTTCCTAACAAATGAGGAGGAGTTGTGGTTCCAGGATAGGTCATCCTTTATATGTACGAGGAACGCTGTGCTCTCTAATTTCTCCATGATGGAGCCATTGATGTGTAATGGAGAATGGATGCCCTTGGTTCTCCTGAAGTCCACAATCATCCTCTTTATCTTGTCTATGTTGAGACTCAGGTTGCTGTTCAAGCACCATTTTATATGCCGCCAACCTCCTCTCTGTAAAGTGACTCATCATTCTTGCCGATGAGGTCAACAATGTTGATACTGCTGTATCATCCGCCAACTTGATGATTCTGTTTGAGCTGAACCTGGCAGTGCAGTTGCAGGTCAGCAGCGTGAACAGTCGTGGGCTTAACAAATGGACCTGAGGTGCACCACATGATGGGACTTGAGATCTTGCTACCAACCTGGACTAACTGCGGTCTTTCGGTCATGAAGTCTAGAACCCATTTGCAAAGAGGGGTACTGAGTCCCAGCTAGGACACTTTGTTCACTGAGGTATGACTGTGTTGAAAACTAATTGAGGATAGTGAATAACAACTTAACTTAACTCTCTAGGTGCGTCAGGATGGAGTGGAGGGTCAAGTCTCTAGCATCATCTTTGGACCAATTTGGAAGGTAGGCAAACTGGAATAGGTCCAATATTGCTGGAAGGTGCACTTTGATGCATTCTATTACCTATTGCTCAAAGTACTTCATGATTATAGAGATCAATGTCACTTGGCGGTAGTTACTTAGACCAGTTACCATTGCTCTCTTGAGCACCAGGATCATAGTGGCTGCCTTTAATCCTGCAGGAGCGAGATATTGAATATGTCTGTTAGGACCTCTGTCACCTGGGCCGCACCGTATTCCAGCACCCTGCTGCTTTGTGTGGGTTCACCCTGGAAAGAATCCTCCTCACCTTAGCTATGGCTATGCAGAGTGTCTGTTCCTTTATTTGTGTGACATAATTTTTGAAATCTAACTGTGCATCAGGAAGGGTGTCGCTGATCTACAGGTTTGACTTATAATCAGTTATTGTTTGAATATGCCTCAAGTTGCAGGTGTCAGGTGGGTTCTCTGTGTGCCCCCCTGCTTGTCCTTCCTGATTGCATGGGAGAGTTCAGCCTTGTTCCTCTTAAAGCCATCTTGTCAATGTAATACAATGTCAGCTACCAGAAAAACCCAGTGCATATGGAAATAAATATTAGGAAGTGGATATAAAAACAGAAATACTCAGGATTTAAGATTAAATGCATTTAATGTATAGATACTAGCATTAGAATTCTCACATAGCTACAGGGCAATTGCAATGATAATCTGTTTGAAACTATCTTAGTTCATTGCACACTGAAATAAAAGAATCATTGCATCCTTGATAATGAGAGAGTAAGCAGTACTAATTTAGGATCCTGAAATATGGAAAGTCATCTACATTTTTCTGGGTCTCAACTTAGATCTTGAATGTCAGGAGGTCTTGTTGTGCAATGGAAACACATTGTAGAGGATCTTGTTCTATCAGCAGTTTTATTTCACTATTTCATCTTTCGGACAGCCAGTCTAGTGCAATGCTCTGCTTTTTTTGTTCTTGAATTCAGCAAATTATGATGTGGAAACACATTAGATTAAAATCTGGCTTATGATTTCAATATTAATACACCACTTGATTCAGTAATATTCTTCATTATTATATTTTATTTTGACAAAATATAAATGTATCATCAGTTTCAATATAATTTTAATGTAATTTGCAAATTTAATTATGGTAAATACATAAATCTTATTTCATGAAAATAAGAATCATAGCATGCTTGAAGGGTTGGTAGTCCCGGCAGATACGAAAATACAGATGGGAAAAATGACTTAAATAGTTAGGCCTTCATCAGTAAAAGGAGAGTTTATGAACCAGTAACACAAATGCGTAAATTATAGTTAGATCGGACAAGATAGATGGAAGGAGATAGTTCAGGTAATTGGATCTGGAGTAAATTTTCAAAGGTAAAAGGATACAAAACAAGTCCAGAACAGAAGGTGGGGGAATGTTTTCAGAGGAAGAAAACTGTGAAATTCTGCCATGTTTCCTTCATTACAACATAATTACTTTAAAAACAATTTGACATGTCCTGGAGTTCTAAGGGTGCCCTATAATTGTTTATTTCTTCTTTACTTCCATATAAATATTCAAATCTAGGTTGGATGAAGGAAAAAGAGTTTAAATAATATAGCAATAGGATGGATACATTTGATTTGCAATAGTTATTTATGTGGAGGATAAATCCACGCTGTTGAAGATCCAACTGCGCTGGGTAGGTCACGTCTCCAGAATGGAGGACCATCGCCTTCCCAAGATCGTGTTATATGGCGAGCTCTCCACTGGCCATCGTGTCAGAGGTGCACCAAAGAAGAGGTACAAGGACTGCCTAAAGAAATCTCTTGGTGCCTGCCACATTGACCACCGCCAGTGTGCTGATATCGCCTCAAACCGTGCATCTTGGCGCCTCACAGTTCGGCGAGCAGCAACCTCCTTTGAAGAAGACCGCAGAGCCCACCTCACTGACAAAAGGCAAAGGAGGAAAAACCCAACACCCAACCCCAACCAACCAATTTTCCCCTGCAACCGCTGCAACCGTGTCTGCCTGTCCCGCATCGGACTTGTCAGCCACAAACGAGCCTGCAGCTGACGTGGACATTTACCCCTCCATAAATCTTCGTCCGCGAAGCCAAGCCAAAGAAATACAAATATTGACTGGATGGGCTGAACCAGTTTGTTACTCTGTTTCATCTTCTGAGAACCTGCTCAGAGCCAGATTACAGGTGTTTAAATCTGGAAATCCAGAACACTGCATAAGGAGCAGGTACGACATACAAAATGCCATCTCTGGGGTGAAGTGGAGATTCCAGATGAAAATTGAAACATTGAAGGATTCCTGACAGTTGTGATATGGTCCTAATGATATAACCTGCTACAAAACCAAATCTGGTGCAGTAGGAGACAGCAAAGCTTCAATCCCAGATGAACTCAGTGCCTTCTATGCCCAATTTGACTACCTAAACAAGGAAGAATCACTGCACACCCCCATGTCCCCTGAAGACCCTCTACTGTCAGTATCCGAGGATGACATGCAGGCTTCTTTTAGGAGAGTGAATTTTGGAGATTGGGAAGAAACTTGAACAATTGGAGGGAAGCCATACAGACATGGGAAGAACATACAAACTCCTTACAGACAATGCTGGATTTGAACCTCGTTCACTGGTACTGTAAAGGCATCACACTAATTTGTATGCTAATAGTACTGCCCACTTTGGCAGGGCGTGGTATGCACTTTTTTCAAAAAGGCCTCAATCATACCTTTTCCCAAGAAGAATGTGGTAACCAGCCTAAATGACTACTGACCAATGTCACTTGTATCCATAATGATGTGAGGCTGGTTTTGAAGTATATCAGCTCCTGTCTGAGTGGTGAAATGGATCCGTTCAAATTTGCCTATCTCATCCACAAAACTATGGCAGATACCATCTCACTGGCTCTACACAAAGCACTGGAACACCTGGACACCTGGACATCATCTCCTCAAAATTGTTCAGCAAACTCCAAAACCTGGGCCTCAATACCTCACTGTGAAATTGAATCCTGGATTTCCACACCTTAAGACCATAATCAGTGAGGATTAGTAAAGACATCTCCTCTACAATCTCCATCAGTACCAAAGCACCACAGGATTGTTTTCTTAGCCCCCTGCCCTACTCACTTTACACATGACTGTGTGACTCAGTACAACAATAAAACCATCTATAAATTTGTTGATGATACAACGATAGTACATTGCATAAAAGGGGCCGTTGAGCCAGCATATAGAAGGTAGATTGAAAATTTGGATGAATGATATACTTACAAAAATGTTGCACTCAATGTCACCAAAACCAAGGAGCTGATAGTGGACTTCAGGAGGAGAAAACTAGAGGTGTATGATCCAATGATCATGGGGAGATCAGAAGAGGTGAGGGTGATCAAATTTAAATTCCTGGGAGTCAGTATTTTGGAGGATCTTTCTTGGACTTAACACACGTGTCATAGTGAAGAAACACGTCAACATCTCTACTTTCTCAGGAGTGTGCAGAGGCTTGGTATGACATCGAAAACCTTGGAAAACATCTACAGATGTGTACTGACCAGCTGCATCACGGCCGTGGAACCAATAACACTGAGTGGAAAACCCTGCATGTAGTAATGGACACAGCTCAGTACATCACAGGCAAAACTCTCATCATCGAGAAAATTTATATGGAATGCTGCCATCGGAGAGTTGCAGCAATCATCAAAAATCAACTCAGGACATGATCTGTTCTCTCTGTTGCCATCAGGAAAGGGGTATAGGTGCTACAAGATGCATACCACCAGGTTCAGGAACAGTTGCTACCCCTCCACCATAAGGCTGCTAAACAACAAATTTAATCAGAACCATTTAAGGACTCCTATTTTGCACATTTTTAAAATTATTGGTTATGTATTTTCTGTATTCCACAGTTTGTTTGCTCTTCCTTCATGTTTACATTTCTCCCTTTTGCATACATATCTTTTCTTGAGTACAATTTTTTTATATACTACTGATAAGTAGAAATTCTGCCTGGCCCACAGGAAAAACAAAATGTCAGGGTTATATCTGATGTCATGTATATACTCTGACAATAAATCAGAACTTTGAACTTTGAACTATTTTCTTTGAAAACACTGTCTGTAAGGTGATGTAAGAAGAGTCAATGTGGACTTCAAAAAGTTAGATACGCATGTGAGAGGAAATATTGTGCAGGGTTAAGGAGGGAGAACCATATACTCTCAATGGACCAAACAGACCTCTCATGCGTTGTAATCTATTTCTCTGTAATATGTCCTAATCTTTGGATATTTTACCTACTTGGAACAGCAAGAACAATTTTCCAAGAATATTTTGGCACAAGTATGATCCCAAAGGTTAAAGTTTAATCATCTTCATAACATTATACCATTTGCTCTTGGAGACAAATCCATTTTGGCATTAAATATGTAAAGCATGTTTTGGTCTTAATTAGATGGTGTTTTGTGAATTAAACATTAAGCTTTTCTACCCTAAGTAAATCAATTAAACTCATGATTATGTAGCAACACAGAATAATTAAGTCCAGTGGTGCTTTTGTATAATTTTAAGCACTAAATATTTATAATTAATGCATATTTAACCTAGCTTTAATACTCAATCTCATTAAAACCTCCTCTCTGTATTTTCCTCAAGGCATCTGGAGACATGAGGTCTTTTAAATGAGAACTACCTTCCTTTTTGCTAATAAATAGATAAACTAAGATAATGAGCTCACATCTACTAGAACATTGTTCACACCTTGATCGGATTTTGAATGCCAATATTCAAACAGAAGTAGTATCTGACTCATCACTAAAGGTCAAATTGCTCATTTCCTGAAGGTAAGTAATTTCATGTGAATGATTATATCTAAATGTTCCAGTGGATAGAACCAACAGTGGTAAATAAGAAGGGGAAGCAATAAATTGTGGTAAATGTTGGGTAACAACTGATAAAGCAATGTATTAATCACCAAAACACATCTACCAGCTACATAAAGGACAATTCTTGTATCTGGATTTTACCAAATGATTCTATCTTGATGCTAAGGTCAGCTCTAACTTACTTTAATAGGTGAGCTCCCTTAAGATAGTAGGACAAGAAAATTTGATTTCACTGGCCTGGAAATCTGTAGTTGGATGCCACCCATTGAAGGTGTTAATTTTTTGATGGGAATTTCCTGAGGATGGGGAATCTCTCTGAATTTTTGTTTTAAGCTCATTGTGGAGATCAATGAATGAGAAACCTGTTGGAGAAACTGTTCATCTGGCAAACAACTCATAAAGATAAGAAATAAGAGTAGGATATCTGGGCTTGATACAACTCCATCATTCAACAAGACCAAGGCTAGCACTATTTTCATGTCCTGTTCCCTTATCATTTGAGTCTCCAAATTCTGATCCATATGAGTGCTGCCATTGAACAAGCCTCCACAGTGCACTGAAGTAAAGAATTCTAAAGAATTTTCTCCTCATTTCAATCCAAAATAGCCCATTCTTAATGTTGTGTTTTGGACTTTAAGTCATAGTCATGGAGCTCGATGCTGACCAAGTTAGTGTCATTTGCCTGTATTAGGCCATATCCCTCTAAAGCTTTCCTATCCATGTACCTGTCCAAGTTTCTTTTAAATTATATAATTATCTAGGCCTCCATCACTTCCTCTGGCAACTTGTTCCTCTGTGCGAAAACGGAGCTCCTCAGATCATTTTGTCTTTTTTCTTGCACTTTAAATCTATGTTTTCTAGATTTAGACTCTTCTACCCTGGGAAAAAGGCTATAACTGTTACTTTGCTTGTGCCCCACATGATTTTATAAACATCTAATAAGGTGCTCTCATAGGCCTCAAGTACTCCAGAGAGAAACAGCCTAGCCTATGCAATCTTTCCTTATAATCAAACATGCCAGTCTTGGCAAAATTCTCATGAGCTTTTCATACCCTTTCCAACTTAATAATATATTTTCTGTCACTAGATGTGCACAATACGCTAAGTGTGTTCTCACCGGTCTCTTGTACAGTTGTAATATGATAATTCTGTTCCTCCACTCAATGCCCTGATCAATGAAGACAAACATGCCAAATGCCTCCTTCTTCTCCTGTCTATCTTTATCACCACTTTCATGGAATTATGTACCTGTACCCCTAAATCTCTTTGTTCCACAACACTTCCCAGGGCCCTTCTACCTTGGTGGCTGATAACAGTTTTCTGTCTTTGTGAATGTGCTCACATGGAAGAAGATAGCATTGTGCTCCAGCAGTTGTCATTACTGATAGGTTTGAAAAGTTAAGTGTTATTTAATAGGGATTATGCCATTATAAATATAAATTTATCTAAATGGTTCGTTTGTCTATTGAAAAAATAATCATGCATTTGATTCATTCTAATATGGTTGAACAATGATAATAGGGATTGCTTTGAAATACCATTATACACATTATCATTAGATACATTTACTAAATTTCATCTCCATTAAACTGTTTGCACGTCATTAGGCTTCGTTAACATCAGAAACAGGTGCTGAGCTTCAGTAGATGGGATCTGGGACTTAATTGTATTTGCTCAAAAATATATTATTTTAACCCTGTATCAAAAATGAAAATAACAATGTGTAAGCAATTAAAATATAAAAGCTTGTGCTTATATATTGATTACTATCCATAGATGCTGAGTTCCTCAGCAATTCTTTTTCTGATCCACAAAAGCCAACGTATTTAGCCCCCTCCTGTACTCCTGATATATTCACGTCTGTAAAGCCAAGTATTGCTCCAATTCCATCTTTGGTTTTACAGATGACATCCTGTTGTGTTTGAGAAAGTGTCAGATTTGATGGGTTCACAGGGAGAAGAGTCTAGATACAAGTGTTACAATCAAATGTAACTTTATTGAACATACAAGAGAAAACAGTGGAAGACGTCAAATGATACTTAATTACTCTACTATTAAATAACTATATAGACATTCACATTGGACCTAGATTGGACTCCGATACTAGTGACCGCCTATCTTCTACACGATACAAGACAAAAAACTATAACGGTGCTGTTACGAGCCCAAAGGACCCCAAATCCCAGCAGCAACAGACATTCACCAAGACAAGTGGTTTTTTTTTAAACAAAAGTTATTTTTAATCAACTTTAAACATGAAAATAGAATCAAACATTAACTTAACTCTATACTTAACTAACCCAAATTAACTCCCTTCTAATTCTAAGTGCACATGTATGTGTGTGGATTTAATAAATGCTCTTTTGTTCACAGTTCAATCTCATTTCTCCTTCTTCCAAGTTCTCTGGATGCAGCCAATCACCATACTGTGCACAGAATTTAACATGTATAAAGTTTTCCAGGCTTGGAGCTTGAAAGCTAAATGTTTACTACTCAGGAAGGTTCTTGTAGGGTTTGCAGAGAGATATTTGTTGCTGCAGGATTTCGACAACTGACATACCACCACTAGTCACCTCAGAGTCTCGCTGATGAAACTTGCCCCATCAGGTCTTCTCGATGGTAACCTCTTTCTTCAAGCTACCACAGAGTTCCATTCCTTCCTCTATTTCAAGAGAAACATCAGACAGATAGCACTTCCAACCATCTACTGCTCTGGAACTTGCTTTCATCAGTTTCAAACAGTTTTTCCTGGATTGCATTTTTCAGTTACTTGTCAGTGTCCCACACACTGACTGAGCTGTTAACTCAACTCTCTCTTTTCCAACTGGGAGCATGTGACTTATGTCTTGCAAAACCCCCACCTTCTCCAGCAAACAACAGGAGTTCTTTCTTCTTCTCAAGTTGTTATCTTAGGTAAACAAGCCAGGATTGACCTTTCTGTGCACTCTGCAGAAAGATTCTTGTAGTCATTCTAGCTCCAGTTCCAAACACTTTATGACATCAGTTCAATTAACACCTACTTGTGAAAGGTGCTTACATTCTCCAGAGATCCCGCAATGTGAATTTTTCAGTCTTTCAAATAAGATCTGTTTTAAAATGTGTGTATGTATGTGACCTACTCTAAATCTTATAAATTCTCCCCAAATATTAATATTGTTACAGTGCAAGCAGGCATATTGGGCACAAGGGACTCCAATACTGATGACTGCTTACCCTAACACACTCTCCCACACGTGTACACATTTTGAAGACAGGGACTTTAAAAAAATGTAGTGATATTCTGACCATGGAGTGGACTTCAGCACAATGTTGGAGGTTCAGTCATTATTTATTTATTGCAATGGTTCACAGATGATTATTCCCCTGACAATAACTCACCTGGAAAGTTGATCTCCATTATTAATCGCCATTCTGCGACCATGTATTTTGGTGGAGCATGGCGTCCAACAAAGGAAGAGGGGTGTATACATGGATGCTGCCTGGGTTAGAGAGTATGAGCTATGGGGAGCGTACAGATATTAGGAAAGCTAGAAAAACTTGGAGCGAAGAGTCCATGGGGAGAACTTACAGAAATTTAGAAAATTATGAGAGAGTAGACAATCAGAATCATTTTCCAAGGTAAGATTGTCACTTACTAGAGTATATGTGTTTAAAGTGAGAGGGAGAACTTTTAAAGGAAATGTGCCAAGCAAGTTTTTTTTTTAATACAGAGAATGGTTGATGCCTGAAATAGTTTCCAGGGTGGTGGTGGTGGAAGCAGGTGTGATAGTATTGTTTCAACAGCTTTTGGATAAATGCATGAATATGTTTGCAGTGAATGAACAGATATGGATCATGTGCAGGCAGAAGAGATAGTCCCATTTGGCACAGATATAATGAGTTGAAGGGTCTGTTCCTGGATGTATGTGTTGGTCTCCATGCGGAAAGAAATTGATGTGATCCATAGGTATGTGGATACTTGCCAGATGACAAAGAGCTCTATATTATTGGCAGAGTTAAATGTGAACCTGACTGATGTACTGGTTCTTGTCATGTAAAGATAGTGGTGATGGGACTGTGATGGAGGATATCCCAACTCAAAGAGTATTGCATCATGATGTACACCACAAGCTGGTTCCCATATTAATGAATTTAAAGGAGGATTGCCAGTTTCATGTGTAGCTCCACAGGCAAGTGATGTAAGAATTGTCACTTCCATGGGCAGTGAGAATACTGAATGACTGAAGGAACTGCTCACACTACCCATCTGAAACTCTCATATGTACAAAACAATATTTATTTATTCATTTATTTGTATATATGAATATTTGTGCATATGTATTGTTTGTCTGTATGCATGTTATGCCTGGTTGTATGTCTGCATGTTTTGCACTAAGGACCACAGAACGCTGTTTTGTCAGACTGTACTTGTACAATCAGATGACAATAAACTTGACTTGACTTAAATTGTTTCTTGATTCTGAGAAGGGGCCAGTGTGACCTTTGTGGAAGCAGTGTGTAGGATTGAAGAAAGGACACTAGTTTTGGTTCTCTTATCGTTCCAATGGATTTGGAAGATTTTGTGGAGAAAGTATTGGTGGCATTTTTCCAGTGCCATATGCTGTAGATAGTCTTGGGCTCAGAATTACATGGCCCAGTAGACCAAATATTTTTTTTATTAATCAAGTGGCACTAATTAGCATTGAATCACTATTTATGTTGCTAATGTAGGAATGCACAATGATTAAAATCTGACATATTTGATGGGTATTTTCTATTTGAGTATTGCTTGTATTTATTATGGCATGATTAGAACATTTTGAAGCATATATATTCCAATATTTCAGGATAAATCCATTGGTTTGTTAAATGTTTTTGAGATGCATTATACTTAAATTTAATGGTGATTATTAATTACATAAATTCCAGTTTTCATCTGTTCAAAATTAACTTTCTCATTGTAGTCATGATATAGTGTGTAATAATTAAGGCTTTTTTTGGCAATTTGTTCCAGATTTGATTTGAGGTGATCGTGTATGTTACTTGCTGATAGTGAATCATTTCTTTCATTATAGCTCAGGGAGAAGAAATCATGGGTAAGAATCGACTGCATAAAAAGCTACCCAAGGCCAAAAGAATATTGTTATGTGAGATTCATTTTTATCACTTTTGAAGCAACAGAATCCATTTAAAATACTCCACTATTCACAGTCACCAAGGTTAATTAATGTTTCAAAACTATGAGATTACATTTTTAAAATCTGGAAATGAAATAGCCTATACCTTTGTTATAAAACGTGTTTAAGTATTATTAAGCACAGATTTATGAGATCCACGTGACTGACATATTTGAAATTGTAGTAGAAAAATATGCAAATTAGAGGCTAGCAATAATTTATCATCATGGTAAAGAATCTGACACTGCCTGTCATGAAGAATGTTAATGCAGACATGTTCTTTCCTTTGCCTTCCAATGAATGGATAGGAATTAATTTACATACATCTATCAAACAAATGATATGAAGCTAATTCAAATTATTATTTTGAGCTTTGCAAAACAAATAATATATTTTCCCCACACAAAAGGCTTGTATCTCTGCTTGCAATGTTGGTTATGCATATGTTGCATCCAACATAGTTTTGAAGTGTTTTATATATTTATAACCGCTTGAGAGCAAGATTTCCCCTAAGATTCTCTTTCCTCTTACCTGGTCTGTTGGCAATTGGTGTGCTTTTTAACTTTGATCGATTTCATTTAAGAATCAATTTCATTTCCACCAGTGTAAATTGCCTATTCGAATTGATAAAATAATATAACAGTGCAACATTTTATACTGGAATTGAAACTTCTGTGAGATAATATGCATTGTTGATATATTCTAGAAGGTAGACTAAGATGTGCATTTGTAACTTTGTGAAAATGATTTTGTGTAGTGTTTTTTTCCAGAATTTTTACTACTAATAATAAATATTTAGTTGTGTTTAAATCCACATTAACATTAACTGGCAGAGTTTATCTTGAATTCCTTTAAGGAAGATATTCCCTGGCCAAACAATATCCCATTTAACCTGAGCATTAATGATACATGTGGATCCATTATTCCCTGTTGTCATAATGAAGAACATATATGCTGATAAAATTCTATTCCTGCATGTGAGAAGCACCATAGATTTTAAAGATAACTTCTATTTACATATTTTTAAATGTTTACATTTGTAATTTATCAAACTTGACTTTTAACACATACTCTTGATAAAAGTACATTTATATAATATATTTTTTTAAATAACTAGTGCCAGTGAAACAAAACAAATTGTAATTATTCTCATTATGAAATCTATACTTTTGCAGGAATTATTAGCATACAGGAATAGATTTTTGTAATGAGTTTTCACACAATTATACACTAAAAATGCTCTTCTTCAAAGGCAGTGAAAGATGTGTATAATGTGCAAATTATGCAACAGCCATGAGATATGTAAAAAAAATATATTTTATTTCAGACTGTGTAACGATTAATGGATAGCAGCAATATTGGAAGACTTAATGAGATACATATAGAATTATAGATGGTAAGATATTGCGATTTGTAAAAAAACAGCCGACACAATAAACTAGGACTGTAAAGCTCGAGAGGTTCATTGATGGCAGATAAATCTTAAGATTAAACTGCAGTCTTTTTGCCCAATACCTGCCATCTATTTTTATAACATAGTGCAGTGTCAATAAAATGTAAACAATATCAATGATTATTGCTGAAAATAGAACCCAAACTATCTTGACAATGTTCAAGAGACTTAATAGTGACATTGATGAGTTGTCAAATTCTTCACACTTTATTGTAATAAAGCAACAAGAAGATTAAAGTAACCTTAAAATAAGACCATAGTTAGGATTATAGAATAATGTTGCCATCATTATATTAAATAAGTTTTAGCATAGTAATTATGTTCTCCTAATATAATTTGTGCTTTCTTGCTTGGCGCAGCTCATGTTATTCTAAAATGTGTAAAGACCAGCATTTTTACAGTTTAAATCATCTGCCTCACTTAGGAAACTCATTTCAACTTGTTTGATAGCGAGTGCATTTCCAGGTGAGTTGATTGTTACATGTCCTTTTATGCAATCGTTGTTATAGAAAGAAAGATACTGCATCCCCTTCATCAATAGTCCATTATCATATGAGTAAAAGCACATCAAAATGTTGATGGAACTCAGCCGGTCTTTTTAGCGTCTGTAGGGGACAAAAATATATTGCTGACATTTTGGGCGTGAACCCTTCTTCAAGGAATAGGTAGAATAGGACAGATGTAGGAAGCCTCAGAAAGTCTCAGATTTCAAACAATGCCGAAAGAATCCAAACTAACAAAAGGTGTTAATTGGATATGATGAGTTAAGAATTTATCATGTTTCTACGAAAGAAAGACAGGGAATGGGGATTGGGGTGGGGGATTGGTTTAACAATCCTTGGGACCTACCCTTGTGACCACAGGAGATGCTCCATGTGCCCACACTTCCTCCCTCATCACCATTTGGGGCCCCAAACAATCCTTCCAAGTGAAACAACATTTTACTTATGAATCTCCAGGGGTCATTTACTGTTGTGGATTCCTCTACATCAGAGAGACTGGACGCAGACTGGGAGATCGCTTTATTGAGCACCTTGGCTCTGTCCACCACAATAGCATGGATCTCCCAGTTGCCACCCTTTTCAATTCCCCATCCCATTCCCTTGCCAACATGTCTGACTATGGTCTTATGCACTGCCAGACTGAGGAACAACAACATCTTCTGACTGGGCACCCTCCAACCGGATGGCATTAATATTGACTTCTCTGGATTTTGTTAAACACCCCCACCCCTTCCACTGTTGTCTCCTTACTGCTCATCATATCCAATTACCACCTTTTGTTGGTCTGAATTCCTCCCCATTTTTTCGATTCTGACTCTTTCTGAGACTTCCTGCTTCTGGCTTATTCTACTTATTCCTTGAAGAAGGGATCAGGCCCAAAACCCTGGCAATATATCTTTGTCTCCTATGGATGCTGAATAGACCGGCTGAGTTCCTCCAGCATTTTGTGTGTGTTTTACTGCAATCACAGCAACTGCAGCCTCTCATGTTTCACTCATTATCATATAAGGCTCAGAAGTTCAAAGAGGTGAATCTACTGAGACTCGGTGACTCTGGGAGGAACTCTCTTTTGCTTCTCTTTCTCTGACTGACTGTAAGTCTGACTGTAAGAACTGTAAGAGGCACTTAGGCAATTCCTGCCGGTGATGAATAAATTTCATGTAATACAACACTGTTTTATCTCTATGACAATAAATTGAATCTTATCAGGATTTCAATGAGGTCACCTCTCATTCTTCTAAGAGCTGATGTTCTAAATATCCAATCTAGTGAAACTTTATTCACTGCCTCACGAGAAGTATAGAACTCAGAATAGTATAGCACACAAAAAGGTCCTTTGATCCATAGTATCTGTGGATACCTCCCTTAATTAGCTATTCATCACCTTTAGTGGAATCATGGCTGATCTGGCCATGGACTCAGCTCCATCCAGCTGCCTTTTCTCCATAATTCTCCTACTATGTAAAAATTCTATTTAATTGTGTCTTTTTAAAATTTTTTTTATTTTTCACACTATAAACCATATTGATCAAGATACATACATTTTCCTTCTTAAATATATACAGTGTCTTTATGAAAAGACACCCTTCACTGGTTCTCTGGGCAGAGAATTCTGGGAAAAGCAGTTCGTCCTCATCTCAGTCCTAAATCCTTATGAATTGGGACAGTGAATCATCAAAGTCAGTGCTTGATTTTCTGTCTGCTGCAATGGTTTGTCCCACCATCTCTGTCTTTAATATTGCAGTGAACTGCAATTCACTGTTTGTGTATTATTCAGATGGCTGGCTCCTCCCTTGGTTGCATCCTCATTTACACCAATATAAACCCTGGTTTTCCCGCCTTACCTGAGGACTATTGTGTCTATTGGCCATTGATTGTAAGCTATTAAAAGGGTGTTGTACTCCTCACTTGTCTCTGAGTGTGTTCAGTCGCATTACAATTTTAATAGCTTAACTTTGAAACAAGATGTAAGCCCTGTTGAAGTCAGGTATGCTCCAGATTGACTCTCTGTCTCCTGAGGCCCTCGAGGAATTTGCCTACTAGCTGGAGTGTTTCCAGTCCTATCTGACGGCCACAGAAGAGGTCTTCAACTCGGATGGTTTCTGGAGATCGACACTTCTCTCTCGAGTCAGCCCCAAAGGGTACGCTATCATCAGAAATTGTGCTACCTACAAGTCGGCTTTAGAAGGTTTGAAGGCCTGCTACATGAGGCCCCAGAATGTGCTGGAGAGGTACCAACTCTGTCAACATCAGCAGCATCCAGGTGAGTCGCTGGATGACTATATTCTTGAACTGTGGGGACTGACCAGAAAATGCCACTATGGAGTGCCCATGGCCCAGGTGAGAGAGGTGGAACAAATCCGGGACACCCTTGTGGCAGGAGTGAGGTTGAGGTATGTGAGGCAGTGACTGCTGGAGTTGGGGAGAAAAAACTTGACCAGCCCCCTGGAGCTGGCGAAAGCTCTCGAGCAGGCCCATATGGGAGCTGACGACCTCATGGGCGAAAGCGGTGCCTTTTCAGAGGACCAGGTCATTGGGGCACCCGTGACCCACAGCCCCAGTACCGACCGCAGTAGCCACTGGCAACTGGGGATGCTACTTCTGTGGACAGGCACAGCACCCCCATGCTCGATGCTCCACGAAGGACTCTGTGTGCGCAGGATGCGGTAAGCAAGAGCACCGGATGAAAATCTGCTGGGCTAAAGGGAACTCAAAGAGGGCGACCATGTGTGCAACCCCCAAAGTGTCGTTCAACCAGTGCCTGAGTGCTGAAGGACCAGCCCCCCCTCTCCGTGCTGTTTGCCACCAGCGTCTTTTTGCTGCACTACCAGAAGTGAAGCATCATGGAAAGCCACGGTGGCCATCTTGCCAGCTTTAAGGTTGGCACCACCTCGTCCTCCGTCATTGGATCAAGATGGAGGGTGGCCATTTTGCCACACCTCGTGGTCGACTCCATCTTGTATGCCTGTGGGCCAAGTGGAGAGAGTCGACATCAGCATGGGGAGCAAAGGGATTTCCAAAGAACTGGCATCAGTCATCCTGGATCAGGCAAGACCTCACTAATTGAACAACTTGATGATGGAGATGAGTGTAAACAAACATTTGACTGCACTGTCTAAGTATTGTTCAGGTGTCTGGCTCCTCCCTTGCCTCCATCCTCACCTACCCCAATATAAATCCTGGTTTTCCCGCCTTACCTCAGATTCATCTGAGGACTATTTTTTTACTGGCCATTGATTGTAAGCTATTAAAAGCATGTTTGTACTCTTCACCTGTCTCTGAATTCAATGAGACATGTTACATCTATCCAGTCTGTGCATACATATTTGCACATGATAAACAGGTTTCTCGAGGAATGCTACCTCATAGTTATAGCAGAGTCCTAATGTTCAGTTGTAATGAGAGTCACGCATAAAAGTACAGTGCTTCTACCAATGGTTAACTTGGTTCAAACTGGAGTTTTTTTTCTGCAGAACAACACAGTAAAGATAAGCCGCTTTCAGGTGGCTAGAATACCAGAATTTAAAGCTGCCTAAAATACCCAATGCAGCAGTTTGGAGGCCACCTGAAAGCGGAGAACCTGTCCCCGAGGAGCACTTACTCAACCTACCTTGGGGAGGTATATTCCCCACTTCCGAATGCTCCCCCTAGGCACCTGAAAGGAGCAAGACAGCTTTCAGGTCCTAGCAGGGGGGGGGGGGGCTGATGACAGTCAGCCAGCGACCCAACTCCCCGCTGCCGACAGCCCCTCTCCCCGCTGCCGACATCCCCCCCTCCCTGCTGCCAACAGCCCCACTCCCCACTGCCTGACAGCCACCAGTGCAGCATGTCAGGGCTGGAGCGGCCGGCGCGAGGCCCCAGCCCTGACATATCACGTCGGCCACTCCAGCCCTGTAGTCCCACGCCGGGGGGCTGTCAGGCAGTGGGGAGGGGGGCTTTCAGCATCAGGGAGTGGGGAGGTCAGGCAGCATGGAAGGAGAGCTGTCAGGCAGCTGCCCCGACTCAGAAGCCGGCGTTTGCTCCACGGGACCTCTGTCCGCTGCAGACCTTTCAGGTGGCAGAACACCGCCTTCAGAGCTGCCACCTGAACGTCCCTTCGCAGACACTCGCAGCCAGCTCCGGAGCAGCATTCTCCCGGTGATTCCACCTGAAAGTGGCTATAGTGAATGCCTGGGGAACATGCAATTCAAAACCAATCATCATGTTAGATTTGCATTAGAATGAATTTAACAATCCTCATTAGATCATTGAATATACACTTGGAGCGATCCTTGTGCATCTGCTCAGTGGACCAGAAATCTTTCTGTTTTAAATGGATAGAAAATTCAGTGTTTAAAAGTTTTCTTTTCTTTTTTTTTTTATTGAGGCATCTTTTTCACTGTGACTGCAATTCCTGCTGGCCACATTAGTTGGTTACATTTGAAATAAACCCTTCATTTAAATGTTGATTGCTTTTAAGACACATAAATTATGTGAACAACCGATTAATTCAAGAAGAGTGGTGATAATTCACTCATACTATTCTGATTAAAATGGCTAAAATTTGAGGTGTTCTTTTGGGCTACACAATTCAGAAAACTACATTTTTTAACCCATCATGTATTACTGGACATAAATCCAATCAGCTCTACTCAGATGCATTACTAACAAAATGCTGCTTTCTGTATATTATATTGAACAAGTGCAAATATCACAAGCTGTAATTTCTAGCCTCATGACATTTATTTTTGTTTAATTGGAGAAGGCCACTGATGACATTTAAACCCCTCTGGAATGATATGATCAGAATACATGGTTGATTCAGAACAGTTTGCTTAATATTATCTGACAATAAAAGCTATGCAAAATAAAAGCTTAAACTTTGGAGAACAGGTATTTACTTATGTGAGAAATGCTATGGCATCAAGACATTAATAATTTAAATTTATAACAATGGTACAACAATAAAGTAACATTAATTTAAAATGTTTTAAACATGGTAAAAGGCTATTGCCCAATCTATGTTATTGTGAATAGTGTTTTGAAGAGTTTATTGAATTTATTCATCTTTGTGCAGCAATATCTTTTTGTGTAGTTTGGTACAATATTGGGAAGAAAAACAGCAAGGAATGCTAAATTGAAGGATGGGGATTCATGCTGTGCAAATTTCTTTAAAACAAATTATTATCACCTTTCTTTGTTTCTTCATTGGGCTGGGTGTTACTGAAAGCAGGTACTTGCTATATATTCCTTGCTGTCTTGGGAGAGTGGGGTAAGCTTTCTCCATGCTTTCGACCACCCTTATAGAAAGAGCACTCAGAAAAAGGTATTTGCCAGCAAGGTTCCCTCAAATGTTTCATACTTAGTGTGCACAAAAATCTGATGCTGTGCTTTTCTTTTTCTTGTGACAAAAGTATGTGCACACTGAATGCTTGTGCAAATGTAAACTTGAATTTGTTTCAAGATAATTTTGGCACTGCCTATCTCTTATGGCTGATAAAAATGTATTGGCATGTTTCAATATAATACAAGTAAGATTTAATACTTGTTTAACCGACTAATTTGTTAACAGAAACAGTTAGCTAAGAGATTATTTTCAATAGGTATAATTATTAATTACGACATTGTTTTAGGTTCTAATCTTTTGTGCACACATTCATTTCCTTTGTTCGCTGGTTGCAAAACGTGTGTGCGCACATGTACACAGCTTAGAGGGAACAGTTAGATTTTGATCCAGCAATAATGGTGATGTGTGACCTGAAGTTAACTGCATATGATGATATTTTCCTTCAATTATAGCTTTTCTTTTTTTTTGAATATTTTATTTATAATTTTTAAATCATATATCAATTATAATATATTTGTACAGAGAGTACATAATTAACTAGCCCTCCCCAACTTCCCTCTCTCTCCTCACTAACACCCACCCTCCTCCCCCTTCTACCCATTAAGAAGAAGGGAGACCATTATTTTAAAAACATTCAACTATTTAGCTGTCAAAACCAAGACACCACAGTGGAATGGATTGAGAGATTAAATCTTTAAACCAAGAACTTTTAAGTATTTAGAGGTGGTTTGGGAGGAATTGTTAATTTATACAAATTTCTATCAATTCTAATACCTAAATATTTAATTGGATTTTGTGTCCTCTTAAATTGAGTTACTTGTTAACATTGATCATAATCTCCTTCAACTAATGGAACAACTTTACTTTTATCCTAATTTACTTTGTAGTCAGATATTTCCCCATAATGTTTTAATTTTTTATATAAAAACAATTAAAGAATACATCATCTGCAAAAATACTAATCTTATATTCCTCCTTATTAACTTTAATTCCTTTAATATCAAAATCTTGCATTATTGATTGTGCTAACAGTTCATTTGCCAAAACAAATAGTGGAAGATAAAGGACATCCTTGTCTAGCTGATCTAGTTAATGAGAAAGAATAAGAAACTTGTCTGTTAGTAACTACTCCAGCCAAAGGGTTTCTATATAAAGCTTTAATCCAATTTATAAATATTGGCCCAAATTGAAATTTTTGCAAAACCTTAAATAAATAGGTCCATTCTAATCTATCAAAAACCTTTTCAGCATCTAATGATAAAAGTAATCTTAACTCTGATTTCTTCAAAGAGCTATGAATTGGACTAATTAATTTAGCTATATTATCAGCAGAATATCTTTTGTTTAAACAAATCCTGATTGATCTAAATGAACCATCTCAGGTAAATATTCATTCAATCTACTAGTCAAAACTTTGGCAACAATCTTATAATCAACATTTAATAATGATATAGGTCTGTAAGACTTCGGGTTTAGTAAATCTTTATCTTTCTTAGGTATTACTGTTATTATAGCATTTGAGAAGGATTCTGGTAATGAAAAGTTTTGGTCACTTATTTTAATACTTCCATTAATAAAGGCATCAATAAATCTTTAATTTTTTTAAAAAATTCAGATGTAAAACCATCTTCACCTGGAGATTTAACATTTTGCATATAATTTAAAGTCTTAATAAGTTCTTTCAACATAAACGGAGAATCTAAATCCTTTCAAGCTTGGTAATTCAAAGATGGAAGTTGAAGATTCTGTAAAAAAGTATTAATTTCTCCTTCATTATTTAATGATTGAAATGTATATAACTTAGTATAATACTCTTTAAAAGAATCATTTATGTCCTGTGGTTTATAAGTAACTTTTGAATTATTTTTAACAGCATTAATAGTTCTTGATGCTTCCTCCATTTTCAATAGCCAAGCTCATGTGTTCATTCATTCTCCTAATTCATAATATTTTTGTTTAGTTCTATCAATTAATTTTTCAATCTTATATGTGTGTATTGAGTTATAATGCATTTTTTATTTATCAATTCCAATCTCTTTTCTTCAGATGGGTCTTTTTGTAAATAATTTTACAAACTTTCTATTTCCTTCTCTAATTTATCCACCTCTTTAAGATAATTTTTCTTAATTTTAGCTTAATAACTTGTTAATGCATCCCATAAAACAAATTTATTATCAACTGAATTAGAATTTGTATCTAAATATATCTGTATTTGATTCCTCATAAAGTCACAAAATTCTACATTTTTTAATAATGAAGAATTAAATTTCCATCTATAAATTGAATCAGTTCTCTCAGAACTTAAACATGACATCAGTAATGGTGAGTGATCTGATACAATTTTAGATTTATATTGTACATGTTCAATTCTCCCTTGTAAATGAGCCGAAATTAAAAATAAATCTATTCTAGAATAAGAATCAAACTGAATGAATAATCTCTCTCTCAAGGAGTCAATTTCCTCCAAATATCCACCAAATTTAAATCTTTCATTAACATCAAAATTCTTTTAGCAGTTTTTGTTATCATTAAGGACTTTGTTGATTTATCTAAAATTGGATCTAAGCAATAAGTAAAATCTCCACCAATTATTACATTTCTATTTGCTTCTACCAGATTAAGAAAAAACATTTTGAATAAATTTTTCATCATCTGTATTAGGTGCATATGCATTCATAAAAATCCAAGATACATAATAAATTTGACAATTTACCAAAACAAATCTATCAACAAGGTCAATAACTGTTCATTGTAATTTAAATGGCAACTTTTTATTAATTAAAATAGCCTTTCCTCATGCTTTAGAGTTAAAAGACAAAGCTATAACTGGACCAACACATTCTCTTTTTAACTTTTGGTGTTCTTTCTCAGTTAAATGAGTTTCCTGCAGGAAAGCAATGTTTACTTTCAACTTTTTAATATGAGCTAATACTCTCTTCCTTTTAATAGGGTTATTGAGCCCATTCACATTAAACATTACATTATTCAAACTATGTGCTCCCATAATATAATTTGAAAAATACTCAACTCCCTTCTCCACTTCCTGTTAAAATATCATCCTTCTATTTATCTTGATCCCTTCCATTTGTTGAGATGAACAATGTCTTCCATTCTGCTTAATACTGGGCAATGAATTCGCAAATTCCAAAGCCTCAGATTCATTAGCAAAGAATTGTGCTTGATATTGTCCAAAAAAAGACTTTAAGAACTGCTGGGTATTGAAAAGCAAATTTATATCCTTTCTTGAACAAAACTGACAGCTGGATTAAATTATTTTCTTCTTTTAACAATTTTATTACTTAAATCCGCATGGAAGAGTTCTCTGTTATTCCGAATCATTAAGGGGACTTGTTGTTCCCTATCTTTTTGAATTGCCATTTTAAAAATAATTTCTCTATCTTGATAATGTAAACATTTAATCAAAATAGAGCATGGGAGTTGTCCTGGATACGTTTTTGTTCTTCCTTAGAGCTCTATGTGCTTTATCAAGTTCCAGTCTGTTTGGAAAATTCTCTGGTCGCAAAATTTCAGGCAGCCAATTTTGAAAACATTTTTTACTGGATTAGTGCCCTCAAAATCCTCAGGCAAACCAACAATTTTAACATTATTTCTTCTATTCTGATTTTCCAACATATCAAATTTTTGTAATAAATACTTTTACTGAATTTCCCACATCATAAAAATCTTCTGTCTTGTTAACTGTATCTTTACATTCTTATACCTCTATATGACAATCCTAAAAATCTTCTACAAATTTTTGAATTTTAATTTTAATTTTATCAACAGTTTTAATATCTGTCTTCATTGCAGTCATATCTTCTTTAATAGCTCCCAGTAAAATCTATTTTCACTTCTGCAAATTTTGCATCCATTTTTTCACTAATTGAATCAAATTTTTCAAAAATTTTATCGATAATCTGTGGTTCAAGAGGTTTTGGGGTAACATAATATGCACCCACTTTACCTTGAATATATTGATCTTTTCCTTCTTCTAATTCCTCTTCCTGTTATTATGGCACATGACTTTCCTCTTCCACTCTTACCTCCTCTTCTTCTTCTTCTAATGATGCAGCCAGTGGTTGAAATAGTATGTGAGCTCTCTGCTTAGCCCTCGTTTGGCTTGCTACCATACTTGAAGTCGGTCCGTATCGATCACTTCCATAGTGTGCATGCGCAATAATCTGCGCATGTGCGTTGGTTCAACAGTCACTTCTGTAGTCTTTTTCCAAGGTCCACCGCCATCTTCTCCAGCTCCCCGAGAAAGTGGTGCTGGAGGTGGAATGCTTACCCAAGAAGGCTTAGCAGATCATGGCTGAAAGGAATCAGGATTGGAGCTGAGCTTTCAAGGTAGGCCCAATTTCTCCCATCTCAGTAACTTCAGTTGTAGCTGGGTTTTTTTTGCAGTCTGTGTTTTAGATTATTTTGAAGCCATCCTTTCAGACCTTTAGAAGAATTTTAGAACTGTTCACTGTTTTACAAAGTTGGGCATTAATTAATTCTGCCAGGAGAGGCATTTTCCACATCTTCTTCTTACGCCATCACGCCAGCCCCCCACCCCCCGCACCCCCCCCCCATTATAGCTCTTCTTTATAGATGGAGAGGCTGGTAGTTATGTCAAAATAAGTGTGCTCATTTGCTGCAATTGTTATAAGGAGATAGACCTCAGAGGAAGTCATACCCATTATTTAAAGGTAATACTCTGGTTTTTACCTCAATTTCATTATCAACCTTGTTTGTAGCCTAACGTGCTGCACAAATTTGCATGATGCTTCTCTAGGCCTTTTTATTTTGGAGAAAAAAAATGAACATAAAGGTGGATATTCTCCGCCTTTACATCGCTTCACTTACCTCGAAGAAAGCTCTGAGGGCAGATTCAGCAGATAAACTTCGATCCGCCTGGGGGGGGGTCACTTCACCTCCTCCATGAAGGCAATGCCGCTGAAAGCGGCTCTGAAGGGGTGGGCTGATGACATCACAATAACAATGTCAGCCTGTGACCCAGGAGCGTGATTTTTAAAATCCTATAGTTAACACAGCTAATTACACTGCATAGGAAAACTGCTCTCCACCAGTGCTCTTACCTGCTCTTCGGTCACCATTTCGGGTATAGGCTGCTTTCCCTTCTCGGTGCGTATGCTACTGCACCACTCACTCTGCCTCCCTAAGCTGTGGAAGATGGCTACTGTCGATACTGAGTTGAAAGCAATGCTCTATCAGCCTTATAGGCCTTCTCCAAAAAAGGTAAATTCCCCTTTTTTGGTTGAGCCGCCTTTAATGCAGCTTTGCACCTTTAAAAAAAAAGCATTTTGTGACACTGAACTTCCATATGCAAAATGGCTACAATTCTATTGTACTTAATTCATAAACATTGCTTTATAAACATGATCTTCTTTTTACTGTATTTTACGACCAAAAATGATTAAAACTAGGCCCTATTTACGCACATTTGTGTGATCATTGGACACCTTGTAATCCTTCATTCAAACATTTGAGCTCCATCCTGTTCAATGACATAATGTTCCTGAAAATCCTGTTGGCTCTAAGAGAGCTCTTTATTCTTCTCCAACTTGACCAATGTTTTTACTGATGTGTCAGAAAATCTGGAAGTAAAACATTAAAGTTTGCAGACAATGTGATAGTAGTAAAAACACAGAAATACTGGAGGAACTCATCAGGTCTTGCACTATCCATAGGAGGTAAAGATAGATTACTGACATTGGACATCTTGAGGAACGACTCAGACCCAAAATCTTTCTTTACCTTCTTTGGACATCTTTGGCTCTTTTAGATGCTGTGAGACCTGCTGAGTTCCTCTAACATTTCTGTATTCAGAAAATCAGGCGCCCTATTTTTACTCATGTTTTGCTCTGGAATGACTTCTAGCAATCATTGTATTTCATACTGCAACTATAATCCACCTCTTTATTTTAAAGACACTGAGCTGGCTTTGAGGAAACCAAGACAACTAGAATTGTTTGTAGCCAATCACACAGCTGAGCTACCATAGTGATGCTGCCAAGACAGTTAGCAGCAATATAGTCCTGACTTGTGCAAGCCTACACAGGTATGGCCCCTCAACTCTTCCTTTAGATTATCAATGGCAACATCGGGATTGCCTCATGCACCCGCAATGAGCTTGTCAACTTCATCCACTTCGTGGCCAACCTTCACCCCGATCTCAATCTCCTTCTCCAATAACACTCTCCCTCTCCCGGATCTCTTCGTCTCCATCTCTGGAGGAAAGCTGATCACTGACATGTACTGTAAACCCATTATCTCCCACAACTTCCTTGACTACACTTCCTCACACTCTGTCCCCTGAAAGGATTCTATCCCCTTCTCTCAATTTCTCCGACTCCGCCGTATTTGTTCCCAAGATGAGGTATTCTGATCTTCTGAAATGTCTGCCTTCTTCCACAAATGTAGCTTTCCCCACACTACCACCAACTCAGATCACACCCGCATTCATGGCTAGCCCAAGCTGGGGCATTTGTGGGCAATCCCCGCCCCCAAAATGAGTCATAGTGCCCCAGCCACCCATGTACCATCTGCAGGCCACGCCTTTGGTGCAAAACTTTTTAAATTAAATTATATTTATCACATTAAAACTAACCTTTTCTCTAAAATAAATTAAATGAAATAAAATAAAAATAAGAAAGAAAATTACATACACACATGATGTCAAAAGGAAGTTGCGTTGTAATGCGTAGAACATGCATGCACATGTGACATCATAACGAAAGTTGAGTCGGGATTCAGTGTGCACGCTAGATTCAAGACTGTATGTGTTAGGGGTTGCTATAGTAAAGACATTTTTGTTGTTTCACTATAGCAGTATTAGTCATTTTAAATTGCACTTAACTATATTCACTCACCAAAATCTGTCATGTGGTTTCCAAAACCAAGCGCTTGTCTGAAACGCTGAAGGGAGGGAAAGTCTTTCAGTGTGGCAGACGGAGGAGGTCATGTCACATAATGTAAGGCACCTCCTCCTCACCTCCCCGCTGAGTGAGTTCTCCAATGATTGTGGGTGCCCCCCCCACCCATGGTGCCCCCCCCCACCCTAATGCCCCCTGATTAGATCCTGCTGATGTCAACCCTCCATTTCCCACTCATCTCCCCTGGCCCCCTCTGCCCCCTGATGCCACAAATATAGAATTCCCCTTTATCCTCACCCCACCAGCCTTTGCATCCAACACATTACCTCTGGAATTTCTGGCTCTTACAACAGGCTTCCAGTACCAGACACATTTTCCCCTCTCCTCCCTCTCTGCCTTCCATAGGGACTGCTCCCTCCATGACTCCCTTGTGCATTCATTCCTCCCCACTAATCACCCCCCTGGCACCTTCTCCTGTGGTCGCAGGAGGTGCCACACTTGCGCCCACACCCCTTCTCTCACCATGGTCTGGGTCCCCAAAACAAGTTTTTCAAGTAAATAAGCACTTCACTTGTGTATCCGCAGGACTGATTTACTGAATCCAGTGCTCTCTTTGTGGCCTTCTCTACATTGGAGAGACTGGGCGCAGATTGGGAGATCACTTCAATGAGCACCTTCACTCCGTGTACACCAGTGGCAGAGACCTCCCATTAGCCAACCACTCCCAGACTCAAATGTCTGTTCATGGCCTTATCCACTATCCCACCAAGACCACCCAAAAATTGGAGGAACAGCACCTGATTTTCTGTCTGGGTACTCTCCAGCCAGATGGCATTAACATTGAGTTTTCCAATTTCTGCTATCCTGCTCTTCTCTTCCCCTCCCCTCTCCCTTCCCTTCCCCTTTCCAGTTCTCCTCCCTCCCTTCCCCCTCTATTCACCTAGCCATCCCTGCTTGATTGCCACTGTCCCCTCCCTCCCTTCTCCACCTATCACCTCCAGCCTTTGCCACCCCTACCCTTTTGTTCGGATGCCTGCCGATATTTTTTGATGCCTTGATGCAGGGCTCTAGCCCAAAACATCAGTTATGTATTTTTACCTTTCCTATATAAAGGACCCTGCTTGACCTGCTGAGTTTCTCCAGCTTTGTGTTTTACCTTCAATCACAGAGTCTACAGATGTTCGTGTTTTACTTATGGCAATAAATAAACTTACTTCCTTCATGTCTGCAAAAAGCATACATTTACAAACACGTCTTGCAGACCAAAATAACATCTGCCAAAGATCAAAACAGCAACACATATAAATCCTCCAAAAATATTCCACCCCTTCTAGCTTGGGGGAGAATAGCTATCAACTATGTACGTACAATTATATAATACTACATATATTATACTACTATAGAAATCCATCCTCTCCAAGTTAATTCAATATTATTTTTTTTAAATCTTTAAATACGCCTCTCTCTCCTTGAGCTTGTGATCTCCATCTTGAATGCAGCTGGAGGAGTTCTTCTGAAAAACCTGTTGATAATATACAACTATCCAAAGATCATTCAGGAATCTGATCATACTTTGAGACCTGTGGCAATCCAATAACTCTGCTAATCCATTAGCTGCAAGATGAAACAGAGCACATGTAGCATGGCATACCATTTTGCTTCATGAATTTTAAAATTCTGCTCTTTTGAAGTAGCTTCCATCATCTATTTTTGACTTTTTTCCTCACTTATCTTTGGCGGTTTGTCTGTATTTGTTGCTGTGTGATAAATACAACTGAATGCATACATCATATTAATTCCACATGATGATCAGTGTACAAGTAATAGCCAGTCAGTCAGTCAGTCAGAATTCAACAAATAAGATAGATGAGTTGTACTGTTGTTGCTCATGTATTTGGTGCTCCATTGAAGGATAGTTCAATCTGTAATTCATAGACAATGTTGTTTGCTTCATAAAAGCATAACATGACCATCTTCCAAAATCTTACTTGTAATTATTGCTTAATACATGACCCAAGATGATAAGCACATTTTCCTCTCTGTGTGATCTATATACAGGCATGTTTTCTGGCAAAATTCGCTAAAAACCATCTAGAATGCAAATCTTGATTGATCTTTATTCTTCCTCATCAGGATGTGAAGCTGATTATATAGGCCGTTCCTGCTGGCCTTTGATGGAGTAGGAGCTTTCTGAAGTTGCTCCAATTTATCTTACTGTTTCCAACTTTTTTGAAACCTTATTCTTACATTCTAAAATGCTTACTGAATTTAACTGGATTAATGACTATAACTGTCTTTAACGTAGATACAAGGTGTAAAGCTACTAGAAAAGAAGAGGACCCTCCTGCGTCTTTGGAGTCTATCATGAATTTGCTTCGACAACATAGAAAAAAATCCTCTGATGAATTACAACAATTCAGAAATTAATTCAGAATTGAATTCAAGCAGATACATGCCAAACTGGATTCTTTTCAAAAAACCTTAGAAGAACGTGATAAACGTATTCAAGTTAATGAAGAACTCGCAAATGCTTTGGATGGAAGAATGGATGATATGTAAAAGCTCTGTAAAAACTTATCAAAGATTAATGAAAAGTTAACCCAGATGATTATTAATTTAGAAAACAGAAGTAGAAGAAATAACTTATGAATTCTGAGTTTGGAAGATTCAACTGAGGGTGGCCAGCCTACTAAATTTTTTGCAAGTTTTCAGGCTTAATTGCTTGGATCCGCAGTTCTGCCGACTCTCCCTGCGATAGATTATGCACATAGGTCGTTGATTCCTAAACCAGCTCCTGGTCAGAGACCTTGTTCGGTTATAATCTGCTTTCATGAATTTTAAACTAAGGAACTTCTATTACATGAAGCTCATTGCAGAGGAAGAATTGGTTACAAAGGTCAGCAGATTGGTGTCATCGAGGACTACAGGTCCGAGGTTATGAGTGAACATGTTAAAGACAAGAAGGTTATGTCAGAATGCTACAATCAAGGTTTAAAGCCTGCTCTGCTTTATCCAGCAGCCTCTGTATCATACTGAAGGTCAATTCTAAGAAGTAGTTTCATACTGTTGAAGAAGCCCAGAAATTCTTGGAAGAATATCTACCATTTACTTTTTATTCTTCTGAATAATTGTTTCTCCAATTCTATGCATCTGATATACTACTTGAAATTTTTAATGCTTAATTAATAGAATAAGATTTATATGTTAATGCCTTAGCATTTATACATCTTGATCAGTTTGCTTTTGATATTTAAATAACTTAGCTAATAAAATATAAAGCTTTTTGATTCTGAAATAACTATTTAAATGAATATTTTAATAGTTGTGTTTTCTTCAAGCTTTTTTCTATTGTTAATTGGCAATTTACACTGTTATATTATGGAAACACTTGCTATATCAGCTTCTGTTCTTCGCTTTAACTGCACTAGCTTTGTCTTGTCTCGTTTGGAACACATTGAAGGTTTCATTATAATATTGGAGTTTTGTCAGCAGGAAATTTAGATAGCTATGTGCCGTCTGTCTTTTGGTCAGCTTTCTAGCTTTGGGTGGAGAGAGGGAGGGGTGTTAATATTTCTTTCGAAGTTGTTTAGGCTTGGTATAATCACACTTGTTTTTGGCTACTTCACTTTGGAAGCTCACTTAGTATGTTTAAGTTTCTTATTTGTTCTTCTTTTTTAAACTTTTTATTAATTTTCCACAAAAAAGAAAAAAAACATAGAATAATATACCTAAAATGTGAAAATGTCATATATATTGTCCTTGAATAACAATCAAGTGCTTTCAAATGAATTCAACATTTCTATATATTGATCATTTCATTGAGCAAGGAAATAAAAAGTTAATGCATAAAACAAAAAAATCTAACTCTGATGGAATTTTTTTAATAAAAACTCCAAAAACAAAAACAATTGATCAATCCATTCTGAGAATAATCTCAAAGAAAGTAGAAAAGAGATTCTTTCTGAGTAAAAAAACAACATACTTGGATATTTAAAAAAAAACCCAAAACAAACTGGAAGTAGTTCCATAATGTTTATTACTTTGAGTCATATGAAAATATTGAATAAATCGTCACCAGGTTTTTTCAAAGTTAAAGGTATAATCAAATGTCTGACTACTATTTTTTTTCTAAATCTAAGCATGACATAATAGTGGAAAGCCATTGAAGTAAAGAAGGCAGATTGCAATCTTTCTATTTGAGTGATATTGTTCAATGTTGAAAAGGCTATTATCCTTTGAGCTGAAGAAGCTGAAAACCCTGATCCCAAGAATAGCTGTGAGTAAGTTTGGCTGTAAATCTAGGTCCAACTCTATAACTAAAGTTTCAAAAACACCTTGCCAAAAATTATCTAACTTTGTACAGGACCAAAACATGTCAAAGTTGCCTCTTCAGATTTACACTTATCACAAATAGGACTTGTATTAGGAAAAATAAAGGTCAATCTGTTCTTAGACATATGTGGCCAATGCACTACCTTAAAGTGATTCAAAGAGTGATGGGCACAAATTGAAGAAGGATTGACAAGTCAAAAAATACTTTCCTATAAATCTTCAGAAAATAGTTGCTCAAATTCCAGTCCCCAAGCACCTTTAATTTATCATTGGTAAAGTAAGTAAGCTATTATAAATATTAGCTATCAGTCCTTTTCAGGAAGGATTTAATTAAAGAATAATATCAATCAAATTAGTTGAAAAGGCAAATGGAAAATTTAGCAGAAAATAGTGTAGAAAACTCCTAATTTGAAAATATCTAAGATGTGTCTTCGGCAAATGGAACTTTTCAGCTAATTGATCAAATTTCATTAAACAAGTTCCTTCAGACATATCAAGAAAGGTTATTATTCCTTTATCTTTCCATCAGGCAAAAACTTCATCAGATGATGTCTTTAAAAAATTGGAATAAATTTTACTAGAAGAACAAAATTATTTAAATCAAAAAACTTACACAATTGAAACCAAATCCTTAATATATGTCTGAGAATTGAATTAAAATCTTGTTTATATACTTTAGATAATGCAAAGGGGAGATAAGTACTTAATAGAGAAGTTAAAAAGTATCCTCTAACCAAATTCTTCTCTAATTCCACCCATAAAGGGCAATCATGCATCTTAGAAAAGTAAGTCCAAAACATAATGTATCGTATTTTACTTGCCCAGTAATAAAACCTGAAATTTGGTAATGCCATACCATCATCTTTTTTTGTTTTCTGTAGTAATGGCTTAGCCAACCTAGGACTTTTATTATTGTATATATAAGATGATATTTTAGGATCTAATTTGTCAAAGAAAACTTTAGGTATGAAAGTTGGGATAGCTTGAAATGTATATAAGAACTTCAGTAGAGTTATCATTTTAATTGCATTAATTTGACCTACTAATGAAAGCATCAATGGTGACCATTTGGATAATATTTTGTTTTGCATAATCAATCTAAGGGAGATAATTATATTTCTATAAATCCTTAAAGTTTTTGTAATTTTTATAGTGAGATATGTAAATTGCTTTTTAACAACTTTAAAAGGTCATTGATCATATAAATGAAAATTATTACTAATAAGAAAAAGTTCATTTTTATTTAAATTCAATTTATATCCTGGAAAAAAAAACAAATTCAGTAAACAAAGCTAAAGCATAGAAGGAATCTTTTTTTTAGAATTAGAGATGTATACAAACAAATCATCTGCATATAAAGTACTCTCTCCCCTCTCTAGATACCATGGCCAAAACCTTAGAAAGAATTTTAAAATCTACATTTAGTAATGAGATCAGTCTATTGAATCTGGCAAAATTTTGTTGGTGAGACACATGGATGGAAGGAAAATAGAGGATTATAGGGTAGGGAGGTTTTAGCATTTTTTAAAGGAATATATAGGTAGGCACAGCATTGAGGGCCAAAGGCATTCTATGTTCTAGGAAACTCACAATTAAGCAGGAGGTTTGAGCTAGTGGTGTTCTAGTGAATCGGTGCGGACTTGAAAGGCCAACATGGCCTGTTTCCACTCCGTAAATGGTTATATGGTTAAACAGAGCTTCTCTCAGAATTTTTTGGTACTTTGGCTAATCTTTTGTTTTCTTGTTTGCACTGTGTCATGCAATAGTTGTGAAAGACAAGGTCAGCAGGTGATTAAATTTTTAGGTATTGGTTAGTGCTGGACTTGAGAAGTGAGTAACCATTAAATTTGAATGTCTTAGATTCCCCCCCACTACATTTTCAATGGATCTGTATTAATGTGCAGGGGATTATAATAATAAGCAGTACATTCAGACAGATCCTTATCTTTTGTGGGAATCAATGAAATTGAAGCCTCATAAAAAGTTGTAGTCAATGTTCCAGAAGAAAAGGAATCAATAAAAACTTTGCATAAGTAAAGACTCAGAATTTCATTAAATGTTTTGGAGAAAATCAACTGTATACCCTCCAGGTCTTGGAGCTTTACCTGAATGAAGCAAAAATATAGCCTTTATGATCTCCTCTTTATTAATAGGCATCTCTAATAGATTTAAATCATAATCAGAAATCTTAGGAATATTCAATGTTCGTAAAAAAAATTAATCCTAGAAGAAGTATTAACTGGAAAGTCAGATTTGTACAGGTTAGAATAAAAATCAAGAAATGCTTTGTTAATTTAAGTACCATCCATTTTACATAGCTTCAAGATTTTCCTTCTAACTGTAGCTGTTCTAAGTTGTCCAGCTAACAATTTACCTGATCTGTCCCCATGTTTATAAAACTGACTTTTAGCTCTAAGACAGTGGTTCTTAACCTTTTTCTTTCCACTCACATAACACTTTAAGTAATCCCTATGCCATTGGTATTCTGTGATTAGTACGAGATTGCTTAAGGTGATATGTGAGTGCAAAGGGAAGGATGAGAATCACTGCTCTAGATTCGTATGTTACAGAAATATTTTGCTTGAGAAAAATTGTAATTGGCCCATTTCCTTTGGAGTTATGAAACTGTGCACATAATGAGTCAATGAGGTATGATTAAACAGTGGCTTTCAAACTTTTTTTCCACCCACATACCACCTTAAACAATTCCTTACTAATCACAGAGCACCTATGGCATAGAGAATACTTAAAGTGGTATGTGAGTGGAAAGAAAAAGGTTGAAAACCACTGCTTTAACTGCTGGTTAGACCTGGTTTTCGATCATTCCTCTCCTAAGTCAGCTATTTTGAATAAATTGGCTTTATTCATTCAATCAATTTTATTAAAATGTGGTATTGATGATGTCTGGCATTTTTTTTTCAGCCAGAAGACAGGGAATATTTGTTTTCTTAGGTTCATCATACAGATTTGCGAATTGACTTTTTTTTTTAAAATGATAGTGTAACAATATTGATATTTGGGGAGAATTTGTAAGATTTAGAGTAGGTTACATACATACACACATATTAAAACAGATCTTATTTGAAAGGTTGAGGAAATATTGAAGATCTATGCAGAATGTAACCACCTTTCACAAGTAGGTGTTAAGTCAACTGACATCATAAAATGTTTGGAACTGGAGCCAGAATGACTACAAGTATCTTTCTGCAGAGTGCACAGAAAGGTCAATCCTGGCTTGTTTACCTAAGATAGCAACTTGAGAAGAAGAAAGAACTCCTGTTGTTTGCTGGAGAAGGTGGGGGTTTTGCAAGACATGAGTCACATGCTCTCTTTGGAGTTTCAGTTGGAAAAGAGAGAGAGTTGAGTTAACAGCTCAGTCAGTCAGTCAGTGTGTGCGACACTGACAAGTAACTGAAAAGTGCAATTAGGAAAAACTGTTTGAAACTGATGAAAGCAAGTTCCAGAGCAATAGATGGCTGGAAGTACTATCTGTCTGATGTTTCTCTTGAAATAGAGGAGGGAATGGAACTCTGTGGTAGCTTGAAGAAAGAGGTTACCATCTAGAAGACCTCGATGGGGCAAGTTTCATCAGTGAGACCCTGAGGTGACTCGTGGTGGTACCTCAGTTGTGAAAATCCTGGAGCAACAAATATCTCTCTCTACAAACCTTACAAGAACCTTCTTGAGCGGTAAACATTTACCTTTCAAGCATCAAGCTTGGTGAACTTTATACATGTTAAATTCTGTGCACAGTATGGTGATTGCCTGCAATCAGAGAACTTAGAAGAAGGAGAAGTGAGATTGAACTGTGAACCAAAGAACTTTTCTTAAACACACACACACACACACACACACACACACACACACACACACACACACACACACACACACACACACACACACACACACACATTACATACATGTGCACTTAGAATTAGAAGGGGGTAATTTGGGTTAGTGTAGAGTATATTATAAGAATAGAGTTAAGTTAAAGTTTGATTCTATTTTCATTTTTGAAGTTGATTAAAAATAACTTTAAGCCACTTTTCTTGGTGAATGTCTATTGCTGCTGGGTTTTGGGGTCCTTTGGGCTCGTAACAATAGTCACATGATTCCATTAATTTGATCTTGTGAATACAAAAAATAGTAATTTCTAACCATGCTCTTGTGTTACTATCTTTAAACTTCTCTTGTCCTCCCCAAATAAATAAACATTGGTGTTTTAATTCAACTATATTATCTGATAAGGAATTTTAAAAGTTATTGGAGAAACAAATTACTCTTTATTTTGATTTAAAAAAAACACTGTGAAAGAGACTTCCAGTCTTATAGTTAGGGACTCTTTTAATTCTTTTATTATGGGACAAATTATCTCTTTTACTGAAAGCATTAGGATAAAGGTTAATCAAGAGAAAACTGATTTAGCTAACCAATTGAAACAATTAGATCAAAGATATGCTCTGACTCCAGACCCTGCTTTATATACATGGTGTGTTGAAATTAAAACTACATATGAGCTTCTTCTAACGTATCTAATTGAAAGTCAACTTTTAAAAGCTAAAAGTTAATTCCATATTCATGGAGATAAAACAGGTAAACTATTAGCTAATCAATTAAAAACTTTAGTAGCCAAATGACAAATCAAAGAAATTCGTAATTTATCATATGAACATCATAAAGATCGTAAAGATATTCAACTGATCATTTAGAAATTAATGATAGCTTTTAGAAATGTTATTCTGAACCATATAGCTCTGACTCTTCTAAGGGTAATAGTGCAATTAATAATTTTTTAGATCAATTGAATGTTCCTATATTATTGGCTGATAACAAAAAGAAATTGGATCATTGTAATTCGTATGAAGAAATTGGTGAGGCTCTACGTTCATTACATTCTGGGAAGTCACCAGGTCCTGATGGATTTCCTAGAGAATTTTATAAGACTTTTTTCTTAGTACTTACACCACACCTATGTTCTGCTTTATTTCTGACTCTTTTAAAGTGAATAAATTGCTACAGTCTTCACAAGGCTTCCATCTCATTCAAAGAATAAAAATCTAGTTGAGTCTTCTTCATACAGGCAAATTTCTTACTCAGCATTGACACTAAAATTCTATCCAAAGTTTAGGCTCGTAGATGAAAATATTTTGCCATTTATTATATCTGATGATTAGACTGGATTTATTAAAAAGCACTATTCCTATTTCAATATACATCATTTATTAAATATTATATACTTTCCTTCTAAGGAGGTTTTGGAATGTATGTTATCTCTGGATGCAGAGAAGGCTTTCGATCAGGTAGAATGGAATTATTTATTTAAGACTTTAGCAAAATTTAATTTTGGGGCTGACTTTATTCAATGGATTAAATTACTATATCATCTTCTGTCTGCATTCCTACTAATTTTCAGAATTCTAAACCATTTAAACCAGCATAGAATGAGACAAGGATGCCCTTTAATTCCATTGCCTTCTCATCTGCCTTTAGAACCCTTAGCTATCACTTTTCAAGAATCTATTGATATTACTGGTATTTTAAGGAAGGGCACAGCCCACCAAGTTTCACTTTATGCTGAAATTTTATTGCTATTTATTTCTAATCTTGAGATTTCATTGCCTTCTATGCCTTCTTTACTTTTTCATTTTGGTCAGTTTTCAGGTTATAAGTTAAATTAACATAAGAGTGTACTTTTTTCTTTGAATAATTTGGCACCAATATATACCAACCTTCACTTAAAAATTGTAAGATATCAATTTACCTATTTGGGTGTAACAATCACTAAAAATGATTAAAAATGTATTAAAAATGTTCTCAATTTAATCAAACATGTGAGAGATGCATTATCAAATTGGTTGCTCCTTTCTTTATTGTTCATTGGGCAAGTCTACTTTATTAAAATGAATATATTACCTAAATGTATATACATTTTCAGGCTTTGCTTGTTATTATTTCCAAGTCTTTTCTTTTATTCCCTTGACTCAATTTTTTCTTCTTGTATATGGAAGAATAAACATCCTTGCCTAAACAAAGTCCATTTACAAAAATGTAAAAAGAATAAAGGTTTAGCTTTACCATACTTTAGGTTCTATTATTGGGCTGTCAATGTACAAAATCTTACATTTTGGTCATATTATATTAACCGCGAAGACTGTCCAATATGCTCTCTTTGGAATATAATTCTGTTACAAAATTTTTTATTATTTCCCTTCTCTGATCCGCACTTCCTAAATAAATTAGCTGATAACCCAGTGGTTAAATATACTTTGAGGACCTGGATACAATTTAGAAAACATTTCTAGTTCTATTTTTTCTTTCTTTCAAATTTTATTTACAAATTTTAAGACACAATAATAATTACATTACATTATATTCAAAAATTATTTCAAAAAGTTATACCTGTGATATATAAATTACCACCTCCCCTTACCCTCCCACCTCCCCTACCCCCAAAACCCTTAGAAAGAAAAATGAAAAGAAAGAAAATAGAAAATGGAAAAAGGAGGACTGGAGAATGCCAAGGGAATAGAGCACTAATATCATAAAGTCTAATACTGGAGGTGACCAAAAAGTGAGGTCTTCAGAGAGTCTATTAAACCTACAAACACACATTTTGTAAATATGGGTGCCATAATTTCCAAAATACATGATATTTATTTTGTAAACTGTAAGTAATCATCTCAAATGATATACAACTACAAAGTTCTGCATGCCATCTTTTTGTGCCTAAATCTGCATCTGACTTCCATGATATTGCTATACATTTCCTAGAACCTGCTAAAGAAATTTGTATAAATTCAATTTGTTACATAGTTAATTTTAATTTAGGTCTTATATCATTAATATTACTCAATAAAAATAATGTCAGATCCTGTGGGAACTTTACCTCCACAATTCTTTCCAAAAAATTACTGACTTCGAACCAGAAATATTTAACTTTAGGATACTGCCAAGTGGAATGCAAAAGACCCAATTTCACATCCAAACCTAAAACATAAATCTGATAATGCAAGATTCAATCTGTTTAGTTTTTGTGTAGTCAAATATAACTGATGCAAATAATTACATTGAACTAACCTATACCTAACGTTTATAATTTGTCATATTATCCTTTTATAGTTCTATCCAATCTTTCTCATTTCTTCTTCTTTTTAAATCAATTTCCCATCTTAATCTTGATTTATGCATCCCTATTTTAGGGGCTTTCCTTTGAAGTAACTTGCAGAAATAAATGTACTTACATTATTATTACAAATTAATAACTCAATCAAGTATTTCAAAATAGGTGTTTCCATACTTCCAACTAACAGTTTAGAATTCTATTTATAGATAAACCTCTGTAAATTATTTTCTCCTATTTTATTAAGTTATATATTAATCCAAGCAGGAATTTTATCTCAACTAAACAGTACATTAATAAATCTAAATTGAGCAGATTTATAATAATTCATAAAATGGGGAAGTTGTAAATCCCCCAATTCAAACTTCCAAGTCAATCTTTCCAAAGAAATCCTCACCATTTTCCCTTTCCATAAAAGTTTTCTAACAATTGCATTTAAATCCTTTAAAAAAATTGAGGAATTGAGATATTGAAAAAGATATTGAACTCTAGGAAAAACATTCATCTTTGCACAATTTACCCTACTTACTAAAGTAATAGGTAGGGTATTCCATTTATTCAAATCCTCAGCAATTTTATTTAGTAAAAGTAAATAATTTAATTTATATACATTTTTAAAATCATTATCAACCTGAATACCTAAATATTTAATTCCAGCATCTGGCCACCTAAATTTAGCAGCCTTCTTACATTGAGTCAAGTTACCCTTAACTAAAGGCATAATTTCAGTTTTATCCCAATTAATCTTATACCTAGATATTTCCCCATATTCTTCCTATCTTGCATGTAATTGAGACAGAGAATTTATTGGATCAGTCAAATAAACCAAAACAGCATCAGCAAATAAATTAATTTTATATTCCTTTTGATTAACCTTTATGCCCTAATCTTAAAATCTCGTCTTATGAATTCTACTAAGGGTAGTATTATTGATAAAATAATCAAGGCTGGTGATGAAGGAGAACCCTACCATCTAGTTCTAGTTAATTGAAAAGAAGTAGAAACTTGTCCATTAGTCACTAGCCTTACACAAGTATTTTTATATAAAGTTTTAACCCGATTTATAAATGCCAACCCAAAGCCAACTTTTTCTAATACTTTAATAAAAGGTCCCATTCTATCGAAGGCCTTCTCTGTGTTCAAGGGTACTGCCACACTTAGATCACCTCTTTTCTGAGCTAAATGATTTAGGCTAATCAATCTAGCATCATTTTCTGCAGATTGTTGCTTTTTGACAAATCCTGTTTGGTCCATATAAATTAAATTTGGTAAATATTTAGCTAATATATTTGCTAAAATTTTAGCAACAATTTATAATCCACATTCAATAATAATATCGGTCTGATGAATTGCTGGATTTAATGGATCTCTATCTTTCTTTGGTATACTGTAATTATTGCAGATGTGAAAGATTCCATAAAGGAATGAGATTCCACCATTTGATTTAACATCTCCATAAGAGGAAGTATTAAAAGGTCCTTAAACCTCTTAACAAACAGGTGGAAAACCATTCTCCCCCATTGCAATGAACTAAGTGCTTCACTAACTTATTTTGCTGCGAAGGGAGCATCTAAATCACTTTGATCTCTATATTTCAAACTAGGTAAACTTATCTGAGATTAAAAAAATTAATGTTAATTTCATCTCGACTAGTCGCAGATTTATATAAATTAGAATAAAAATCTTTAAATAAATAAATAATTTCTAGAGGTTTATAAGTAATCATCATATAACCCTATAACTATATAACCATTTACGGAGCAGAAACAGGCCATGTTGGCCTTTCGAGTCCGCACCAGTTCACTGATTTTGTGTGTCCTCTTCAGGCATTGGTGATTTGAAGTGTAGTGTATCTTTGAGAATTTTAACATCTATCCATAGGTACTCTGTACTTTGGATGTGAAATTTCATATTAAAGTATTCAAAAACATTGGCTCTGTGGGAGAAGCCAATGAATGGCCGTGGACAATGGCTTCTCAGACTGGAGGCCTGTGACTAGTGGTGTGCTGCAGGGATCGGTGCTGGGACCAGCGTAGCTTGGCATCTAGATCCACAATCTGGACAACAATGTGATGATTGGATCAGCAATTTGCAGACAATACTCAGATCAGAAGCGTTGTGGACAGCAAGGAAGGTTTTCAAAGCTTGCCCACCGTCAGCAGGTAGCGCATCTCACTGGACACCGGTTGGGGGCCCACAATATCAACATGAGTCTGCTGGAACCTTTTAACCGCCGGGTCAAACTGTTGAATCGGGCCCTTCGTACACTGGTGGACCTTGAAGATCTGACACTACGTGCAGCTCCTTGCCATTTGGGCTACCCCCTTCTTGAGCCCGTGCCACACAAACCACTCTGCGACCATCTGCACCGATGTTTTGACCGAGGGGTGTGCTAGATCGTGGACCATGCTGAAGGCCCGCGACCTCCACTGCAGCAGGACTCTACCAGGCACGGCGAACCAGTAGAAACGTCACAGAGTGTGTCTGGGCTGCCCGGCAAACGGATGTCCTGGATGCGGAGCCCAGTAATGGCGGTACGGAGGGTCTGTGATTCTGCGTCTTCCCTCTGTGCCTGCACCAACTGGGTGTAGTTTAGGTCGGGGGTGAGGTTGTGGATTGCGGGTCGAGAGTGCACGTCCGCCACGACATTGTCTCTACGAGATGGTGTGTCCCAGGAACTGCAGCGTTTGCTTGCTGAACTGGCACTTGGCCACATTGACCGTGAGGCCAAACTCTGCCAAATGGGCAGACAGGGTGCCAAGATGGACCTTGTACTCCTTGTAGTCACGGCTGGTAATAAGAATGTCCTCGAGGTATATGAACACAAAGTCCATGTTCCTGCCCACATCATCCATCAGGTGCTAGAAAATCTAGGCCATGTCTTGTATGTCTGAGGTGCATCCGCAAGAATTCAAAGAGCCCAAACAGGGTGACAATCGCTTTGTCTAATAGCATTAATTATTCTAGAAGTTTGTTCTGTTTTTAACTGCCAAGCTAGAGCCTGAAGGGGCCCTTTCCCCTAATTCATAATACAGTACAGGTACGCAATCCTTTATCCGGAACGCTTAGGGGACAGTGTGTTCCGAAATTTGCCCACCCGACTCGCGCAGCCGGTCTCTCCACCTCGCCCACCCAACTCGCACTGCCGATCTCTCATCCGCTCAACTCGCGCTTCCCATCCCTCGCCTGCTCGACTTGCGCTGCTGCTGGTCTCTCCCCTTTGCCTGCCCAACTCACACTGCAGGTCTCTCGCCCGCTCAATTCGTGCTGCCGGTCCCTTGCCTGCCCAATTTGTGCTGCCGGTCTCTCCCCCTTGCCCGCTCAACTCGTGCTGCTGGTCTCTTCCTCTCAGCTGCCTGTCTTGTGCTGCTGTCTCTCTCCCCACTTGCCGGATTTTGGAGCTTTCCGGATTTTAGATGTCCGGATAAAGGATTGTGTACCTGTACCTCTGCTTGGCTCTCTCAATTATTTTTTTCTGTTCTATATATCTATATAGGAGTATAATTTGCAAAGCAACGCTGCTAACAGCAGCTTTGCTAGTTCCTATAGAGTTGTTTGTTCTTGCAATCTTTGTAGCTCGATGATCCTTTTCTGGACTCCAGCACCAGATTTAGCTCCATGGAGAGGTGGCGCTGGTGTCATCTGGGCGCATACTGCTGCAGCTCTTGTTGAGGAAGAAGAGGAACTTCAGCCCAAGGCTCCAACATCAAGGTAGGCCCAACTTTCTCTGATTTTTTTTGGCTCTTTCATAACTGTTTTTTACTTATCTGTATGTTCCCTTTCTTTGAAGCCATGGTAAAATTTTTTAGGTAAGTTCCAAACACTATATTAGTTATTTAAAATTTTAAAAAAACTTTTTAAAAGTCAGTTATTAATTAATTATCTCAGGGGAGGTGTATTCTCATATCCCTCGCTCATACCTTCTTGTAATGCCTCCCCCTATTTTTTCTAATTATTTCTTTAAACCTTCCATGATTGATGTAGCTTTTAAAGAATAGTATAGATTAGGCATTAAATGTTTTAAAGATTTATTTATTGAAGGAAGTCTTGCTTCTTTTGAACAACTGTCAGTTAAATATAGATTACCAAATACAGTACTCAATTTTATTTACAGATTAGAGATTTTTTGCAGTTCTCAATTAAATACAAAGGAGGAATAGACTTGTAAAGAGACCTTGGGTTTGTTTTTCCACCCGGCACTTGAATGCAATCTCCCTTCCTTTCCTTTGTAACCAGTTATCCAGTGCTGGGCATAATTCCCACTGGTCATCAGCAGTTGTCTCAGAGCTGCTCAGTTTTAACAGCTGGGCATTTGCTTCCTGGTGACCTTGCAGCCATTTTGGTCAGTAAGTCAAAAAGGGCATGTTAATGAGGTGCAGCCATTAAATATTTTGAGCCTCCCTGCTGCCTTTCCCGGACGGACAGACATTTCGCCGAGCTAAGTTCCTGCCAGGAGATAATATAGACCTTGAAATGTGCCTTCAAAACAGAAAGCTTTTGTCTTTTGTAGTTAGGTTATTTAGTAGACAGTTACAGATGTAATTATTTAATTGTTCATTAGAAAGCAATGGAGTTAACTATTGAAGCACCGTGGAGTTGTTTGATTTAAAAGGAAGGCAGTGATATCAGATTTAGCGAAGTGTCCACTAATTAATCTATTTGATATTTATCACTTGGTAAGGTCAGCTAGACTGAGTTGACATTTCATTTAGCGAAAAAATATTTTGTATGTCCCAGTTTTCAGCAAAATCAAAGCATAACTGGAGAAAATTAAAAGACTAGCCAAAGGAATATAAATATTTCTTTTGATAAATCATTTTATATGAATTAGACTTAGAATTTGTAATGCATCAGGACATCCTAACTTATTTATAATATTTCTAATACCATTTGAAGAACAATATTCTGCTTCATATGTTCCTGTCTGAGTAATATTTGTTGTGATATTTAACATAAATGGAAAACAAAACTACATTTAAACTTTGTCATCCTCTCTTTCTGCTAGTTAAACTGTCATGGTTCATTGGAAGATCAATGAAGGGCTGCAAGAATTGTACTTCACAGTTGCAAAAATGCCCACAAAAAACATCCAGCATTTCACATGAGATGATTGTCTTTGCTTCATTTACTCTCTTAAGACATATTAAAATCAAATTTATCACCTTGTTTGGCCATCTGTCAATTCTCGCTTCGTGGTAAATGGCTAGACTTTGTCCTTGATTCAGTCAGCCGGAGAATGTGCCACTGCTCTCACAACAAGTTTGTAAGTTGTAAAGACAAAGAAATCAGTGTGATTTATATTCCCATAGGTGATCGATGTTAGATAATGTTTTCCTAAGTATGAGGAATTATGCAGTTTTACGGATGGGTAGGAATACAGAGCAGATACAATTTTTTTTAAAAAGGAGAGCAGCTACAATGACTTCAATTGAATTTTTATTTAAGGCCAAAGCCAGAATTAGTTCTTCTCATGGGAATTTTCATTTTAGTGAACAGTTAAAGAGAAGAAGACTATCTTGTGTTTTATTTCAAAAGATTCACATCGTGATTATGTAGAAAACCACAAGACTAAACTGTTTTATAAAAATTTAAATAATATGTAGAAATGATCTATCATGCACTGTTCTAAGAAAATTAGAAAATGAAGTACCAGTAATAGCTACATCAAATAGTGAGTTTAAATTAATATTCAAATGGGGAGTTTGAATGATGTAACCACTCAAATTGTAACTATTATATGACTTTTGTACATTTCTTTGCAATTACTTTGGATTAGTTGAATTTAATTAAGTCAAAGCAAGTTACCTGGGTCACAATTTTTCTGTACCAGCTTATGATTTCCTATGAACTTCTCTATATTATATGAAGTAGATTTTTTTTTCTTTTACAATTATATTTCAAGCTGCTTTCAACCTTGTTTCATTTATTTTATCTATCTTTCTTTTTTGGGTGTAATGGAGTTGATTTTTCACCTTTAGGCAACACTGACACCTTCTCCCCAAATGTTTGTGTCATAATGTAGCTCATTTGAAAAGTCATAGTTGACTGGGATAGTCAGATGAAAAGCTCTACTGGTATACTGTGGATATAGGTTAAATTTTTCTGTTGGGGCAATAAACAGATACATCTAAAAGGTCTCGTTGTCTTTAATTGGAATAGGCAAAATGGAGAGAAATCAATGGTGCAAAGTTCAAATTTATTGTCAGAGTACATATATGACATCTCATACAACCCTGAGATCCTTTATCCTGCAGATCAGACAGTTATCAGTAGTATAAACTGTACTCAAGAGAAAGAAATGTACACAAGATAAACAAACTGACTGCACAAATACAGAAAAAATAATTATTAAGTTATAAATGATGTTCAAAGTAAGAGTCCATAAATTACTCTCTATTAACAGTCTGATGGTGGAGGGATAACAACTGTTCCTGAACCTGGTGGTATGAGTCTTATGTTGCCAATACCTCTTTCAAGAGACAGCAGTGAGAACAGAGCATGTCCTGGGTGGTGTGTATCATTGATGATTGCTGCTGCTTTCCAATGCCAGTATTGCACATAGATTTTCTCAATGGTGGGGATATTTTCCCCTGTCATGCACAGCTAGTCCCCAGGTTGAAGATGTACAATTTACAGACAATCCATAGTTCCAAATTGGCAAGCTGACTGGTAGCAGAATGGCGTCAAATTCTGGTCCAAGCGTGGTTGAGTATAATTTAAATTCAAAAATTGTGCCTTCCCCCCGCACCCCTCCTGCTCGCTACAATACAGACCCCACAACCACTCTGACATGGCTTCCACCCCGCTCACTCCAATGCAGTCCCCTCCCCCCATCTGTTTTGGCTTGGGCAACACCCCACTCACTCTGACTTGTGCACTTCCGCTCAGTCCGATGAGTTCCCCTCCCCCATGCTTGCTCCATGGACACCACCCTGCTTGTTCTGATGCTGTTCCCCCCCCCCCCCCCCCCCAAGCCATCTGGCTCTGTGGCAACCACCCTGCTTGCTCTGTACCCATTACCCTATGCACACTGGCACGGTCCCCCCACTCACTCCAACGTAGATTCCCTACATGGCCACTACCCACCCCCAACTGGATTGGTCAATTTCTGAATCAGATGTAAAAATTGGCTCCAGTTTTTCAGTTGTAAATCACCAAAATAAAACTCTTTACTGCTAATTTAGGTAGCTAGTACCTTAATGAGAGATGAACGCTTGTATTCCAAAATAGCATTGTTAAAACTCAAAGTGATAGCATTTACTGATGGGTCTTAAATTTAAATGGTTTCCTCTTGGTTTTCTTCTACTCTAGTGTGCCATTCCAATAATACTGGCTTCCATCTAGTATCTTCCAAGGATTCACTTCTCCTGTTTGATTCTTGGATTGTCTTTTTTTAATATAGTGAATACTAAACAGAATATGATCCATGTCTACTCCCTCACCCCATCCCCTTGCAAGTAATCCTTCATACAGTAGCTTCCAGCACTTAATGATGTATGAAGTTGGTGCTGAATTGCCAATAAAACTGTTGTGATTTATTATTTTTTACTTTATGACATTGATATGGTTGTCAAAGACTGGCTATAGACTGTTTTGCTTAGAGAACTAGCTAAGATTTGCTTATGTACAATACTGTATTATTATGTTTAAGATGTTTTAGTGTCAGGAAGTGTTTTATATGCATTGAAATATATACTAAATAAGCTATATAGTAAGGTAAACATTTGCCTAACTGATGCTAAATAAGGACCGTATGTACTTGTTCCGACTTAAATACAAATTTGAGTTAAAGACAGACCTAGTTAATGGAACTCATATTTAACCTGGGGACTGCCTGTATTGGACTTTGTCAATGACCTTTTACAGGGCTTTCTGATCAGAAGTTTTAGTGTCCCCATGCCAGGGCATGATGTAGCTGGTCAGCACACTTCCTACTACACATCTGTAGAAGTTTGCCAAGGTTTCCAGTGTCATATTGAATGTCCACAAATTCCTGAATAAGTAGGGGCACTTACGAGCTTTCTTCATGATGACATTAGTATGTAGGATCCAGGAAAGGTCTTTTGTGATAGGGACTCCCAGGAATTTAAATTTCATCACCCTCTCCACCTTTGATCCCCCAATGATCACTGGTTTTCTCTTTCTAAGGTTTACAATCAGCTCTTTGGTTTTGGTGAAATACAGTGAGAGCTTGTTGTTAGTACACCATTCAGACAAGTTTTCAATCTTCCTCCTGTATGCTGACTCATCACCATGGTTGGAATCATGGAGGGGGGGCATTCACAGGCCATGCCCCCCAAATGAGTTATTGTGCACCCCCACCCTCAGGCCAAGACTTCGGCGCAAAACTTTGCATTTTATGAATTAATTAATATTTATTATATTAAAAGTGAAAACGTTTTCTCAAAATGAAATGAAATACAAACAAAAAGAAGAAAAGAAAAAAACATACGTATGTGATGTCAGAAAGGATGTTACGTTGGTAATGCGTGGAACATGCATGCGCACATGACTTCTTAATGGAAGTTGCGTTGGGATTGCAAGCAGTGTATGTGCCATGTTTAAACCTGAATAAAATGTGCTTACAGTTCTTCCATTGTGAATCAATTCTTAAAAACATATACACAACAGAAATGGATATAAGAAAATGGCTACACTTATCTGCTTCTTCAAGGTCTCCTCCAGCTCCACCAATGAAGAGGGAGAAAATGCGCTTGGGCCTAGAACAGCCGCTGCCTCTGAAAAGCAATATCCTCCTCCTGCAAGCAGCCATAATGTACCTGCTAAATTAAGCGTTAGCTATGGAAGACAACCCGTATCCATAGATGACCAGTCCAACCAAATCGTCTTACAACAGTACCCTGTAGCATTTTCAGTGGTAGGAAGTGTTCATTTGTCTTCATTTGGTATCACAACCAAGACTGGCTTGAATACAGTATTGAGGCTGATGCAGCATTTTATTTTTGCTATCAGCTGTCTTGCACCACTCAGAGGTCTCAGATACTGGATCCTTTTGTGAGTGTAGGCTTTCGTAACTGGAAAATTGCTGTGGAGAGAGATCGGGGATTTTACAAATATGTATCTTCAAAGGAGTATTTCTTTTGGAAGGAGCGAGAGAGGTGTGTCAGTACTGGAAAGGAGATTTCAACACTTGTCAACACAGAACAACTACAAAAGAATAGGTATTACATTTCCTCTCTCATCGATATTCTCAGATTTTTGGCGGAAAACCATTTGCCTTTACGAGGGAAGATAGAGGCTTTTGATAATATGTTGAAGTGGGGGAGTGGACTTTTCCTCTCCTTTCTGGACTATACACTTAAAAAGGACGTTGAATTGGCTGAGGTTGTGAAAATGATAACTTGCAATGCCACATACACCTGTCACAGCATGCAAAATGAACTCATAAGTAGAGGCGATAGTGGAGGAAGTAGGCAATTCCTATTACACTTTAAAAGAAGATGGAACCCATATCCCTAACGGGTGTGAAAATATATCAATTGTTTTTCAATTTGTAAATGAGTCATATGAGGTCACAGAGTGCCTGTTAACCATGGCAACAGCTGGCAAAGATGATACACAGACATAAGCAGACACCATTTTGGCAGAGCTAAATGAAGTTGGACTCGACACATCTAAGATTCTAAGCCAGGTATTTGATGGGGCTGCTCTGATGTCTGGGAAGTATGTCTGCAAGAGAAACTAGGTCGTGAGATACCTTGTGTGCACCATCTTAACCATCAACTACACTTAGTGGTAGTACACGCAATGTCAGCAGACACAGCTAGTGGACTTCTTTCATGTGTGTGATGCCCTCGACAAATTCTGCAAGAAGCCCATAATTGCTATGACCTATAAGTGTATGTATCTTAAATGCCTTCTGGAACAGAGATGGACAGGACATCTTGCCATTGTGTCAGTCATTCTAAAATCCTTCGATGACATAACATCTCTTTTGACTAGTGGGATTGACTCTCTGCTGGTCTGCGGTGCAGAGATACGAATGGAGGCTGTGGATCTGCTGTGCAAGATGACCAAACCCAGTTTCTCATTCATTGCCAAGTTAGAGTACACAGACAAGCTTCTACAGAAAGAGGACACTGACTTAATGAAAAGTTTAAATGTCATGGCTAGTGCAATGGCTTGGGTATGGAAACACTGTTGTGACGAGGAGTTTAATAAGGTGTGGGACGTGGCCACGGCTGCTAGCACATCACTGAGACCCGTGATCACCAAACACAGGTGCAAAGCGAACACGATTATGGATGATTATGTCATTACAGGACACAGGAATGATGATGAAAAACAGAGCCGGAGACTGTTCTACAACACTTTTGATTCAGTGCTTGGAGAGAGAGATCACAGATTCAGTGAGCACAACTCAAAAATGGCTAGTGCACTTTTGCACTGAATCCAGAAAGTGATACATTTCTTGATGTAAAGGCTGTGATGCCTATTATGGACCTGTCATGGTCGCTTATAATTGAGACAGAGTACTAAGTTGCCAAGCAGTTTTTCGGCTCACAAAAATAATCACAGCCAATCAAAGGGGTTTGGCCTTAGCAGTACATCCTCTCAAAGTACCGCACACATCTGATCGGAATGCTGACTGCTTTCAAACATGCCTTAACATTTGGCACCTCCACTGCAATGCACAAGAATTCGTTCTCCACTCTGAGAAACATATTTTCGGACCACAGATGCGCAATGCTTCACAAAATAAAGGCCCAGTTGGTTCAGCTAGCGCTTGAGAGGGACTTAACCCAAAAATGTACAACTGAATGGAAGGACACCATTCTTAGGAGATTCATCAACAACACTCGCTGCCCTCAACTCTTCTAAAGGTAAGCCATGCGTTTAATTCACTTTATGATGCAGCCTTGGCTTTTATGATTATTACACAAAACTCATGAATGAGTTTTGGGTCAGTCTGCATTTATTTGGTAAGAGTGGAATATATAGTCTATTTCAAATGATGTTCTAATGACGTGCACAGTGCAGTGTGTGAGAGAGAGGGAGAGAAAAAGACGCGGCTTTCACATAGGCTATATTTTGTGCAGTGTGGATGCATAGTGGTGTGTGTGTGTGTGTGTGTGTGTGTGTGTGTGTGTGTGTGTGTGTGTGTGTGTGTGTGTGTGTGTGTGTGTGTGTGTGTGTGTGTGTGTGTGTGTGTGTGTGTGTGAGAGAGAGAGAGAGAGAGAGAGAGAGGCTTTGCAGCATGGTTTTAAATTGGAACTGGGTTGGAGTGTTGGATGTTGACGGCAACTTGTGTGTGATTAGAAAGGGAGAGTTTTCAGTTGGTTGGACCCGCGACTGAGAGCTGAAACCAAAGGGAAACCTCTCAAACAACAGAAGGGGGAGCAAGGATGTGATGTCACAGTGGTGGTAATGGTGTAAATAGAAATGAATTTAACAATGCACAGTGATGGAAATGTATGGATACAGAACTTTGGACCATTTTCCTTTTGTATTTAATTTATTGTAAATAAAGTTTATGTTTGGTTAAAAAAAAATCAATGCTGGAGGAGCTCAGCAGATCAGGTACCACCGTATCATATCAACATCTATAGTGTTTGTTTCACTGAGGTTCAACACTCATTTTATTTATAGCATTGAGAAATACATCTGTGTTACAAAATGGTTGCTGTCGAAAATAGCTTTATTCCCATGGACACCGGCTACAACACTCGAGTGTAGGAGTACGGTTTGAACCCAAAGTTGTAGGTCTTTAAGCTGTAGGTTCAAGAGCAGAAACTAAGACATCCAGTGTTTCATTCAGTATTTGTGAAGAATTTGCATAGGATCAGTCAAATGCACAAAATGCTGATTTGGCAATATGGTTATACATATTGACTCCTGCTTATACCTGGGTAACCATCGTGCCCCCACCTGAACATGAACAGCGAATGGCACAAGAAACTACCACGTGAATGGCAGTTTGTGCCACCTTCCACCCCCTGCGGTTGCCCTAATACCCCCCAATTAGATTTGTTCTGATGCTGAATCTGCTCATTGCCCCTTTTTTATACAGCCCACTACTGTGGTATTGTCAGTATTATTGTTGTACCCAGCCATGCAATCTTAGGTGTAAAGTAAATAGAGCAAGAGACTAAGTATGCATGCAGCACTCTGGTGCTCCGATGCTGGTGAAGATTGTGAAGGAAATTATCTTGCCATTCTGCACTGATTGGGGTCTGGAGGTGAGGAAATCCAGGATCCAGGTCTTGGAGTTTTCTGTTCAGTTTTGAGGGGAAGATGGTGTTGAATGCCAAACTGTAGTCAATAAAGAGTATCCATATGCTTGCATATTTGCTGTCCAGGTGTTCCCAGATCCTTGTGTAGGGCCAGTGAGATGGCATCTGCCCAAGAATTGCTGCAGTAGGCAAATTGGACTGGATCCATGTCATCACTCACGCAGGAGCTTACATGTTTCAGCCTCTTAAAATGCTTCATCCTTGTTGATGTGAATCCCACTGTCATTTAAGCAGGTAACCACATTCTTCTTGGGCACCGGTACGATTGAAGCCTGTTTGAAATAGGTGGATACCATGCCCTGACACTACCTCACTTTCGATTCTCTTATTTATTTATTTTTAAATGTAATTTTTTAGAGCAATATTTGCATTGTAATGCTGCCGCAAAACAAAAATTTCGTGAATTGTTCTGATTCTGTTAGAATGAGATGTTGAAAATATCCATGAAAACATTGGCCAGTTGGTCAGCAGAGGTTTTCAGTACTCAGCTGGGTTCTCCATCCAGATTGGAAGCTTTCCTTGGCTCACCCTCCTGTAAACAGCCCAAAGGTCATCTTCAGATACTGACAGTAGACAATCATCAGGAGATGTGGGGGTCCGCAATGCTTTTTACTTGTCCGAGAAGGCATTGAACTAATCTTGGGGTGAGGCTTTGGTGTCTCCTATTGCACCAGATTGGGTTTTGAATGTTGTAAGCATTTTCTGATCAATTACTTATTCTAATAATTTTTAAATGATATTGTAGAAAGTGTGATTACCGCTCTATTTAAGCTACTCTGAATGAGCTATTTCCACAGTTCTCCTTGGGTAAAATAAGAAAGTAATTCTATTCAAAGAGCATGGAGAATGCTGCTCATGGCAAGAGTAGAATCCGATTCAGAATTTATTCTCATTAATGAGTCACAAAAATCATTGTTTTGCGACAGTTTCACAGTGGAAACTTAGAAATAAATCACCTGGAAGCGAAAGAAAAGGTCAAATTAAGGAAGTGTCTGTGGTTCATTATTCATTCAGGAATCTGATGGAAGCTGGATCCTTGACTTCCTCATTGGAAGACCACAGACACACCAAATTAGAAACAATGTCTCCTCCTCACTGATGATCAACACAGGCGCACCCCAAGGATGTGTGGTTAACCCACTACTCTGCCCACTCTACACCCATGACTGTGTGGCTAGACATAATTCAAATGCTATCTACAACACCCTTATTGAGTGAAGAGAGTTTGGACTGGTCTCCACAATGTTAATACTTGCATTGTTCATTAAAATGACACTGAATGCCCTATTTTTGCTGCTCTACTTTGTAATACATTCTTTAATCAATAAACAGATTTAAATAAAATTTATTTTCAGGGAACAACTAATCAATGGTGCCAAATATTCAGGGGGCAATTTTTATTATCTCCTGTATGTTGCAAATCAATTGACCTAGAAGAAATAATCTTTGCAAGAATGTGGTGCGCTGTTAGACAGAATCAGACACACACAAGGTAAAGACTGAACAACAGGCTTTAATCCACAAACACCTCCACAGAGCCAGGCTGGCTGTGCCTGCAGCAACTCAGTGTGAGGCCTCAGGAGGCCAGCGCAGGCTTATACCCCGGAGGGTGATTGACGCCCGACCGGGTGGGGCTTGATCCATTCAGGCCAGCTGATTGGCAGCCGGCCAGGTGTTGTCCTGTCCCCTTACTCACCTGCAGGTACAGAGGTTGCCCCCTGCAGTAGGCCGGTGGTGTGCCACTACAAAGAAAAATTATGCCAAAATCCTCTATAAAGACCCAGTTCTAAATCTTATATTTCCCTGCCAATTACATATAACTGTCCTCAAAAACTGAATTTTCAGTGTATGATGCAAGTACCAGTTCCAATGAAAATGTGCAATGTGTCCCATGCAATGCATCAGGGATGGAAATTATGCTTTGGCAACAAAATTATGGTTTAAAATTAATTTATTGAGCAATTAATTTATTGAACAATTAGTTTATTGAACAATTCCATAAGCCTCCAAGACTGCTGGAGAAATAATATTATTTTGTTTTAATGAGTTGAGGCTGATTTGCCTGTCAGTGGGTGAAAAGTTCTTTAGAGATAACCACGGATAGGCATCAGACCCTTGAGTAAGAAATTATGCTTATGTTAGTTAATCTTTCAAATCTGAGCACATTCTGTCAATGCATATTTCTCATGGGGTTGTTCAGAGTGAATTGCAAAACACTAAAGGGTAAGAAATTAAGATAGGTAATGCCTATGATTGGTAAAGCACTGGTAGTATCCTTGATATCCCAATTAGTGTCAGCAATATATGGAAATGATCCCACTCGATGACAAATTTGTAGAAGTTTTAACATGTACATATTGAACATCTAGTGGAAGTATTAGGACCATAATGTTAGATAACTCTGGTTACACACATGGTAACCACTCGACGGTTTAATCTTCAGATAATCTCCTAACATCATTCAGGAACAGATGAAGTCTCCAGTAGGGTTATTTAAAATAATTTTAAACCACCATCAAGTAAATTGTTTTTTTTTCCTGAGTGGAGCCACAACCTACAATCTCTAATAACTGTTTCAAATTGACAACCTTGAAGAGAGTTGGGTGGCATATGTCAAAAGGACCTTCTGTTGACTTTAGTATTCCTGCACATTCTATTTGAGGGCATTGGTAGGAATTCTCCTCAGAATAAGGTATGACAGGGCGAAGGAGTCAGGAAGAGGTCCATAGTTCTGAGTATGAAATTATATCGCCAAATGAATTCAAAAAGCAATTCTACAAATGAATCACTGGCATTTATCAATGTTTAGGATTTCCACACAGACACATCAATCCTAAATTAACCGACAAACGTCTGCTGATCATTTCTCTGCTGCAATTTGCGTGATTCTCCATAAAAGCTAAAACTGCAGGAGCTTGTTGAGATTTTCAGGCATTTGTGTTGGGAGGAGAAAAGGTAAAACACAAGAGTCTGCAGACACCATGATTGAAGTAAAGACACAACTGTGGAGAAACTCAGCACATCAGTGTACTTTATGTATCAAAGATAAAGATACACAACCAACTTTTCTGGCTTGAGACCTTCATCAAGGTATGAAAAATGTCGGCAGGTGCCTGAACAAAATGGTAGGGGGAAGAGGGAGGTAAAGGCAGGGGAGGAGCATAGCTTCATAGGCAGAATATAATAGGTAGATAAGGGAGGGAGGGCACACCTGCAAACAGGGGGAGGAGGACTGGCTCTGTGAATGGAGAGGGAAGTGGGCAGAGAGTTGGAGGAAAGAAGACAAAGAAAAAGGGAAGGGAGGGAGAATTGAGAGTAGGTTAGCAGAAATCAGTTAAAGCCTTCATGTTGGAGAGTGCCCAGAGGGAAAATTAGGTGTTGCTCCTCTAATTTACAGGTGGTCTTGGTGGGTAGTACATGAGGCCATGGACAGACATGTCAGCATGGGAGTGGGGCATGGAATTGAAGTGGTCAGTTACTTATGTTAGGAAATATCCTCTTGAAAGATCATTGATTTGAATGAGGTTTGGGAAGCAAAGGAAAATAAGTTTTATGTTTCTATCTTATTCTTTCTGAGTTGCTTCTTTATCATATAAAACTATTGATTTCATTTTCCATTATTTTTTAACATTTCTGAATTTGGAAACATTAAAAGAAAGTCTAAAGCTTTGTCAGGTATGCAAGCTGGGAGGAGGGCTGTGTCAGCTATCAAAGAATTCCAAAGGTGTTTTGTGGGAGGGGTTTGATCTGGCCCATTAAAGTCTCCCACCACATCTGTCAAAGACCTGTTACTTTGCTCAATGACTAGCCAGGTTAAAAAAAAATTTTTAGGCTAATGGGGAATGCAGGCAGCAGTGTCTCTAAAATCTGGACCACAGTTAAAATTTTTCCTTAGGGCCATTACATGTATCGGTAATGTTTTGCTGAGTTCTAGCTTCTTACATGATGATGTTAAAAAAAATTCTGATATTGCTGTGAATACATTATTTTTACCCTAACTGTATATTTTTCAGAAGTAATGATATGTCTTGGCTATCCCCTATAACCTTGTTCACACTTTCTGGAATACTTTTATGCTTTTGGTCAATCATTAACCCCCTTTGTATTTGGGTCTTCTCCATCACAATACCAAGTGCCGATGGAACTGACTTATTTTCAGGACTCTGCCATTTCTCATATTTCACTCTGTCAGCCATTTCTCAGTTCAGACCTTTTCACCGAGATGATTCAGTTCTTAAGAAAATATTCAGTCTTTCTCTTGGCTGTGTTTCCCCAGTGTTTTTTGGCTTTGCCTTCTGGACTTCCCTGCCTCATTGTTCTAATCACTGATTACAATGTGAATGCACTCAATATTCTCAAGATTGCTGCAGGAACCTGGAAAATGTTACACAGACTGTAGTAGTTAAAAAAGGAGTACAAATATATTTTTTAAAAATTCTTCATGACCTACTGAGACACCAAAGCAAAATAACAATCAAGTACTCAGTAATTATTCAATTTGTTGGAGACAAGTATTATTTCCTGTGGCAGTTTGTGCAAATATTATGATGTTGGATAGTCAACAGCAGGAACCCATATGTGTTGAAGAAAATTACACTCATTTCAACCAATCTGTTATCTTGAAATTTGTGACTAGGTGTAACCATAGCAAATATTTTTAAAAAAAGAGCTCAAAGTCCAAATTACTTTTTGGGGAAAAAAAAACATGAAAGTAGAGTGTCCATAGGTGTTTATAAAATCATTCTTTAATGCTTTTGGTTGTAAATTAGTGTACATTTTATAAGTAAAATTATAAAATACAGTTAAATGTTTAATGATTAATTATTCAGTTTTTATATATGTAAAATTTCTATTATAAATGAAAGGTACACAGACCTCTGTTTTTGTCTGAAAAAATGGAGAGATGAAGGATTGTAGCAAATCAAAGTTCTTGCTCATCAACTCAAGGTGAAAATAGTAATAAAATGTGGCAATGAACTTGTCACATTCAAACATTCAATTGAAAACACAATAAGGCAACTGTTTTGAAACGTACTTTGAACATGAACTGTTTATTGTCACATTCTGTATATCAAGATGCAGTGAAAATCTTTGTTTTTCCTGCTATGCAGGCAGTTGTCCCATACTTAAGAACAGCAGGTAGTGCAACATTAGGATTCAAGATTCCTTTATTAATTTATTGTCATGTAATAGTACAAAACATGCAATAACATGGGAAATAGTCTTCTGTCTGCCATAAGGCAGACAGAGTCAACAGTAGTGTTGCCATGTGCCCCTTACAGTACAAGAGAAAGAGAAGCAAAAGTCACTTCAGTCATTGAGTGCCTGCCCATGGATTCTCCTCCAGCATTCCCGCAGCCTTACAGACTCCTATCAGTCCCAAGCTCCAATTCGAAACCTCTGACACAATCAGGAAATCTTCAGTACCCAATACACTTCTTGGCCTCAGCATCCTCTTGAATCCTGGCTCTGATACCTGGTTCCCATGAGCCATTCTCCAGCATCCCACAGTCTGTGCAGATCCCCGACTGCAAGATGCTCGCAGCTATGTGGGTCCATCTGCTGCTAAGCTCACTTTCCTGTAGGGCTGTTGTGTGTGGAGGAAACGTGGCCTCCCTGCCTGTCTGGAATGTGTGTATGAAGGGTGGTCAAGTGTCCTCCCTGCCTGAAACTTATTTGGAAGTCACATCAGCTGACAATCAAGGTTGGACTCTGGCCACCCATTAGTTCACACCTTGCCACTGGCTGCTTTAGATCATCTAGGGTCATTATTGGCTAGAAGCTCAGCTTAGCATGTAGATAACACCAATGCACAGCACATTCTCGCTCTCTGCCTTGAGATCAAAGCCCCGGACATCACTTCATTCCAGGTCACTGCTCTGGACATCGGTGGAAGTGTTGTGGTTAAGGAGTGCACTACACTGAAGCTGAGCTGTAGCATTGCATTTGATCAATATTTGCAGAGATCCATAACCTCATTGATCAGTGAACCAGGTGTGTGTGTGAAAGTCCCTGTCTGTAGATTGTATTCTCAAGTGTGTGAGCGTGTCGGGGGGTGTGGCAAGATGGCGTAGAGAGAAGACGTGAAGTTCCACTTTCCCCCAGTTTGACTTATAAATACCCGATTTTAAAACTTGTAAAAGTGGTCAAAAATAGTATTTACAGACTTTGAATAGTGGAGGATTGAAATGGCTACAAACGTGAAGAAATCAAAAGCTCGACTGCAAAAGAAATTACCTTATAAAAGTTGAAGAATTGAGGCCTACCTACCAAGATGAAGCCACGGAGTTGTCGATTGGAGCTCCCAAGCCTCAGAAGACTCCTGCTCAGCTAAGTATTACACCGGCTCCAATCACGCATTCGCAATATGGCGCCGGTTCAGCGATGAGCCAATGAACCTGGGGTTGCACAGTATAACGTCAGAAGACCCACCTGCGTGGTCGGTGACTTTGCCAGGCATGTGCAGTGTGTCACGGATCCATGAGTTATTGGAAAAGGTATGGGCTGTGGGGGAGCTCAAAAGACGGTGGGCTGACGAGGTCAGCACGCTGTCGACGTATGTCCAGACCCACAGCCACACTGGAAGAGGAGCCACTGCGTTAGGGGAGGAAGAGAGCTCAACGTTACTGGAATTAACACAGGAAGAAATGGGGACTGAGACCAGAGAAGGAAGGCCTCAAGGGGAAGTGATGGAACCTGGACTGGATTCTGTGTTTACAATATTGGAAGGAATTGCTCATCAAATAGAAAACATGTCAATGCAGATGTCTACTCAGATAAACCAAGGATTTATGGAAGTGAAAACTAAAATGAATAATATGTGTGAAGAGATTACTTCTATGAAGAAAGATATGACTATAGTTAAAAGTGATGCAAGAGACACATTTGACTGAAAAAGAACATATGAAATTGAAGAGAGATTGGGTTGGTCATGTATTTTCTTCTTCCAATTCCAAGCCGAGAGGTGTAGTGATCTTAATTCATAAGAAATTACCATTTGAATTAGAATCCTTTGAAGGTAACGCAAGGAGGATTTTGAGGTTGAATTGTAAAATTTTTGCTGAATCATGGACTTTGTTAAATATCTATACACCTAATGTGGACGATGAAAGGTTTATGTCGGAGGCTTTTTTCTTGTTAAATCAGGCCAAGGAAAATATTTTGGTTGGGGGAGATTTTAACTGTGTTTTAGATCCTTTGTTGGATAGGTCTCTGAAAAGTATAAGGAAATCAAAGACAGCAATATAAATAGGGGCCTTGATGAAAGATTTGAATTTAATTGATATTTGGAGGAGAGTAAATCCTGCAGAGAAAGATTTCTCCTTTCATTCATTTAGACATGATTCATTTTCTAGAATAGATTTTTTTTTTGGTATTGGCACATTTACAAGGTAGAGTACTCCAAGCTGAATATAAAAGCCGGGTCATATCAGATCATTCTATGTTGTTTCTCTCTTGTGCAAGTCTGGAAGTGGTGCAATTGTCTTATAGATGGTGGCTTAATACAATGCAGGACAAGTATTCATATATACAAATAAATAATAAATATTGTTTCATAAATATGAGAGTCTTGGATGATTAGTGTAAGCAGTTCCTTTGGTCGTTCTGCATTCTCACGGCCATTGGGAAGAAGCTGTTCCTCAGCCTGGTGGTGCTGGCTCTGATACTCCTGTATCTCTTTTCTGACAGGAGCAACTGAAAGGTGCAGGGTGGAAGCATTCCTCAATGATTTTGCTTGCACTCTTCAGGCAATGATTCCCAGAGGCTGTAACTCCTTGTGGCCGCTGCTAAACACAGGCACCGCCTTCTTGGACACAGACCTGTGGTTGCAGGATTTTTGTTTAAAAACACCATTGGATCCTCTATCAGACCGGTCAACACCTGTACTTTAGGACAGCTGTGTCTCGGCTCTCCTCATTCCTAGGTCCCCACCAGCAGCAGCACTGTCATTATAGAAGCTGTGGCAGTGCCGCCAATTTCATAAAACAAAAGTGCAGGGTGCAATGTTGCAGAAAGCCAAAGTGCGCACAATACAGTGTCGTGTTATAGATCCCTATTAAAGTGACCTTGCTTTGATTATGTAGTAGCTTAATTACTGAAATTATACATAAACAACTTAGTAATTACCACCAGGTAACCATCTTTTGATGCAGTCTTAATAATGGTAATGATGAGTTTATTGTCATACACATTGTAGAATGTATATATGCACCAAAATTGTGATATGCAGCAGCTAAACATATACTTGTACAGAAAACTGTAATAGTAAACTAACTGAATTAAATTGAAGGAGACAGTAAATACATAAGAGAGTTAAATAATAAATATTTATAGTAATCCTAGTGCATATGAAAGTGACTTGCAATAGCACAGAAAGTCATTTGATGCTGATGGAACAATCTATTATTATGGCGCCAAGGGGAAGTTCAAGAGTCTGATACCTGTTTGAAATAAACCGTCCTTGAACCTAAACATGCTGGTTTTCAGGCTTTTATTTACTTATTATGTACAACATCACTCTTCCCAACTCATGCAAGGTCTTTCTGTTGACAGAACAGGAAGAGTCCAAGTTTTCCCATTTTAAACAGGCAGTGGCTTTTATTTCCCATTACCAACACCATTCCCAAAGCAATGGTTCAAATCTCCTCCTTGCCCACATTCGCAGGCTGAACCAAGTTATTGGTAATGTTGATTGTGTTTTCTATTCCATGTACTCTGCATTAAAAAAAACATGTCCATACATCATCCATCTTTGTTCTTTCTGTTGCTTAGGTGCTGCTATAATTGTCAGCTCTGATTTTGTTAACACAAAACTCACTTATTCTAATGCTCCCTGCTCTAGCTTCTGTCCTCAATAATCTTGACATCATCCCAACTTTTTCTATTCGTATTCTTTTCTTTTTCAATATTTTAATTGAAATTGATTTTCAACATCAAAAAATACAGAGTACATAAGAATACATATTAAAAGTTTTTTAAAAAAATTACCCTTGGATCATACCAGTTCATCCAAGGTACCCACATTCTCAATTAAACAAATTATGGTACAGTAATATTTTATTATTTTATTATAAAAGAAGATTTTAAACCCACTACCAAAAACAAAGCTGTTTGGCAAGGAGAGGAAAAAAGAATTCCTTATCAAGTGATAAATCACCTTATTAGTTAGCACTTCTGCATTCACATCAAATCAGAGATTCAGAAAATAATTCATAAAAGGTCCCCACAGTGTTTCAAAACTTAAATTTAAATCAGAAATTGAGCATCTAATCTTCTCTAAATTTAAACATGACATGTCATCAAGTAGCCATTGAGTATGAGTAGGCGAAGCAACATCCTTTCATCTAAACAACACCACCTGCCTCGCCATAAGAGAAATAAAAACTAATACATGCACGTTATGCCACTCTCTCCAACAATACCAAACAAGGAAGTTAAAGGATTAGGCTTAAAATTAACTTTAAAAAGTATAGAAAATTTTGAAATACTTAATTGCAGTATTTCTCAAGACTCTGGCATGTCCAAAACATGAATTAATGAAGCACCTCCTTTGTTGCATCTATCACAGGAGGAGATACATTTGACTTTGAGATCATTTAACTTTGGATATGTGAGCTCTATGGACTACATCAAATTGTAGGAGGGAGTGGCGGGCACATAAAGATGACGTATTCACCAATTTGAAAATTACATTCCATGTTTCTTCAAAGATTAAAAAGAGTAAGCCATGTTCCCAGGCTTTTTAAAAAATTTTATCTAACGGATCCTCTCTTATTCCATAAATGTTAAATATTGAACTGTTATAAATTAAAAAAAATACATCTATTAAATTCTTATCAGTGCTCATAGGAAATATATGCAATTGAAAGCACAAAAAATCTCTTCTGTAAATAACAAAAAAATGAGTATTTGTTCATCTATATTTAACTGACAGCTGTTTAAAAAAAGCAAGACTTCCTTTGATAACTAAATCTTTAAAACATTTAATGCCTAATCTATACCATTCTTTAAAAGCTACATCAATCATGGAAGGTTTAAAGAAATAATTAGAAAAAATGGGACTAGAAAGTGAAAATCTCAATGCCAAAATGTTTTCTAAATGATCTCCTCAAATTACGTTTAACCACCGGGTTATCTGTTAATGTATTTAAAGATATAGGAAGTAAGGATCTGAGAAGGGAAATAATGGAAAATTTTGTAACAGAATTAGATTCCAAAGAGACCATGTTGAGCAGCATTCATAATTAATGTAATATGACCAAAATGTAAGATTTCATATATTGACATCCCAATAATAGAACCTAAAATTTGGTAAGGCTAAACCTACACTCTTCTTAAGCTTTTGTAAATGGACTTTTTTTAGGCAAGGATGTTTTTTCTTCCATTTTTAAGAAAATAAAATTGAGTCAAGGGAATCAAAAAAAGACAGGAATGAAAACAGACAAAGCCTGAAAAAGGTATATAAATTTAGGTAATATATTCATTCTGAGTTGATTCAGCAACCATTGATAAAGAAAGGGGCGACCAATTTAATAAACCCCCTTCTCATGTGTTTCATTAAAGTCAGAACATTTTATTTGTATACATTTTTATAGTTTTTAGTAATTGTTACACCCAATTAGGTAAACTGATTTCTTATCATTTTAAATCGGTGCCATATTATTCAAAGGAAAAGTTCACTCTTAATGTGGATTTAACTTATAACCCGAAAATTGACTAAAATTAGAAAGTAAAGAAAGGTTAGAAGGCAATGAAGTCTCAAGATTAGAAATAAATCGCAATAAATAATCAGCAAAAGTGAAACTTTGTGGGCTGTGCCCTTCCTTAAAACACCAGTAATATAATTAGATTCTTGAAAAGTGATAGTGAAGGGTTCGAAAGCCAGGTTGATAAACAATGAACTTAAAGGGCATCCTTGTCTCAATCACTGCTGAAGTTTAAAAGGTTTAGAATTCTGGAAGTTAGTAAGAACATAGGCAGCAGGTGATAAATATAGTAACAATCCATTGAATAAAGTCAACCCCAAAATTAAATTTTTCTATAGTTTTAAATAAATAATTCAATTCTACCGATCAAAAGCCTTCTCCGCATCCCGAGATATCACATATTTCAAAACCTCCTTAGAAGGAGAGTATATAAAATTTAATAAACAGCGTATATTGAAATAGGAATAGTGATTTGTAATTAATCCATTCTGATCAACAGATAAAATAAGTGGCAAAATATTTTCAAGTCTATGAGCCTCAATTTTGGATAGAATTTTAGTGTCAACATTTAGTAGAGTATTTTTCCTGTAGAAGAGCAGTCAACTGGATTTTTATTCTTTTTAAGAATGAGCAAGTCTGTGCAATTTGCCCAATTTAAAAGAATCAGAAAAAAAACAGAACATAGGTGAGGTATAAGTACTAAGGAAGAAGCCTTATAAAATTCTTCAGGAAATCAATCAGGACCTGGTGACTTCCCAGAATATAATGAACATAGAGCCTCACCAATTTCTTCATACGAATTAGATTGATCCAATTTATTTTGGTTATCAGCCAATTATACAGGAAAATTCAATTGATCTAAAAAAAATTATTCATGGCACTATTATCCTTAGAAGAGTCAGAGTTATACGGTTCAGAATGACATTCCTTAAAGCTATCGATAATTTCTAAATGATCAGTTGTCATAATACCATTAGCTTTACGAATTTCTTTGATTTGTCATTTGGCTACTAAAAGTTTTAATTGATTAGCTAATAGTTTACATGTTTTATCTTCATGAATACAGAATTGACTTATAGGTTTTAAAAGTTGACTTTCAATTAGATACATTAGAAGAAGCTCATATTTAATTTTAATTTCATCACGCCGTTTATATAAATCAGGGTGTGGAGTCAGAGCATATCTTTGATTTTATTGTTTCAGTTGGTTAGCTAAATCAGTTTTCTCATTTTTCCTAATGCTTTCAATATAAGAGATAATTTGTCCCCTAATAAACGCATTGAAAGTGTCCCTAGCTATAAGACAAGAGGTCTCTTCCGCAGTGTTTTTATCAAAATAAGGAATAATTTGTTCCTCCTAGAACTTTAAAAATTTATCATCAGATAGTAGGGTTGAATTAAAAAGCCAATGTCCATTTATTTGGGGGAGATCAGGAAAGTTTAAAGATAGCAACACAGGAGCATGGTCAGAAATGACTATATTTTAATATTCACAAGATCAAATCAATGGGTTCATTTGGCTATCGATAAAATAATAGCCAATCTGCGAATATGTATGACGAATGTGAGGGAAAAAAAACAAATATCCCTGTCTTCAGGATAAAAAATAATACCACATTTTAATAAAAAAAAGATTGAATGAATAAAGCTGACTTATTCAAAGTGGCTGGCTTAGGAGGCGAACGATCTAAAACCGGATCTAACCAACAGTCAAAGTCTCCTGCCATCACTAATGAATAAAGATTCAAATCAGGCAAGAGTGGAAAAAGCATTAAAAGATTTCAGGGTCATTCACATTCGGGGCATAGACATTTGCCAAAACCATCAATTTATTATACAATTTCCCTGTCACAATAGCAAAGTGACCATTTGTGTCTGAGACACCAAGAGAATTGTGTGATCTATAAAAATTGATACCCCTTTGGATTTAGTCTGAAATAATGACAGAAAATGCAGTCCATCTCATCTTCTGAAAAGATGCATGTTATCATTATTATATGTGTGTGTGTGTGTGTGTGTGTATATAAATATATATATATATATGTGCATTTCTTGCAAAAAATATAATTGGGACCTTACATTTTTTTAGCATAAGCAAAAATCTTATTTTGTTTTACAAGGTGATTTAGCCCTTTAAAGTTAAAACTCCGTAACTGAATTACTTGATCCATTTTAACTCTTTAAAGAATAAGAAGTTAACAAATAGGGAACTTGTATCAACCATACTAAACGAGTTTCCAAAGTGAAGTAGCTGAAAACAAGTGTGATTATACCAAGCCTAAACAACTTCAAAAGAAATATTAATACCCCTCCTTCCCTCCACCCAAAGCCAGAAAGTCAACCAGCTAACTAAATTACCCATCCCCCAAAAATTTCATGCAAAACTCCAATATTATAATGAAACTTAGAAAGTTTTCCCAAGACAAAACAAAACTAGTGCAGTTAATGCAACAGAAGCTGATATAGCTATTGTTTCCATAATATAACAGCGCACATTGCCATTTAACAAGAGAAAAAATCTTGAAGTAAAGAAAACACAACTATTAAAATAAATAGTTAATTCAGAATCAAAGAGCTTAGCATTTTATAAACAAAATGATTTAAATATCAAAAGTAATCTCTAATCAAAATGTATAAATACTAAGGCATTAACTCATGTCAACCGTATTCTTTTAATTAAGCATTAAAAAAAATTTAAAGAAGTAAATCAATACATAGAATTAGAGAAGCAGTTACTCAGAAGGAGAAATAGTAGATGGTAGATATTCTTCCAAGAATTTCTGGGCTCTTCAACAGTATGAAACCACTTCTTAGAAATGTTCTTCAGTGTGATATGGAGGCGTGCTAGAAAAAGCAAAGCAGGCTTTAAACCTTGATTGTAGCATTCTGACATAATCTTCTTGTATTAACATGTTCACTCATAACCTTAAATGATTAATCATCCCATATATATATATATATATATATATATATACATACATATATATATTGTTTTTTAAATTACATCTTTATATTTACATGTGATTATTCTGCATGTATGTATATGCATCATTGGATTGTATATGTACAGTCAGATAAAAGTGATGGGGTAAGTATATATAATGGAAAATATTGTCCTAGTATTTTATTATTCTATGAATATGTTCATTCCAATGCAGTGTAATACCCCACTATGTAATTAGATCCTGGATTTCTTCACCTCCAGACCACAGTCAACTTGAACTTGAATTATTTTCATGTTCCCATTCTTCTGTAGATCTCTAACTTGCTCCAACTCTATAATGCTCTGAGAGTTGCACATTTCTTCATTCACCTCAACAGTTTTAGCCACACCTCCACTCATTCTGTAAATTTCTCCTCTTTTTGATCAAAGTTTTCAATGTCAGTCCGAAAATTTCTACCTTTGGCTATGATCAACTTTTGACTGCACTATGTGAAGCTTCTTGGAATGTTTCCAACATAGAAGGATTTATGCTAATTATAGTTACTGTTGTTATAAGCAACTGGCAAGGCCTATTCTGCATTTAAGCCTAATTTATTGTGTATACTTTGCATGTATGAGAAGCCTAATTAAATCAGGGAATTGCTCCTGTAGCAAAAAAATTGAAAGAACTACCCTCCAAGCTTCAGATGTGTCATTCATTTTAACACATCATAAAAACAGAACCTTTGAGTAAATTATTTCCCAACAGAAGAATGTACAATTTTTGTAAAATCTAATCTTGGCCATTTTCTACCTTCACTAATCAGTTAAAAATGCTCTACCAATCTGCTGTCACTATACACAGGATATAGTGTCTACTTTGTAGGAAAGCATGATTGGTGTCACAGTTAGCTCAACTCCTTTACAGCGCCACCAATTGGGACTTGTGTTCGAATCCCGCACTATATGTAAGGAATTTGTACGTTCTCCTGTGTCTGCATGGGTTTCACTGAGAGTTCTGGTTTCCTCTCACAGTTCAGAAACACGATGGGGGTGTAAGGTTAATTGGGTGTAAATTGGACGGCATGGATTTGTGGGTTGAAATGGCCTTTTACCATGCTGTCTAAAAAAAATATTGTATTTTTAAAAATAAGATACATTTTTTGACGTGCTAATTTGTAGAGAAGATGAGCTACTACTTCCATTTTCAGTTTCTAATTACTGCAATGGTTATGCAGAATTCTATTCTTCAAAAAAACCTTGCATGCTTCATTTAATTGAATGGCTAAAAATATTCAGATATAAGTGATGGGGTAAGTATATAATGGAAAATATTGTCCAAGTATTTTATTATTCTATGAATATGTTCATTCCAATGCAGTGTAATAGCCCACTATGTAATTAGATCCTGGATTTCTTCACCTCCAGACCACAGTCAATGAGGATTGATAAGAACCTCTCCTCCACAATCTCCACCAGTCATGGAGCATCACAGGGCTGCATTCTGTTATGAGCCCAGAGGACTCCAAAATCCAGCAGCAATAGATATTCACCAAGACATATGGTTACATAAACAAAAGGTGCTTTTAATTATCTTTAAACATGAAAACAGAATCACACTTTAACTTATCATCATTGACTTAACTAACCTAACTTAACCCCTTCTAATTCTAAGCGCATGTATATGTAATGTGTGTGTAAGTTCAGAAAAGTTCTTTGGATCACAGTCCAATCTCACTTCTCATTCCTCCAAGTTCACTGGTTTCAGGCAATTCTTATACTGTGCACAGAATTTAACATTTATCAAGTTCACCAGGCTTTGGTGCTTCAAAGGTAAATGGTTACTGCTCAGGAAGGTTCTTGTCGGTTTTCAGAGAGAGATTTGTTGTTCCAGGACATCCACAACTGATTCCTTTTTAATCAGCCACTTCAGTGTTTTGGTTTTCCAGATGATAACCTCTTTCTTTCAGGTCACCACAGAGTTCCTTTTTGTTTCTCTTATTTCAGGTGAAACATTAGACAGCCAGTCCTCTCCTCTTGCATGAACCACAAAGGCTTTGACCAGGCTAAACCAAGCGCTCACAACCTGTCTTCCAAATGGGGTTTTTCCACAAGCTTTCCAGCTTGTCCTGTTCCGGTCCAAGCTGCTGCTGCTGATCTCCCTATTTCTCCCTCTCAGAGGGAAAGCCTGTTTTACCCTCTCTGCTTACAAAACCACATGACCCCCCCTAGATCAACAAGTTCCACTCCAGACAGGATGTGGCTCCGACAAGTTCTTTCATCTGTTGCTTTTTTTGTAAACAACAATCCATTAGTGAAGTTTCTTGGGCACTCTCCAAAGCTTCTGCCAAGGCTCTGGGCTCAATATATCTAGCATTAGCAGAGCTCTAGTATTTTAAATATGATCTGTTTTAAAGTGTGTGTACGCGACCTACACTAACAAACCTGCCCCAATTTATCTCCCAAAAACATATGCTGTCATAATATCTAGCCCCTACTCTACTCACTTTCCAACTCTGACCGTGTGATTCAATATGACAACACTATATACAAAAGAGGCGATAACTGTTAGGTCTGCTTTGTTCATGAATGAGTGAGTCAGACACCAGACTGAGTCGAAATCAAGGTTCTTTGTTCTTTATTACCGGATTGTAACACTTGCAACTAACAGTGTTAGTTGGAGAAGGCGCATTCTGCCGTTATCTGCAAGTGGTGTTTTTTATATACCTTAGGATACGTACTTAGTAAATTATCATACCATGACATTGTCCAATGAATAAACTGTTGCTATCCTTCTCTGCTAGTTTCCTGCACATCAATTTGTCATCCCCACTCTTATCTTGAGAGTACAAGGTCACAACTGCATCTTGTTACGGCCCAGCACTGGGTGACTCCTTCTACATTCCCAGCTCATGATGTTTTTACCTAACATAACTCAGCATACAGGACTGAGACTGAAACCATGGCTGAAAAGTGTGCTAACGACAACCTCACACTCTTTCACCAAAACCAAGGCACTGATTGTGGACTTTAGGAAAGGAAAAGTAGAGTTGATCATTGGAGGATCAGAGGTGGAGAGGGTAGCAAATTTAAATTTCTAGGAGTCACTATCTCAGAGGACTTTCCCTGGACCTAACACACTAATATCATTGTGAGGAAAGCACGCCAGTGTGTCTACTTCCTCAGCTGTTTGTGGAGATTTGGTGTAACATAGAAAACCTTGGAAAACTTCTACAGATATGTAATAGAAAATATACTGACTGGCTGCATCAAAGCCTGGTATGAAACTTGGAGCATCAAGCCCTGCAAAAATTAGTGGACACAGTCCAGAACATCACATGCAAAACTCCCCACCATCAAGAAAATCTGCATGGAATGCTGCCATCTGAGAGCAGCGTCAATCATTGGGGACCCACACCACCCAGGACATGCTCTTTTCTCGCTGCTGGGAAGAGCTATAATTGCCACAAGATTTGTGCCACCAGGTTCAAAAACAGTTGCCAACTCTTCACCATCAGTCTTGTAACAACAAATTCATTTACAGACCCATTTAAGGATTCTCACTTTGCACATTATATATTACTGAAGATTTATTTATTTCTGGTATTGCACAGTAAGTTTGTTTATATTGCTCTTTTTTATAGGTATCTTTTCTTGAATGTAGTTTTTTGCATTACTGATAAGTAGAAATTCAGCCTGACCAGCAAGACAAAGATGTGATGTCAAGTATGTCCTCTGACAATACATATGAACTTTGAACTTGAACTTTATTTAATTCCAAGCAAACATAAATAAGGCGACGGAAAACTAATATCACCTGTACTTCTACTTTAATTTTGTATTGAATATATGGTCAGTCTGAACAAAGTCAGATGTCTTGCTCATTGTTGCAGGTGTAAGGTGGTGGTATGGTCTCTTGAACTGATGGGCTACTTGTCACGATAGTGCCTGCCATACAATTCCAGACTTATATTGTGATGATACAAAATGATAGTATGGTTTTGTCCTCAAGAATGAAAGCAGAGAATTCAGAAATATTCAGCAGTTCAGGCAACATCTGCAGATAGAGAAACAATGTCAATATTTCAGGTATTTATCCTTCCATTAGACCTCACAGTTAGAAATCCACATTTCCTCACTCACTGTTCTCGATATTGCTGCTCTCATTATTTTTGGGGAATTGAGGATCTGTCCTAAAATAAACTGGTGAGTTGTGTCATTTCTTCCAGTAATATATACTTATTGTTATATTGGCTTAATGGGATCAACATTGAGTTCATCGCAGTGAACTCTTCTTTCTTCTTTTTCAATCTTTTTATTAATCATATTATAGGTTAACGATACATGAGGAGAATAGGAATACATACTTCAAGGGAAAAAAAAATCACTCTATGACATGTTATGATATAACATATTGCCTTACACCACAATTATCAAATGTTCTCATCTCCTCAAACTGAAATCTTCAAAAAAAGAAAAATATATATAAAACCTCACCTAATCTAAAGAAAAAAAACTAAATAAACAAAACAAAATAAAAGACTGGGCAACCACTCCAATCTCAAATTCACTTGGCCCATCTCAAGGAACTTTCTTCCCTTTATTGGTAAAACACAGGATTCTGTTGACACCATAGTTAAGTGAAAAAACACAAAATGCTGGAGAAACTCTGCAGGTCAAACAGTGCATTTATGTAGCAAAGGTGAAGATACATCACCAACATTTTGGGCTAAAGCCCTTCATTAAAGCACTGTTTGACCTGCTGAGTTTCTCCAGCATTTGTGTGTTATTTTTCATTCTCCCCTTTATTGATCTCTCTGTCTCTATCTTGGAAGACCAACTCCTCGATAAACATTTTCTACAAACCCACCAATTCCCACAGCTACCTTGACTACACCTCCACACTCTGTCCCCTGTAAGGATTCTATTCCTTTTTCATAATTCCCCCATCTCTGTCTCATCTATTCCCAGGATGAGGTCTTTCAGGCCAGATCATCCAAGATGTTTTCCTTCAAAAAATGTGGTTCCACCTCTACTAACCAACTCAGCCCTCACCCGCATATTGTACATTACTCACATATCTGCCCTGCCTCCTCCATCCCTTTGCACAAGGACAGGATTCCTCATAACCTACCACCCAACCAGCCTCCACATCCAACATATTGTCTTCTGCCCCTTCCACCACTAACTGCATGATCCCTCCACCAGATACATCTTTCCCTCTCCACTCCTCTCTGCATTCTGTAGGGAACACTCCCTTTGTGACTCTGTCATTCACTCCTCCCTTCCCACCAGTTGTCCCCTTGGTACATGCCCCATGATCACCTACACCTCCTCCTTCACCACCATTGGGGCCCCAAACGATCTTTCCAAATGAAGTAATACAATGTGAATTTGCAGAAGTCATTGAAGAGACTGGATGCAGGCCTGAGAGATTGCTTTGTTGAACACTTTGGATCTGTCCACCATGATAGCGAAGATCTCTCAGTAGAAACTCATTTCTATTCCCTGCCTCATTCTCTTGCTGACATGCATGTCCATGGTCTCATGCACTTCCAGACTGAGACCACCCATAAATAGGAGGTACAATACCTCATATTCTCTCTGGGCATCCTTCAACTGAATGGCATTAACATCAATTTTTTCCATTTTCTGTTAGCCATCCCTCCATCTATCTCTATTTCTCCTTTCATCTGTCTTCATCTTTCCCGTTCCCTCTGTCTCCTTTCCTCCAGTTTTGCATTCACAGAGCCACCTCTCCCCCGATCAATTCTCACCTTTCCTCTCCTGTCCTCCTATCCATATCCAACTATCACCTTTTTCTCTGTTGTCTGTTTCTCCTCCCCCTGCTCTTTCTTTCTCCCCAACTTTTTAAATCAGGCACCTGCCTGCATTTTACTCATACTTTGAAGAAGTTCTCAGGCCTGAAACATCGGTTACATATCTTTACCTCCTGTGGATGCTGTGAGATGCTGAGTTCCTCCAGCATTTCTGTGTTTTCACTGATCTTCACCTGTTCCTAGTTTATATGTTTGAATGTCCACAAGTGCTGGTTGAATAGAGGATCAGCATTTTAGAGTCCTCAAGAGCACTCAATTTAGTTCTGAGAGCCAAAGTGATGATGGCAGACTTTCAATCATGGTTTATACTTGACCACTCTCTGCTCGCCCAGCAGCCTAATGAAAGTGGGAGCTGATGGCCAGATCAAGCTAGTCCTCTGTACCACCAGGTTGTCCTTATATTGGCTTAAACTATCCTTCATCACACCAGTCACATATGCCTTATGCCATATTTCAAGGTCTATCTGTTTAAAAAATACACTGCATCAAAAAATTCATGTTAATATGTTCTGTGTTTCTGACCAGTCAGCTGTCAAACTATATTGATGTACAAATATCATTCACCTTCATCATCTATTGATAAGATTTTTTCCATTGACTGATAGTTTTTAAATATTATTAAGAAATGCTTTTAATACACCACTGTAATTATATTTTATTGTACATTAGTTCTAGGCAAAAACATATAAATGAAGAAAATCTGAAAATCAGATTGGCACTGGATCCCAAAAGAAGAAGTTTGTAGCAGCACAGAAATGCTGGAGAAACTCATCAGGTCATGCAGCATCCTCAGCAAGTAAAAGGCGGTCGATGTTTTGGGTCTGATCCCTTCATCAGGAGTGCAGAAAATCAGGTGGACCCCTGTGTGGGGTGGGGGGTTAGGGGGAGGAGAAGGGGAGAAACACAGACCAACAAGCATGAATGCCTGTGAGATGGCTTGTGGTTGAGCCCACCAGAGAAAATGCAATTCTGGATTTGTTGATGTACAATGAACCAGATTTGGTTGGGTAGCTTAAGGTAAAGAAACTCTTGGGAGACAGAGATCATAATATCATAGAATTCACCCTGCAGTTTGAGAGGGAGAAGCGAAAATTGGATGTGTTCGTATTGTAGTTGAGAAAAGGCAGCTACAGAGACATGAGAAAGGAGCTGGCCAAAGTTGACTGGTGGGGAAGGGAAGGCAGGAGTTTCTGGGAGTAATTTAGAAGATGTTGGATCATTTCATCTCAAATAAAAATAAGAATTCTAAAGGGAGGAAAAGGCAAACATGGGTGAAAAGTGAAATCAAAGACAGCATAAAAGCAAAAGAGAGGGCACACAATATTGCAAAAATTAGCTGGAAGCTAGAGGATTGGAAACTTCTAGAAAGCAGAAGAAGGCAACTAAAAAGCCACTCAGGGGAAAAGAGATGAAATATAAAAGTTAGCTGCCCAAAGTACGCCAAAGGTTTTTCAGATTAGAAAGGCTAAAAGAGCATAAAGAGTGGACATCGAACCACTGGTAAATGACACTGGAGAAGTAGTAATGGGGAACAAAGAACTGGCTGATAAATAGTTTGCGTCACTCTTCATTGTGAAAGACACCAGTGATGTGCCATAAATTTGAGAGAGTAATGGGACAGAAGTGAGAGCAGCTGATATTACAAAGGAGAAGGTTTTTGAACAAGAAGCTGAAGAGGTTGAACTACACCCCAGGGTTCTGAAAGAGATAGCTGGAGATTATAGAGGCAGTATTAATGATCTATCAAGTACTAGGAAGTGTTCCAGATGACTGGAAAATTGAATGATCTTCTTTAAGAATGGAAGGAGACAAAAGGCAGGAAATTATCGGCCAGTTAGTCTGACCAGTAGCTGGCAAGATTCTAGAGTCTATTTTTAAGGGTGAGTGTGGGGAACTTGAAAGTACATGATGAAATATGTTGCAAATCGGCATGATTTATTTCAGGAAAGGTCTTGCCTGACAAATCTGAGGAGTTTGTATGTACTCCCCATATCTGTATCGGTTTCCTCCTGGTACTCTGGTTTCCTCCCACCTTTCAAAATGTAGCATTGGAGAGCAGCAGCGATCATCAAAGATCCACTCCACCCAGGACATGCTTGATTCTCATTGCTTCAATCACGAAAAAGGTACAGGTGCCACAAGACTCATGCCACCAGGTTCAAGTACAGTTGCTATCCCTTTGAGCACAGTTTTTTCCACTACCAATAGTAAGAAAATCTGCCTGGCCATTAGGAGAAAGGGCTGCATCAAATATAGGGTCATGTATGTACTCTGACAATAAATCTGAACTTTGGCTTTAACTTTGAAGTTGAGTTGGTAACAAGAAAGGAAAATGGAATGTTATCATTCATTCTGAGAGGACAACAATATAAAAGCAAAGACGTAATGCTGAGGCAGTCAGACCAACTTTAGAGTATTGTGAACAGTTGTGTGACTCATATCTAAGGAAGCATTTTCTGGCAATGGAGAGAGCCAAAGGAGGTTTATGAGAATAATTCCAAGGCTGAGAGGATTGATCTACGAGGAGCATATAATGGTTCTGGGCCTGTACTCAATGGAGCTCAGAAGGATGAGGGGAGATCTCATTGAAACTATTGAATATTGAACGAGCTGGATAGAGAGGATGTGGAGAAGATATTTTCAGCTGTGGAAGAGTCTAATACAAGAATATAAGAGTGTCCCTCTATAAGAGTGATGAATGAATTTCTTCAGCCAGAAGGTGGCAAATCTGTGGAATTCGTCATCACCGATAGCTGTGGCAGCCAGGTCATTGGGTATATTTAAAAGAGAGGTTGATTGGTTTTTGAATAATACCTTATGCAGAGAAGGCAGGAGTATAGGGTTGAGAGGGAAAGGTGAATTGTATACAATTGAATGGTAGAGCAGACTCAGTGGATTGAATGGCCTAATTCTACTCCCACCTCTTATAGTCTGATGTTTTTTAAAACTGTTGTCAATGTGCAGCAAAGTTCACAGTTCTTTCAAAATGAAAAGAGGGCTGAACATTGCTAATGGGATAAATCAAATAAAAAACCTTACTATACCACAGCCCTGACAAATATAATCAGATCTCAACAGAATCAATACCCCAAGAATTAAATAATCATATATACTCTTTGTCCTGAATGATTTGTCAAACAGCATCATGTGAATGAAATACAGCTTGAATATTACTTAGGCTATTGTTTACTCTTTCTCTCTGATGCAAAAATCTGGCAGAAGTTGTACATGTGAAATACCATGAGAAAACACTGAAGAAACATAGATTCCAATATCACTGAGCTGTCATCATAAAGTTCCTGCTCAATGTCTAGCTATCCCAGGGCAAAGACTGCTGCCATAAGATGACAAAGGAGCACACACTGGGAGCAGGGGGTAGTTAACTCTCTCAGACAAATACCATTCATTGGTGTCCAAAGAACACAATAGCCTCTTTTAAATTGCAGCTGCTGGGACCTGGGTGTGGTTACTGGTGCAAAGGTGCTGGAAGCACCTTTTAAATTGCAGGGGGAATTGATCCATTAAATCACCAACCCAGCAATTTAAGGGGGATCCCACCCCCATAATGATGCATCACGCACTCACCAGAAGTACTGCCGGATGTTCAGATGCTGGTTGCCCAGTGACACACGCATGCAAGTGCTGACATCACCGGAATAAGCAGATCACTCATTTTCGATTTCACATCAGGTGTGGACGAGACCTAGATAAGTTTAACTGGGTTCCCTGACTATCTCAGAGGTAGGTCAGTGACTCAGTGGGTCCCGACAAGGTTGACCCAGTTGGACCCTTTCTCACTGCCACTTAACTGGAGCACTAACCAGCCAATTTTCCCAGTTAACCCCATTTTACATGGCAGTTTGAAAGGGCCTAATGACTACACTGAGCAGGGGTTATACATTACCTCTCCAGATTGCTGCATGGATTAACAATGAAAATTACCAGGAATTGTAATTTTGAATTGGTTCATTAGAATCACATGATTTTTCGGAGACAACATCACTCGTTTTATCAAACCTGTTCTTTATAATTTAATTGGTCTTTTTGTATTGTCTAAATTCAGGATGACAACATTTCTAGAGATCAGCATTACACTTTTCATTACTACTTGCCACAGACAAATCTCAGCCTCTTTGACTAGTTTTCTGTAGAAAGTGGTATCCATCTATTCTCATATCTTATAATTTTGTCTTAAACATAGATTACTCTAGTTTTTCTAAATTATTTAATGAAAGCGTGATATGTTTGGTTGGAAGATTCTGTTCACTTACTGATGATTGCAATTTGATCCTTAAATAATATTTTTAAAAATAATTAGACCTACAGCACGGTAACAGGCCCTTTCGACCCATGAGCTCATGCCATCCAAATACACTCAATTGACCTACACCCCCAGTTCATTTTGTTTTGAAGTGGAAGGAAATTGGAGGACCCAGAGGAAACCCACACAGACATGGAGAACATGGAGAAATTCCTTACAGACTGGTTGTTTGAATGGGATGGCACAGGATTTGAAGCCCAGTCGTGCTTGCTGGCGGTGTTGCACTAATTGCAGTGTGAACCTTTCCGCCCAATCTGATAAATACATCAGATTGTATCAAATGATGACTGTTACTGGAATTCTTTAGATACAAACCTAGCCTCAGGAATCAGACAAGAACATGATAATCAATATGTATCTACACTAAAGGTAACATTCATGGATTCAAGTTTATAATTAGCCACTCTACCTGCTTTTTGTTTTGGTCATTGATTACCTCTGATCAATGAGAAAATCAGAATGATAATGAGAACAATGATGGGTTTATTGTCATAAATTTTACAATGTACATTTTCGCTGAAAGTATTAATGAAGCAAAAAGCAACTCCAATAGTATATATTAAATTAAAAAGAGAAAAATACAAAAGATAGATAGAGAAGTTCATTTACCATACTGCTAGAGAGTGGGTGTTGCAATTGTGCAAATGGTCCTTTTTGTGGTGATGGAACAGTCCATGATGAGTGTTACAGGGAGAGCTTCAAAAGCCTGTGAGTCATTGGAAAGAAGCTATTCTTGAACTTTGTCGCAGTAGTCTTCAGACTTCTATCCCGTCCCCTGCAAGAACTCTATTCCCTTTCTGCAATTTCTCCATCTCCGCTGCATCTGTTCCCAAGATGAGGTCTTCCAGTCCAGATCATCTGAAGTATCCACCTTCTTCCACAAGTGTGCCCTCCACTCCACTATGATCAACTCAGCCCTCACCTGCGCCTCCTTCATTTCCCGCTCATCTGCCCTGGTTCCCTCTTCCCCCATATGCAACAAACACAGGATTCTCCTTGTCCTTACCTACTTCCTACTTCCCCATCAGCCTCTGCATCCTACACATTATCTTCCAGAATTTCCGTCAGCTACAACTTGCTTTGGATAATTTCTATAATATTTTATTATCATATATGTTATATTATTATTATTACATATTATAATTTTTATAATATGACATGTCATGGTTTTCAGGTGTGGTTTGATTAAGCTACTGTACATTAATTAAGTTTCTAAATTTTATCCCTCCAAATTATCATTTATATCCACCTCAAAGCTAGATAATATCCTCACCAAGTGCTTTTGATCCAATTGAATGCAAACTGTGATACTTTTATCAGATTAGCAGAAAGTCTCCAGCTCAAATCATTTTTGAGTTTGGAACTATTACATTCTTTAGTAAGAGTAGGGGAATGCCATACTGTTACTAAAGGTGTTGTTGAGTTTGGAACTATTACATTCTTTAGTAAGAGTAGGGGAATGCCATACTGTTACTAAAGGTGTTGTTGCAATGAACAGTCTATATCTTTCTTCTTTAGCTTGGCTTCGTGGACGAAGATTTATGGAGGGGGTAAATGTCCACGTCAGCTGCAGGCTCGTTTGTGGCTGACAAGTCCGATGCGAGACAGGCAGACACGGTTGCAGCGGTTGCAGGGGAAAATTGGTTGGTTGGGGTTGGGTGTTGGGTTTTTCCTCCTTTGCCTTTTGTCAGTGAGGTGGGCTCTGCGGTCTTCCTCAAAGGAGGTTGCTGCCCGCCGAACTGTCAGGTGCCAAGATGCACGATTTGAGGCGATATCAGCCCACTGGCGGTGGTCAATGTGGCAGGCACCAAGAGATTTCTTTAGGCAGTACTGTATGTTTAAAAGCAGATAAACTCAGAAGGGGAAAAGTTGCAGCATGTTGCAGAATTAGATAAAGAGGTGGAAAGAGGCTCGTGAGAAGCAGTAATGTCAACATGTACCATTTGAGCTGAATGCCTCTGTGTGACACTTTGAAATTATTGGTATCAAAATACAAATACTCTCAGAAAATCTGAGGGATGATTTTTCACTCTGTAAAAGAATGAAAAATGAAACTTTACCTAATTTTCTGAATCTGAAGTTATAGATGAAACTCACCTTCATGTTAATCTGAATTGTGACACCACCAGGAACATAGCATTTGGTCAAAAATGCACTGAAGTGTCAATCCAGACTGATGTAAATTAACCTAACATTTCTTCAGGGTACATAAAGCAATACTTGTTGGAAGTGGGAGGAATGGGTCTTTTCTGAATGAGCCATTGTGAAAATGAGGATTACAGAGGAGGAAAAGTGTTGAGGGAACCAGGTGGGGAAGGGATGAGCAGTAGTTGGGATTGGGGTTGTAGAATGTTGTGTCTGAATATAAGAAAGAAAAGTTAGTGTCAAGAGAATGAGCACCATCAGAGAAAAGAGATCACTGGATTAGACTTGTAATTGAGTGTTAGGTTAGTCTGGTTGGCCAGACAGTCAATCAGTCCAGGTCAGGGTTGGTTAGATGCATGGCATCAAGAAGCAGAGCAGGGTTTGACATAATAGTGAATGACAGTGCAGTTGAGACCCATGATAGGAAAACGTTCCATCATTGACAGAGATGGCAGTATATATCCCATATATTAAACACAAAGTCAGCGCACAGATACAATCAGTAAATGGGATGGCAAATAAAATGTTGCAATCATGGGGGATGGTGTACAACAGGAAGGAAGTCATGCAACATTCAATACCACTTTCTGGCAAATCACACCTGAAGAACATTGAAGTGAAGGACAAATATTCCTCCTCAAAAAAATGACGTGATGTTTTGGGCCAGAAACATTCATGAAGTATTGATGGAGAGTTCAGGCACGAAACATTGACCATTCTTTTTCACCTACTGGTGCTGCTTGACCTGTTGAGTCCCTTCAGCAAACTGTTGCGACAGAGTATTTAGAGGTGGTTTGGGAGGAATTGTTAGAGCAGCTTGAACACACACATTTTAAAACACAGAATATTTGCAGAACTTTTGCAGAATGCTTTTTGAAGGAGGCAACAAAGTATCGAGAGCAGCTTGCCTGGGAGAGCATGTGATCTTTGCAGGCAGGGAAGAGAAGAGTTTTGCTCTCAGAGAAGGAGGGTGTGAAATGGAGAGGAGCGACACAGAAATCAGTTCCAGAAGGACAAAGCTTGCAAACTTTGGAAGGCTGCCTGGTCAAAGGAGAAGACTGGCGGTGTGAAAGGTGACCTGAAAGAAAGAGGATCATCTGGAGAACCCGGAAGGGGGCAAGTTTCATCAGCAAGACTGATTGAGAAGGAATCAGTTGTGGATGTCCTGGAAAAGGAATCTCTCTCTGAAAACCAGCAAGAACCCTACTGAGTGGTAACCATTTGCCTGTTAAGCATCAAAGACTGGTGAACATTGTTAATGCTAACTTCTGTGCACAGTACAAGAATTACCTGCAACCAGTGAGATGGAACTGTGATCTAAAGAACTTTTCTAATCTTAAATATACATTACACACACCTGCACTTAGTATTAGAGGGGGGATTAAGTAGATAGGTAGGTTAAGTAATAAGTTTAAGTTCAATTCTGTTTTCTTGTTCAAATATAATTAAAAACTACTTTTGTTTAAGTAACCCTGTGATGTGGTGCATATCTATTGCTGATGGTTTTTGGGGTCCTCTGGACTCTGTAACACTGTGTTTAGTTATCTCCAGGTTTATTTATTTCTCAAGCAAATAATTCATCGGGCATTCTAGTCAATTAAATGGTGGTTTTCATGCTTCTCACTAAATGTTTGCTAAATGAATGCATGTAGTAAAATATTGTAACTGGGAGATAAATTGCATAATTAAATCTGCAAATTGTGCATTTCTTTTCACCAAAGGATAGCATTAGGACAAGAGTCAAGAGTTCTGTGAACACTTCCAATTGAGTCTCAAAGCTTTAGGCCTACAGTATATGATTACACATTTTTACTCTTATGTTGGTGAAATTAGGAATGTTTTAATCTATCAATATATTTTCTTAATTATAATTCCAATATCCATTGAATCATTCTATCACGGTGCTGCTCATCCAGTTCACTGATATGATAAAAAATCATTTTATTGTCAATATCTTTTGAAATCTTGACTACAAGCTTGCTTTTCAATACTTCTGCTGCTAAGTCTTCCAAATTTTTTTATTGCTTTGCTTTACATTCTGAAAATATTCTGGCTATGAATATTTTATATTATGCATTTTAAAAGAGCTTATATATTCATAGTCACATTTTTGACATAGCTACGGTTTAAAAAGTATACCATAGAGAATGTGATCTTTCTTGAGATTTTTCCAACTTCTAATTGACCTGAGAATGTACCTAAAATCAATAAACCTTAAATGAACTCATCAGGAAATAGAATCAAATTGTGTTGCTTTCTAAAGAATATCCCACGTAATTTGCAGCTATCACAATGCAACTTTATTAAAAATCCATTTTTATTAAAAACATCATAAAATGGATTCATTGCTCTTGGCATTAAAATAATATTCATATTTTTGCATCTTAGAACTTATTTATTTATTAGGGTGCCACAGTTAGCATGGCAATTAGCAAAATGCTATTACAGCTCAGGTTCAAAACTGGCACTGTCTGTGTAGGGGTTGAAATGTATTTCATGGTCACAAGCAGTTCTGTTTGTGGCTTTTTGTTTAACATTTTTATGCCGTCTCCAAGCAAAATCTTTGAGCCAAGGTTATAGCTAATTTCTCGGCTTGTTAGGGAGATAACAATTTTAAATTAGTTCTTTTGTTCTTCAAAATAAAAGTCCAGAGAAAGGTTCTGACATTTCCTTTTGACCATCTAATAACATTTTAATGGCTTGTAACAATATTTAGCAACTTATAACAATGTTTAATCATTTAATAAACATTGGAAAGCTCAGCTTGACTTTAATACAAATTTGTTTGGATGAGTCATGGACAACAACATACTTTTATCCTCCAAGTGATTATAAAGGGAAATAGTTGCTACAATTTAAGTCGATAGGAAGTTGGAAATTGGATTTGGAATTTGAATTGGATCGATTGGGCTCAGTTTAGAGCATTTCAAAGTCATGGAGGCATGATTATCAACAGCAGCGTCAAGCCCTTTGGAAGTGGTAAGCCGCACTTAAGAATTCCTTTGGTGTGTTTATTGCAAGTTAGACCACAGTTTGGAGAAATTGCCACTTATCCTTTGAGGATTGTTTTGGTTTTGGAGTTATTGTGGTGCAAGCCTGGTGCCTGAGAATCAGGAGGATAACTGGATGGATAAGGATAAATAAGGAGTGCCGTATCGAGGAGATGGAGGTCAAGGAACTTAGAGAAGAATTACATTAGGACTTAGATAGAAGTGGAAACTCACAGAGCTCCTATAGTGTGATTGAAGGGTTAAAGAACCAGAGGGCCTGCCAGAGAGTAGTCAACCCCTGAGAAGCAGCAATGCTGACCTACCTCTGTTGGGGGATGGGTCAGGGCAAGCCGATTTACCTCCATTGGGGGTGGGATCAGGTAACAGTGGCCTACTCTCGTGAAGGCTGGGGCCCAAGTCTGGCTGCACTGACCTAGCTTCGCTGAAGTTGGGGTCCGATATGTCTGGGAGTGATACAGAAATGCCACTGCAGGAGATGAGCCCAATAAGGGCATGTCTCCTCAGTTCTAGTGGTAGTGAAGAGGAGGTGCCTTCACGTAGTAAGACAAGGCCTTGCTGCTCTATGACCTGCTCATTGGGCATAGTTAATCCACCCACTTGACAAGCGAGGATTACCACCAGCTGCACAAAAAGCCTGAGAAAAGAAAATTTAAGTGTCTCTGATCCATGGGCACCTGTTTGATTGGGGTCCACCATAAAGGCCTCCCGGTTGCAGAGCCTACGACCAATGAGGAGATCTTACAATGACTGGACAAGTTGGAAGGCATGGTATCAGCAATCATGAGTAAACCACAAGTGCTTTCTGAGCAGGGGGAGGAATGGGACGAGGGAGAGCCTGATGGGCCAGATGTAGAAATCGAGTTCCCTCACCCCCAATACACTTCTCCCATCAATTGGGATGAGAGAAAAGTTCCATTTATCACAGCAAAATTTGCAGTACAGAGGGGCATTGGGCAACCCCACGATTAAGAAATTGCGGGGTTAATATCATATCTGGTATCTAATGTCTTCAGAGAGACAGTGCTAGAGGATTCGATTAAAAAATACCCCTGCCCAGCCAATTGCCCTCAGCTGGATGTACCAAAAGTAAACCCCGCAATATGGAACAATTTGAACATCCCACGAGAGCCAAGTACATGAAGCTGCAAAGATTACAGGGCTTTGTGGTTAAAGGTATCACTGCGTTTGTCCAGACACTGTCGTCAGATATAACAGAGACACAACAAGATGCACTAGAGTTGCTCTCCCATGCCAATTACAAACTGAATGCCTTCCAGAAGCAGCTGATAAAGCCTGATCTAAATGTTTGGTATGCTCATTTATGTAAACCCGCTAATCCTGTCACCAAATTTCTCTTTGGTGATGATCTGAGTAAACAGGTGAAGGACTTGAATGAGCAGCAGAAGGCAGCAGCTGGAGTGGTTAGAGGTTCGAGAGAACAGGCAAGAGCAACTGCTATGCTTCATCCCTATCGCAGGTACACGGGGGACGTTAAGGCAGCGCCACCACACGTGCATTTTTTAGGGCAAAGCCCTCTGTGGAGACAGCGGCAGCAGAATTCTCCCGCCCAAAGCTCTTTGCAGAGGTTGAGCCAGATTGCACAGCCACGCCGACCAAGCACGCCAAAAAATGAGCACCACCTATAGACAGCTGAGTGCATTTTCTAATAATGATGATAAGATTGTGGGCGGTCGATTACAATGTTCTTTAGCCAATGAGGTAATGTTATTACTGATGCTAATGTATGACATACAGTGTCTGGGTATGAAATTGAGTTTGACCCACAGAAATTCCCTCCGTCTAGGAGTAAGGGCTTATACAATTATATATGCAGCCCCCAGCTCATGGAAACTACACATAAAGAGATTATGGCTTTTAAACACAAAAACGTAATAGAACGCTGCTGCCAGGAAGGGAATGAGTTCATCTCAAACATATTAACGAGACCTAAGAAAAGTGGGGGAACAAGAGTGATCTTAGATTTATCTGACCTAAATGAGTATCTTATACCAACATTTTAAAATGGACATGATTCACTCTGTTATGTGTAAGGGCTACTTTATGGCATCCATTGATTTACAAGATGCTTATTATTCAATATCTATACGCCCGCTCTCTAGAAACTACCTGGTTTATTTGGAAGGATGAATTGTGGCAATATAAGGCACTACCTAATGGACTTAGTTCTGTGCACTGAATATTTACCAACTTTCTGAAACCGGTTTTCTCCTGACTCAGAAAGGAGGGACATATGGTGATGGGTTACTTGGATGACACCATCGTGATTGGCAGGTCCATGGGCGAAAGACAGAGAGCAGTGAACACCACTACGACACTGCTGCAGTACTTGGGTTTATTATACACCCAGAAAATTCAGTCCTCAGCCCAACCAGAGAAATTAAATTCCTTGGGTTCCTCTTAAATACTGCATCTATGAGAATAACCCTGCCAGAAGATTTTTTAAAAAGGTGGAAATACTCCAGGCTGGTAGTGCTTTGATTGCAGAAACATGACCCTCTATAAGGAAATTAGTAAAGTAATTGGGGAATTGATGGCTGCTTTTATGGCCATTCAGTACGGTCTGCTAACATATAGATTCCAAGAAAGAGATAAAGTACAAGCTTCAAAGACCACTAGAGGTCTTTTTGATAGACCAATGAGCTTATCACAAGAGGCTAGAGCAGAACACTCATGATGGTCGATAAATGTATCTCAGGCTTATGCCATGATAGCGATTAGAAAGTTTGATATGGAAATCCGATCTGATGCTAATGGTGAAGGATGGGATGCCAAAGATTTAACTACCTCTACTGGTGGCAGATGGAGTATTCAAGAGATTAGACTGGCATCATGATCTAACATTAACTTCCTACAAAATGTTGGCAGCTCAGTTGGCACTGAAGTCATTCTGTGCAGAGAAAATGGGTATACATGGGTTTATGAGGTTAGACAGCACCTCAGCAGTAGTATACCTGAATAAAATGGGAGGTTTGACGTTCCTATCATGTAACTGGCTCATGATACAGACGTGGAGTTTGGTATTGAAAGGAATATCTGGGTTACAGCTGCGTACTTGCCAAGATGTCTGAACTATCAGGGTGGACTTGATGTCCAGAAAGTTCAATAATAGAATGAAATGGAAAGAAATGAGGGAAAGAATTTTAATCTGATAGTACAAAATTTTGGATTGCCAGAGATTGATCTGTTTGCATCTCATTTAAATGCCCAAGTACTGAGATAAGTATCCTGGTTGCCAGACCCCCAGGCAGAAGCCATAGACGCCTTTATGATTAATTTGGCAGAACAGAATTTCTATGCTCTCCCTTCCCCCCCCCCCCCCCCCACCCTTCCCATTAGTAGCTAAATGCCTGCACAAAGTTCAGGAGGACGGGGCCACTTGTCTCCTGGTGGTGCAAAATTGGCCTTCCCAGTCCTGGTTCCCAATGCTGAATTGGATGTTGCTAGAACACCCTTTACTGTTGAAAAGGAGCAAGGAACTGCTAGTTCAACCAATATCTCTCCTTCCCCATCCTTTCACTCATCTCAATCTTTTATGTTGCAGGATTGGCGTGAAAAGTTTGGCGTAAAATGATTGCAGCTAAAAACGGTAGACATTATTTGTGCTTCATGGAGAAAGTCAACTCAGAAGCAATATGTCACTTATATTAACAAATGGCAACTGTTTTGTTTTAATGTGAGATTAAATGTTAATTATGTTTCAGTTTCAGGTGTTTTGCATTTCCTCACTGATTTGTTTTACATTCACGTAGCCAGTTATAGTGCTATCAATACAGCCAAGAGTGGTTTGGTGGCCTTCCTGACTCTACGAGACACTGAACACTCTGTTGGGAATCATCCCCTGATTTGAAGATTCATGAGGGGAGTATTTCACTTACATCCGCCTATGCCACGTTATCATGCTATCTGGGATGTTAAAGTTGTGTTGAATTTGTCGCGACATTTCTTGCCAGCATACACTTTGGACTTACGTGACTTATCATGGAAATTGCTCATGTTTGTAGCCTTGATTTCTGCCCAAAAAATACAGACTTTAACTTGTTTACACTTGGACTATATAATTTGGGAAAATTATTTTGTTAAAACATGGTAAACCTGGTAATGTGGGAACGAAGTTCAAATTGTATGCTTATGAAGAGGATGAAAGATTATGTGTGGTGGGGTATCTGAGACAATATATTGAATGTACTCATGATATCAGAGGGGAAGAGAGATTCTTGTTTGTATGTTATAGGAAACCACATCAGCGGGCATCATCTCAGACTTTGGCCAGATGGCTAAAGAGGACCATAAGGTTGGCTGGAGTGGATACCACTTGGTTTGAGGCTCACTCAACCAGAGCAGCAGCTATGTCTACTGCTAGTAGAGTGGAAATCCCCATTTGGGATCTCATCCGTCAAGCAGGATGGTCAAATGTAAGAACATTTAACAGGTTTTACAATAAATCTTTGAGGTCGGAGGTGCAGAATTTCACTGCAGTAATTTTGTCGGCTGGTGATTGAATTGTGCCACATACGGGAGGTCTATTGATCTACCCTATGGTCTTTCAGACCATGTAAACAAGAAACCACTGAGCTTTGAAATCTCATATTAGTGAACCAATGAGCATTACGAAAAATAATGGAGCATTAAACGAGAACTTACCATTTGAAGTTGGATGATTATTATTTCAGTAATGGGAGTGGTGAGATAATATGCCCTTCTCGCCCTCCCGTAATTACTTTGAACGTTGTTCAGTAGTTTCTTGTGTTGCATGTATGCCTCACAATAAAATGCTCTTTTGACAGAATTATACCAATGGTCATCTTTCTCGAGATTCAAAGATTGGCTGCACATGCACAGATGGGATCTCATATTATCTCACCATTCCCATTATTCAAATAATAATCATCCAACTTCAAACTGGTAAGTTCTCGTTTAATGCTCCATTAATGTAGATATGCACATTTTATTACATTTTTCCTCTCCCTTTTGTATGTATTTGCTTATCTACATTTGATTTATTATGTAATCGTCATTCATTGTATATGCTTATTATGTTAAACTCAATAAAAATGTTAGAATGAAAAGATTGACAGATCTTCAAACCCACAAATTTTGGAACTGTGACATCTGCTCAATTGCATCATTTTGTGAATGGATGTGAAGATGGTTACAGAACTGTTAATTACCTGTTACTGCATGATAACCAGGATCAGGAGCTTTGTGGATTTGCAATGGGCACGGCCAGAGTGGCTCCAATAAAACTAGCCACTATCCCTCGAATGGAGTTAACGGCTGCTACCATGTCAAGCAGAATAGACACAACATTGAAAAGAGTGTTGCAGATAGAACTAACAGACTCCATATTATGGACTGATAGCGCCTTTGTGCTCAAATACATCAACAATAAAACCACAAGGTTTCGTACTTTTGTGGCTAACAGAATCACTGAAATTGATGAAGTCTCACTTCCAATACAGTGAAGATATGTTACTGCAGTTAAGAATCCTGCTAATCTGGCTTCCCAAGGTTTGAAAGTCAAGTCTATTCTGGAGAAAGAAATCTGGACCTTGGTTTCTTCTACAGACTCATGAAGAGTGGCCTCAAAATCCTGATCAATTTGAAAAAAACTTACCGGAGGACCCTGAAATCAGGAGTAAGACTGAAAATGCTGTTCAGATAATGTCTGAACAAATAGATTCAGTTACCTGCTTAATCCATTACTTCTCATTCTGGACTCATTTGAAAAAGGCAACAGAGTGGATGCTCAGACTTAAAAGGCTGCTTCTGAATTGTAACAGAAAGAAAAAAAAGCAAGAGGTATTCCTGCTCAATTTCAATTAGATACTATCCATCAAAGAAATCTACCGCAAAAGGAGACAAGAAATCTTGAGACTCAAGAAAACGATGGTCTCACATTTGAAGAACTGGTTAATGGTGAGAAGAAAATCATCTGCTTTTGCCAGGGGAAGAAATTTGCAGATGAAATTTCAAGTCTGAGAAAGGGAATAAATATTGAAAGAACAAGCCACATTTGTAAATTCAACCCCATTCTGAAGAATGGTGTATTAAGAGTTTGTGGGCAAGTTGGCAGAGCAGCAATGCTAGAAGAAATGAAACATCCTGTCATACTGGCCAAGGATCTTTACATCTCTGATTTGATTATTCGGCATATTCATGAAGAGGTGGGCCATAGTGGTCGTAACCATATGTTATCCATCTACGCCAAAAAATATTGGATTCCTGGTGCCACTGGGTCAATCAGAAAAATTATGTTGAAATATGTTGTTTGTCAGTGAATAAATACTCCTCCTGGACAACAGCAGATGGCAGATTTGCCGCGAGACAGACTCTCTCTTGATGAACCTCCATTTATATGGAGTTGATTATCTTGGACGCTTTGGAGTAAAGCGTTGAAGGAGTGGTGTGAAATGCTATGGTGTTATTTTCACGTTTAGTCATAAGAGCAATTCATATAAAAGTGGCACCATCACTTGACACAAACTCCTTCATCAATGCCCTTTGATGTTTTATTGCCAGGTGTGGTCAGATAAAAGAGCTACAATCCGACAATGGTATTAATTTTATAGGGGCTCAACACAAACTGAAGTAAGATTCATGATGAAGTACTCCAGAAAGGAATCAATTGGATCTTCCATCCTCCTGCTGGCTCACACCATGGAGGTGATTGGGAAAGATTGATTAGATCAGTGTGAAAGGTCCTTAATTCCATCCTAGATGGACAGAGTCTTAATAAGGAGGGTCTTCACACAGTTCTATGTGAAGTTGAAGCTATCCTTAACAGTCTTCTACAAATATAAATGATCTAGAGGCACCTATACTGAATCATATTTTGCTTCTTAAGACTAAGCCTTCGATGCCACCAGAGCTGTTTAAAAAGGAAAATATATATGCTCACTGCAGGTGGAAGTAGGTGCAATTTATATCAGATTTGTTCTGGAAAAGATGAGTGAAAGAATGTCTTCCACTGTCGCAACAGCAACAAAAATGGTCTAAGACCAGTTGCAATTTCATGGTCAGCGATGTTGTGATCAACATGGACAATTCAGTCCCTTGAAATTCCTGGTTGATGGGGAAGATTGTTGTTACCATTCAAGACAAAAGGGGACTGTACATCAAGTTCAGATCAAGACTAAAATTGGCTTTCTGAACAGTCCAATTATCAGTCTTTTACAAGAGGCAGAAAGCTTTGATAATTGATTTTTATTTTCTTTTGAAATTTAACCAATATATGTACTACTATGTCCGATGTTTGTTTTTTTTCTTTATGATGGTAACTATTATTTTTTAAACATAATAATTAGGGGCTGGTATTGTAGGGGTTAAAATGTATTTCATGCTCATGAGCAGTTCTGTTTGTGGCTTTGTGGTCTTTTGTTTAACATATTTTTATGCTGTCTCTGAGCAACATCTTTGAGCCAAGGTTATAGCTGATTTCTCAGCTTGTTAGGGAGATTTCATTTTTAGTTTAGTTCTTTTGTTCTGCAAAATGAAGGATCCAGAGTAATGCTCTGACATTTCCTACTGACCATCTAACAACATTTTAATGGCTTGTAAAAATGTTTAGCAACTTATAATAACATTAACAATGTTTAAAATCATTTAATAAACATTGGAAAGCTCAAGCTGACTTTAGTATAAATTTGTTTGAATGAATCATAGAAATCAATAACATTCTTTTATCCTCCTAATGACTATAAAGGGAAGTACAGGTAGTCCCCGACTTACGACCATAATGGGACCGAGGGATCGGTTGTAACTCTGGTTTGGTTGTAAGTCAGGGAATGGTGACCTTGGGCTGCTGGAGGGGACAGGGACCTTGGGCTGCGGTGGGGAACGGGCACCTCAGGCTGCCACGGAGAACAGGGGCATTGGGATGCTGATGGGGAACTGGAACTTTGGGCTGCCACGGGGAACAGGGAGTGGGACTTGGGCTGCTACCGGGAGTGGGGATCTTTGTAAACAGTAATTTTAATACAAGATATGTTTTTGTATTCTTTTAATAAAGATTTTTTTAAATTTTGGTTGTGTGTGCAGGTGGATGTAACTCGCGTAGGTCAGAAGTCAGGGACTATCTCTAGTTGCTACAATCTGTAAGGAGTTTGTACGTTCTCCCATGTCTGCGTGGGTTTCCTCTGGGTACTCCAATTTCATCCTACCTTTCAAAACGTATGGGTGTTGAAGGTTAATTAGGGTATTTTGGCGGCATCAGCTTGTGGGCTGGAAGGGCCTGTTACCATGCTGTACAGGTATGTCTAAATTTTAAAAATCTTTAAAAATTCACATTTAAAATTTAAATGTAATTTTTTTTTTAAATTTTTTATTTTTCACACCATAAATCACATTAGCCATGATATACACTTTTTCTTTTTCACACATATTCAGTGACTTTTTCTCCCCCCCCCCCTCCCTCCTCCCAAGCCACCCCCCCCCCCCCCCTCATCCATTTTAGGTATACAATCTAGGTTGCATTAAACCCGTCAGACAATGTTGTCATTCAACAAAATTACACCAGAAATTCTACTGAGTCCATTCTTTTCTTTCCTTCTCCTTCCATCAACTTAGGTAATGTTTGTCCCCGGTAGGTTTTCGCTATTGTATTTAATTGTAATTTTTAATACAAATTTTAAAAAATAATATTTATATCATAGAAATTGAGTAAAATATGGGGAAGGTAGCATGAGAGACACTACTGGGATCTGAACTACTGTTGCATGCACAAAAATTGATTTCCACTCAGGCAACTGGAAAATTCGATTTTAAGCAATTACATGAGTCTGAATTTAAAATGAAACTAATATCAGTACTGGTAACCATGAAAATACTAAGTTATTTTTAAACATTTTCTGTCTCACCATTATCCTTCAGGGAAGGAAATCTTAACCGCTTTGCCTGGAATGGCTTTGTGATGCATACACACCAATATGGTTGACTCTTAATGACCTCAACAGTTAATGACAATCAAGTATGGACAATAAATACTCATATTGCCAGTGTCGTCTCAACTTTAAAATCTTAAAACTTGCTTGGATTTGGAGTTCTTGGGAACCTGCTGCATGAACACGTGCTTCAAGAATTCCAACTGGCCTCATCCCAGACTGGAGATTCCAGACCCAGTCGTAGGCCATAGGAACCTCCAAAGTCGCATCAATCCCATTCGCCTTGAAGATTGCTTCCATGACTTTCCTCCTGATTTGTCAAATGATAGTTCCTTTGCTTTGTTCCAAGGGAAGAAGCTGATCATATAATATGCATCTATTTCTTTCACAGCATTGAATATGAATGTTCTTTCAGAGGACCCGCTTGGAACCACGCCTAGCATACCAACACATCAGCAAGTGCAAGATTCATCCAAGTTGCTGATCAGAAGTTTGCAAGGACAAGATAAATGAGACATCATCTCTGTGAAACTGCATTGTGCCCCAAATTCCTCACTACCCTTTGAGAATTTAGGCTTTTTGTTCCCTCCAACGATAATTACCTTCAAGCTTTAGCCTTCTTATTTGAGTAATTCATATTAAGTTAACATGTATCAGAAAATGAGATGATAATTAAGCTTAATCATTGTGCCTAATAGTGGTTAAACTGAATAGAACTCAATGACACTGCATTAAACATTCAAATAATAATGTAAACCATGTACTTAAAACAACGCTATTGCCATTGTGCTACTCCTATCACAATTCTGAATATAGAATCCTGCATATACCATAATATAACCATATAACAATTATAGTATGGAAACAGGCCAATTTGGCCTTTCTAGTCCGCACTGATCCAAGTACCCTCCTCTAATCCCACTTACCAGCACTCTGCCCATATCCCTCCATCCCCCTCCCATCCATATTTATCCAAATCTTTCTTAAATGACAAAATTGACCCTGCCTCCACCACCTTTCCCAGAAGCCCATTCCACATAGTAACCACTCTCTGAGTAAAGAAGTTCCCCCTCATGTTACTCCTAAACCTTTGCCCGTTAACTCTCAACCCATGACCTCTTGTATCCATCTCTCCTACTCTCAATTAAATACAGATTAGAAAGATAATTTACAAGAATAATTGCAAATTCTTTTTCTTTGGCTTGGCTTCGCGGACGAAGATTTATGGAGGGGTAATGTCCACGTCAGCTGCAGGCTCGTTTGTGGCTGACAAGTCCAATGTGGGACAAGCAGACACGGTTGCAGCGGTTGCAAGGGAAAATTGGTTGGTTGGGGTTGGGTGTTGGGTTTTTCCTCCTTTGTCTTTTGTCAATGAGGTGGGCTCTGCGGTCTTCTTCAAAGGAGGTTGCTGCCCGTCGAACTGTGAGGCGCCAAGATGCACGGTTTGAGGCGAGATCAGCCCACTGGCAGTGGTCAATGTGGCAGGCACCAAGAGATTTCTTTAGGCAGTCCTTGTACCTCTTCTTTGGTGCACCTCTGTCACGGTGGCCAGTGGAGAGCTCGCCATATAACACGATCTTGGGAAGGCGATGGTCCTCCATTCTGGAGACGTGACCTACCCAGCACAGTTGGATCTTCAGCAGCGTGGATTCGATGCTGTCGGCCTCTGCCATCTCGAGTACTTCGATGTTAGGGATGAAGTCGCTCCAATGAATGTTGAGGATGGAGCAGAGACAATGCTGGTGGAAGGGTTCTAGGAGCCGTAGGTGATGCCGGTAGAGGACCCATGATTCAGAGCCAAACAGGAGTGTGGGTATGACAACGGCTCTGTATACGCTAATCTTTGTGAGGTTTTTCAGTTGGTTGTTTTTCCAGACTCTTTTGTGTAGTCTTCCAAAGGCGCTATTTGCCTTGGCGATTGTACAACATTAACAAAAATATGTTCTGCATTTCCCAATGCACGACTTCTTAAAAATACAGCAATTTACCACTGTAACTTATCAGGAAAGATGGGGAGTACAGTAGCATGAAATTGGGCTCAAAGTATTCATACTTCAGTGAATTGGGCTTCAATGTGCTGCTGAGCAAGTCCACTGTTATTCTACTGTTACGGGCCCAGAGGACCACAAAACCCAGCAGCAATAGAAATTCACCATGACAAATGGTAACTTAAACAAAAGCCATTTTTAATTTTCTTTAAACATAAAAACAGGATCAAACTTTAAAGTTTTACTATTAACTTAACTTAACTCCCTTCTAATTCTAAGCGCATGTGCATGTAATATGTATCCAATCTCACTTCTCACTCTTCCAAGTTCACCGGTATCAGGCAATTCTTATACTGTGCACAGAATTTAACATTTAGGAATTTTCACCAAGCTATGGTGCTTAAAGGTAATTGGTTACCACTCAGAAATGTTCTTGTTGGTTTCAGAGAGAGAGATTTGTGGCTCGTTGGACACACACAAACTGATTCCCCCGATCTGCCACTTCAGTGTCTTGCCAAAGAAACTTGTCCCTTCAGGGTTTTCCAAATGATAACCTCTTCTGCTGCAGGTTACCACAGAGTTCCTTTTGTTTCCCTTATTTCAGGTGAAAAAATCTAGCCAGCCATGTCCTCTTGTATGGACACAAGAGTTTTCAACAGGCTGAACTCAGAACTCACAACCCATCTTTAAAATGGGGTTTCAACAAGCTGCCAGCTTCCCATGACTGCAGAAAACAATTCTCTCTCTCTCTCTCTCTCTCTCTCTCTCTCTCTCTCTCTCTCTCTCTCTTCTCTCTCTCTCTCTCTCTCTTTCTCTCTCTCTCTCTCTCTTTCTCTCTCTCTCTCTCTCTCTTTCTCTTTCTCTCTCTTTTTCTTTCTTTCTTTCTCTCTCTCTCTCTCTTTCTCTCTCTCTCTCTCTCTCTCTCTCTCTCTCACAATATAAAATATGATATAATCTGTCACACTATAATTTTTTTAGAAATGATGACTGAGGTTTAGCTCCTTGATTAGATAGTAAAATATTGGTTCCTATTTTCTTACATAACTATATAGGTTTTTGGTCAGTACTTATAAGATATTACCAGAATTTTAATACCAGCTAATACTTCCTTGGGCTTGTATAGTAGGAATGTGTCAGTATATGAACTGTAGAATTAACACATTTATTCCAATAAGGTAATACCTCCATTAAAATATCAAAGATTAATATTACACAACTACATTAAGTTTTCATTTACTAATATTGACAGCAGCATTTTATAGGCTGTCTCCCTTAAAAACATTTTCCTGCACTAAACCATTGCCCTATTTGACTCATAGATAAAATATAGTCTGAAATAAACAGATTAATTTCTCACATGATCAAGTTTTGACTTAACCTTTATTTATCTCAGTGGAATTCTCATTTTAGTAATTATGTAGCTTTACCAAGGAATAGAATATTAGAATTCTGCAAGGGTAGTTTGGAGGCTAAAGAACACTGAGTAGTAAAAGCAAGTCTCGTATAAATGTATAAATCAACGATCTAATTTATTCTTTCAAAAGGTTTTGTGCAATGATTCATCACAGATGGTGCACACAAAGATAATTACACCCAATGTCTGTTTGTGTTTGACCATGTGAACAAGGACAAAAGGTGGACTTTCCAGGACAAAATAAGACACATAACTAGGGAAATGCAAATCACAATCATCGACTACAACAATACTACTTAGGAAATTGCACTAATTATTTATTGGAAATGGCACATCCATAAAGTAGAGCAAGAGAGTACTGTGAGATCTTTGGTGTTGCTATGCATTGGATGATATCTCAAACATAATGAAGTACTGGAACAAAAATATCATTGATGAATGTAAAAGGCGCACAACAAATACAACTTTTAGCTCCTACCAAGGATGTCTGAAAAACTATTGTTCAGGTGTCAGATACTGATGTAAGACTGATTTGAGACTTCTTAAAGAACTGGTCTGCCATAAGTGAAGCAGAAACTTTGTTTGGGATTCTTTGGAAACTGGTAACAAAATACAAGTGTCAGAAGGAACAATGCTCCTTCCATCAGTAGAGGGCTTCCCCAAGGCCCCTGCTTATGTGCAAACATCCTTCCACCCATTTTATTTCCCAGTAACATCATTCCTCTTGCTTCTAGCCTGGATTTAATTACTAAATTACCAGATATTTTAAAAAATCTGTTGACCAACATATCAAGGTGTTGTTAAAATGTGTCAAGAAGCAACCTTGTGGAATTAAGGGAAATAATCTGGATAGATTTCCTCACTCCAACAATTTTCCTTGTCCCCTTGTCTCAGGACATTGCAATCTTTATATCAAATATTTTCATTGAATTCAATCCAATCTCAGTTACTTGTTCCAGCTAGATTTCTCCAAGGACAGCTTTAAAGATGACCTTTTGCAACTAACAGTCTTGTTCTCCTATGCACCTATTCCACATGGAAACATAGCAACATAGAAAATAGGAATAGGAATAGACCTTCTTACTCTTTGAACCTGCTCTGCCATTCAATTTGATAATGAATGGTCTATTTCAATACCATATTCACATACTCTCCCTTCATTTTGTGCCAAAATCTTCTTCTTCAATATATTCAGCAATTTGTCATTCTATGCTTTTGGATTCCATGAGTTCAGCAACCTTTGAGTGAGGAAATTTCTCCTCGCTTGGTCTAAATAGCTTCCTCTATTCTAAGACTCGACCCCTCATCTGGACTCCTCGGTCAAGGAAAACACTTTGATGCATTTATTCTGTACAACCCTGTCAGAATTATCTTTGTTTTAATGAAACCTCCTCTTCTTTTATATTCTAGTGAATGCAGGTATGATTGATCCAACCTCTCTTCATACAGTGTTCTTGCCATTTCAGGAATCAGTTTGGTTAAATTGCCCTCCTCCCTCTATGTCCTTTCTTACATAGGAAGATCAGCATTGTGCGAGATACGTCAGGTGTGGTCTCATCAAACCATATAATTTGTAGTCAAACATTGTAATGCATTGAGGTGACAAAATGAACTGAATGTATTCTGTGGTGTGAGGTTACCAGAATATTCTCCAATATTTGAAAAGAAAATTCTGCACCCACACTGCATTATCAACTCACTGTTAATTTCTAGAAGTCAGTTAAAATTAAATTTATTAACATAGCATCCTTATCAAAATCCAACAGACATTCCGTCCCAAAAGCATAGAAAATTGCTTATGTATCGATAATAGAAAAAGTGGTTTCTTGTGATTCTATTTTTAATAAACCAATGACATGGTGCTAAATTTGATAAGGAGACACTTAATTGGATTTTATATTGTATTTTTCCCATTCAACCTTCATTGATCAGCTGAAAGAGGATTAATTATTGAAGGAAAATACAAGAAAGAATCAATTATCATCAGAATTATGTTTACCTTTGTTGTTGAAACTAAAATCATTTAACCATATTCAACAAATGCTTTCTTTATTTTACACTAATACAAATGAGCACAATGGCATCTCATTATGCTGCTTGCCATTGTTCATTTTGTGATGTACTTGATGATGAGCACTCCCTAACATGAGCAAAAACAGAAAGGTCAAAATATACATATGCAGGCAATTTGATTTAGTCGAGACCGAGGATTGCCTTGTTTCACTTCTCATTTCAGGTTTGAACTATATTTGTTCTTTTCTTGTCATCTTCTGCATGCAACTGCTGCAGGAATTTTTATTTAACACCATGTTAAACTGTCAGTCAAAATGCTCATCACAGGTTCTTTGAATTATTAAGCTGATAGGAAGACTTCCGGTTCTGCTTTCCCAGATTAAAAAAAAAAATTTCTTCCTCCATTCTACCTTCCTCTTCTTGAGACAGGGGAAACATCCATCTGCATTCTGATATTTGATAATCATCATTATGAGATTATTGTCATACACACATGTACCCAGTACAATGTAAATATGCACCAAACTTGCTGCAGTCAAAAGGTAATTTATAAAAGAAGCTCCATAATAAATTACCTTACAAAAAGAGTTAATAAATATAAAAGATAGAAAATAAATATTCAAAGTTAGAGTATTGTAAACAAAAATTGGCATTTCAATAATGCAGATCGATCTTTTGGTAGTGGTGCTGAAATAGTTTATGATTGGGGTAGTAAAAGAAGGATCTCCAGCACTCTTTACAAAGCACATTGCTTTAAATAAAAATTAAATGTTGTTTCCAGGTTTCCAGCATCTAAACCAGGGATGGGAATCCTTTTTTTAAAACTCACATTCCACCTTAAGTATTCCCTATGCCCTAAGTGCTCTGTGATTAGTAAGGGATTGTCTGAAGTGGTATGTAGGTGGAAAGAAGAAGTTTCAAAACCACTGTTTTAATCGTACCTAATTGACTCGTTCTGTGCACAGTTTCATAACTCCAAAGGACATGGGCCGATGACAATTGTTCTCAAGCAAAATATTTCATTAACAATTGGGTCTAGAGCAGTGGTTCTCAACCTTCCCTTTCACTCACATACCACCTTAAGCAATCTCTAACAAATGTCAGAACACTTATAGCATAGGTATTACTTAAGGTGGAATGTGAGTTTAAAAGAAAGATTGCCTCCTCGTGATCTAGACCATGATCTGGAGTTGATGTACCTTCAATGGTTATGAGGGGCTACACTTGAATTAACTTGTCAAATGCTCAAATTGAGCACATTCTTACTCAAAATCCTTTTTCCTTAGGAAACTGGCCTTATGTGGGACAGATGGTGATTCAACAGGTTAATGTGCCAAGAAGGTTAAAATTCATAATAGCTCTGTTCTAGTCTGGTTTTGAGTTGGTCAAATGAACTACTCAAATTTATGATGGGAACAGTGCCAGCAAGCTCATCAGTCAAGATCTCTAATATTGGAAATCAGGGGTTTGTGATATGTGTGAATCTGAATTAAAAATCATACATTGACTTCTGAAAACACCACATTCTAAATATGATACTCTGTGTGTGTGTCTGAGTGTGTGTGTGTGTGTGTGTGTGTGTGTGTGTGTGTGTGTGTGTGTGTGTGTGTGTGTGTGTGTGTGTGTGTGTGTGTGTGTGTGTGTGTATATATACATGTGTGAGAGAGAGTGTGGACAATCAAAAATGACAGAGGCAGATTCTCCATCACTAATAGTTGACGTGCATGATGCACGTCCAATGTGCTGAACTACTGCCGTTCAGGCGAAACTGAAAGTAAGTCTTTGGATCAAGAAAATTTCTATTGTTCTGAAGAGGAGAATAAATTAAAATTGTAATCTTCACAAAGTCCGATGGATCCATCACATTTTAACACCAATCCAAAAATACTTCATCTCCTTCCACTGCTAGGCTGATGATACCCAGCCTTATCCCCCCCCACCCCTCCCCACCGAAGCCCAACCATCAAGCAAAGATAACCAGCCTCATCAACTGTCTGGAGGAAATAAAGGGCTGGATGGCTCAAAACATCCTGCAGCTAAATGAAGGCAAATCAGAGATCATCCTATTTGGCCTCCCAACTCCACCAAAATTATCCCAATACCCTTGGTAACTTAACCACTCTCATTAAACCACATGTCAAATCCTTGGTGAGATATTCGATTCCACCTTCAAGTTTGACAAGCAAGTCAATGCAGTGGTAAAAGCTAGCTTTTTCCATCTCTGCACTATTGCCAAAATCAAATCATTGCTGTCACTGAAAGACCTCAAGGAAGTTATCCACGCCCTCATTTTCTCATGTTTAGACTGCTTTAACTCTCTTTACATGGGAATTAGTCGGTCATCATTATCCTGTCTGCAACTGGTTCAGAATGCGACAGCAAGGCTCCTGAAGGGACCATATCACCCCTATTCTTGCTTCCCTTCACTGGTTGCCAATACGGCTCAGGATAAATTTTAAAGTTCTCCAGCTTGGTTAAAGCCTTCAATGGACTAGCCCCCTCCTACATCACCAATGTCCTAATGCCCTAATCCAACTTCAAGGCACTTCAGATTGGCCAAATTAGGGTGCTTGGTTGTTCCGTTCTCAAATCGCAAACTCGGGAGATTGCGCCTTTGCAATAGCGGCCCCCAAACTGGAATAATATTCCTCTATCTATCAAAACAGCCCCTTCCTTTAACTCTTTTAAATCCAGGCTCAAGTTGTATTTTTACTCGCAAGCATTTTGAAGTGATTGTTGATTGTTACCATGTTGTATGTACAATCCTCGAAGACCAGTTTTATACTGCGTTTTAAATAGCTGCTTAAGTTAAGATGTAATTTATGATCTGTACAGCACTTTGGTCAATGTGAGTTATTTTAAATGTGCTATATAAATAAACTAAACTAAACTAAACAAACACTGACACAATGAGATATCTTTTTCAACTTGCAAATATTTTATTTTTGAGAAGTCTGAAAATTTCTGCCTCCAATTTTGGATTCTTTGAAAAATGTTCTGAACTTGCCTTGAAGAACTATGTTAGAACATGGGATGAACACAATTATTTTCTTGATTTCTTTAAATGTGGTCAGTTCACTTTGAAAACCTATTTATGTCTCCATGGCACCTCCTGTACTGTCAGCATCATCTATTTTTTTTCTTTTTCCTTTTAAAAATATTTTTATTAATTTGATAGATAGAAATGTTACAAATATATATATATATATATATATATATATATACACACCTGTGTGTGTGTGTGTGTGTGTGTGTGTGTGTGTAAATCTGTTTAGATATTAATTAATTAATTATAAAGCTTTTATATAATGCAATATAGAATATGAGTTACATAATAATTATACACTTGTAGTAGCATGCAGCCATCACTGCAGGATGACACAGAAGAGACTGTTCGAACACAGCTATCAAGCGATCTGCACAACGTGTCAGAGGTCCATTCCCATAGGCCACTGAAAAATGAGCTTCGCCAGCCAATTGCTGACAATGGATTGCAAAAGAGCCAATCAGCGCGAAGGGCAGCACAAACTACACCCGTCGATGGAGCTGCAGCAAAACGGGCTGATCCCACTAATCAGAGCCTGAGGGGGCATGGGTTACTCCCGTTGATCATATGGCAGCCAGGGTCTGCCTGACCATATAAAAGAGTCCAGCCAGTTCATTAAAATCAGTGTCAAATTCACTCCTTGTTGTGTGTCTTATTTCCGAGCGAAAACCTCAAGACACGCCACACATTGTCGTATAATTCTCGAAAAAATGAAAATTCCTTATGCGAAATTCTCCTCATATTATAATATTGAGATATGCATTTTGATTATTTAAATAGACAAATCTCTTCTAGTTGTAGAAAAAAACAAAAAGGAAAAAAAAAGGAAGAAAAAATCCCATACTAATCTAACCGTAAACACGGTCACCAGAAATAAATTGTAAAGGATCAAGTATCAGCTCTCAGATATCAGATAGATAACCCCCAGAGTACGCCTGTCTAAGTAATCAAATTATGATAAATAGTCCATGAACGGATCCCATAGCTGGTTAAATTCAACCTTTATCTCTTTAACATTATATCTAATTTTCTCCAAACTCAAGCAAGACATAACATCCTGTAACCATTGCATATAGGTTGGTGCTATGCTGTATTTCCATCTTGTCAAAGGTGCTTGTCTGGTCATCAATGAAGTAAAAGCTACTATTCTTTCTTGAGTTTTCCCATGGTGGATCGAGAACAATTATTTATAGCAATTTGATATAGCAATTTATAGCAATATTTAGGATTGGGAATCAAGAATAAATGGGAACTAGATTTGAACACATCAATTTGAGATGAAAATTGCTTGATTTGATTAATAATATTTCATTCTATGCACAACATTGCTTCATACAATTTAAAGTTGTACATAAAATACTATGTCCAAAATTAGATTATCTCACTTTTATCCTGATGTTGATTCACTAGGTGACAAATGTAAATTTTTTTGAGGCCTATCTGATTCATATGATTTTGGAGTGTCCAAAACTACAAGAATATTGGGAACAATTCTTTAAAACTCTATCACGGATTCTTAGGATTAAATTAGAACCATATCCTTTTATTGCTTTGTTTGGTTATTCACTAGAAGAGAGGATTTCCTTCAATTCAACTCATCCATTTTGACATGATGAATATTCCTCCAATCCAGGAAAATATCTCCCATTCAACCTTTTCACAACAGATTAGGTCAGACCTCACCACATACAGTAAAATCCTTATATCTGGCATCTTTAGGGATTGGCAGATGCCTGTTAAGTGAATTTCCCACTTGCTTTAGACTGTGTGTTGCCTGAATGGAGTTCTAACGGCGAGACACAATTTTAAACTTCCATATTTTTGTACCCATTTATTTTCTGTAATTTATTTTTTGCCAGTTGCTTGAGGCTACTGATTGCTTGAATTTGGATAAAAGGGATTTTACTGTAATAATTATGAGTTTATTGCCATATACTTTATACAATGTACACGTGCCCCAAAATTCTTACTTGTAATAGCCAAACTGGTATTTAGTTAAAAAAAAATCAACCACAATAATATACACAATTGAATTAAAATGAGAAAATAAATACAAAAGATTTCAGATTTCATATTTATTGTCAGCGTACATGCATGGCATCACATACAACACTAAGATACTTTCTCCTGTAGGTGAGGCAGAATTACCTCTTATTTTAGTGCAAACAAAACAGGACACAACCTACACATGTAAAGAAATAAATAAATGTAAACCAACTGACTGTGCAATACAGGGAAGAAGAATAAAGGTGCAAAAGCAAGAGTCCCTAAATGAGTCCCTCATTGACTTTATTGCTGAGGAATCTGATGGTGGAGGGGTAGCATCTGTTCCTGAACTGAACATATAGATAATAAATATTCTCAGTCAACCTAGTGCAGACAATCCTTTGTAATGTCAGAGCAGTCTATGAGTGGCGTACCAGCAGGAGCTGGCTCCAGGAAGAGTCTTCGAAATCATATATCCCAGGAACATAAAGATACTCACCCTCTCTACTTCTGTCCCATCAATGTGAATAGTTGTGTAGTCACTCGGCTTTCCATTCTTAAAATCAACAAAAAGCTCCTTGGTCTTGGTGCCATTGAGAGCAAGATTGTTGCTCAACCAGCTCTTCGATATTCATCCTGTACACTAACTCATCATTTCCAGTAATTCAGCCAGCAACGATCGTGTGGTCAGCATATTTGCTGATTGATTTGGAGCTGAACTTGGCCACACAGTCATGTGTGCACAGGGAAGAGAGCACATCTACTAACGTTAATACTTTAACCTCAATTTGGTATTTTATGGCATTTCAGCAACTTCAACTACTTGTTTAGTTTCACATGCATAGGTTTCCAGATTGTGCTGTGCTTTTTTTTATTCAAGTGGTGAATTTTTTGGCCACTCTGCTGACAATTGAGTCTCATTCATCAGTGCAACTCTGCATCCAGTGTCAAACTGAAATCTCACATCACTGTCATGTCAGCCCTTTTCTCTTTAAAAATTGTATTTCTCTCATTAAAATATACGTAGGGGCATTTGCAACACTAATTAAAATAGACCTCCAGTTTTTTAAATTATTGTTATTTGCAGCAAATGAATCCAGCATGTCTCACAATACTCCTCCTACACCCAGATCTGAATGTCAGATGCTCCAATTGAACCTATTTTTGTGGCTATTTATTTTTTTTAGAACCAGAGATAATGGCTTACTTTCTCTTTCCTGTTTTTGAAAAAGAATGTTTCTTTCTTCAGGAATAATCCTTTTTGAAGTTAATATGTTGCATTTCAACATAAAAAAGGCGGAGGCTGGGTTTCATCATTTAGACTTATTTAGTTTTGCACCTGATTTTATGCACACGCTCCTTCCACACATCAACCAAGATGGTATCTGGGAAAGAATATAACATTGACACTAGATAAGACCATTTGAAAAAAGATCAATGAGACCTGCTGGCTTGGAGGAGTGCAACCATAATCAATATATATAAACACATAATATTACATGATCCATTTATTGAATTAATTAGTTTATTAAGAGATATAGCACAGTATCTGCCCCTTCCAGCCAACGAACCCTTGCTGTCCAATTACTCCCAAGAAACTAAAGAACCTACTACACCCGTACTTCTTTGGAATGTGGTACGAAGCCATAGCACCCGGAGGAAACCCACGCTGTTAAGGGGAAAAACATCCAAATTTCTTACAAATAATGGCAGATTTTAACCCAGCTCACTGGCAGTGTAATAGTGTTGTACTAACCACTATGCCTACGCTAACCAAGCTGCCCCACGTTATATTTTTTATCCAATCTACAAATCTTATGGGTCTGAATGCAACAGTGTTCTGTCATCTTTTGTGTGAAAAATACTGGATAATTCCAGCTAATTTAAATTGACTATGGGCTCCATTAAACAAAGTGACAAGCAGCATTTCTCTGCAGTCCAATTACCACTCTATAGGCTAAATAGTTCTGCTTTGTCTTACACAGAAACATTTGTAACAGACATAGAGAGCAATTCTTAAAGGGGCACAAACCTAATATTAGATGGCTATCAACAATTTTCCCCATTTCTGTGAAATCTATGGAGTATTCTATCCTACTTAGTCCAAACTCTCACCATTGTTCAACCTCTTTTAAGGTGAAAATAAGGTCTATTAAATCACTATCAACAACAACAGTGTAGATAGAAAGAATTCTGAAATGTAAATAACGTGATGAAATTAGCACACTTCAATGGGAAATTCTCTTGATTCATAAAAATATTAACATGTCATATAAAGCTGTCATATTGGACCTGGATTTATTATACTGTATCTAAATTTCAGCTTCCACCCTCCTTCTATTACCTGGCAACCAGGCTTGACTGTTTGAGCCATTGTAAATTATATTAATTATCATTGAGTGGTTTGTCCTTGCATTATACACTGAAGTGGAAACAAAATGACCAAAAATGACTTTTTCCAGATTTTGTACTAACATTGCTTTTGGTTAAAATCTATACCCTCTCACAGCCTTGCACATTGTTGGAGTGTAGATACGAGAACAGATGATCCATACTTTTCTATGAAACTCACAAGTGAATGTAAAATTAAGAAAAAACACCAGCTTGAGTCAAAGTAAGCTGTAGCAGGTCTCACAGATTCTTTTAATCTCAGACCAAACTTTAAACTGATAATTGGGAAGTCCATAAAAGCCTTACCCTTTCTCCCATTCATTTAATTTTGCAATGCTACTAAACGTAATAGTCCAAAATAATTGTTGCCTTGAGCATATAATTCCAGCAAAATCACTTCTATTGATTAAAGACTTGAAAATTGCAGTGCATGCTGCATCCAGCATTTCTCAGAGGCAGAAAATTGCATATTTTATTGTCCTTAGTTTGAAAAAGTTTGTAGAAGTCGTGGAGTTATCCAGCACAGGAAACAGCCCTTCTGCTCACTATTACATCTGCCATCAAGCATTCTTCCCGATTTCACTCCCAATCTACCAATGCTAATTTTAAGATAATAACTTCAGCTTTATAATAACTTTAAGATAATAACTGTTCCAGAGAAAGAGTTATTTATCTGATCTGCCCTTTTGTTCTCAGCAGTTTGATTGCACATTTTTGGTATTCTGAAGCATGGCTGTTTTTGGAATGAATGCTAATGAGACTTAGCTTCAGAAGAGTAGTGCACCAGCTCTGGAATGTTCTCCACCCAGTGACAACAGATGAAAATGTGTTTGATTCCCAATGGCTCTGATTCTGCAATATAGCAAGCAGGGAAACACATCAGCTCTTAAAAGGCAGCAAGCTAGGTCTATTGTGGAGGAGAGGCTCGGACCCATCCCCCCACCACTACTGGCCCATCCTCCCACCATGTGACCCATCCTCCTACCACAACTGACCTATCCTCCCACCACCTCTAACCCATCCTCCCACCACATCTGACCCATCCTCTCATTACCTCTGACCTATCCTCACATCACCTCTGACCAATCCTCACTCCACCTCTGACCCATCCTCCCATCACCTCTGACCTATCCTCACATCACCTCTGACCAATCCTCGCACCACCTCTCACCCATCCTCCCACCACCTCTGACCCATCTTCCCACCACCTCTGACCCATCCTCACAGCACCTCTGACCTATCCTCACTCCACTTCTGATCCATCCTCCCACCACCTCTGGCCCATCCTTCCACAGCCTCTGACCCATTCTTACATCACCTTTGACCCATCCTCCCATCACCTCGGACCCATCCTCCCACCACCTCTGACCTATCCTAACATCAACTCTGACATATCCTCACATCACCTCTGAAATATCCTCACACCACCTCTGACCCATCCTCACACCACCTCTGACCTATCCTCCCACCACCTCCAACCCATCCTTCCACCACCTTGACCCATCCATCCACTAACTCTGACTCATCCTTCCACAGCCTCTGATCCATCCCTACATCACCTGACCTATCCTCATGCCACCTCTGACCCATCCTTCCACCGTCTTGACCCATCCTCTCACTCCCTCTGACCTCATCAACCAGTCCACACTCTGCCTCTGACTGCTTTGCCCACCGATCCCTCCATCCATCACTCCAAACACTTGGTTCATCACCAATGAATACACAAATGACCACCACAGAAAGCATAAATGACCATTACCATCGAACATGGATCCACCACCACCACCAATGAACACTCGATCCACCACCAACCACTCATTCCTCTGCCACTGAACACTCAATCTATCATCACCGCTGATTGCTTGATCAAAAACCTCCATTCACCACTGATATTTGATCACTCCCATTTCCTATCCTCAGGTCATCCTTATCCCTTCAACTGTTGATAAATGTTAGGCTCAAATAGTGAGGAATAAAAGAGACCCCTGTATAGAGGGGACACCTATTCCCATTTGTGACTAGGGAGATGATCCTTTTCCTCACTAGCAAAGGGACGACAGAATCACAGCACCATTCAACCCATCGGTTCAATGCTGGCACTTTGACCTGTTTCATTAATCTTATCCCTCATTTATTTTCCTGTAATCTATGACCATAATACCCTCTATCCCACCAATTCTTCCACTATTCATGTACACCAGGAATAATTTACTATAAACCAGCACATCTTGGGATAAGAGAGAAAATCCATGAAGGGAGAAACATGCATTTACAAGAAGACATTCTATTAATGAGCACATCTGGATTGTTTGATGGATCCCTAATGAACACGAGTGCAATCATTAACTGCCTGCACCTTAGGGATGCCTGCAATGCAGGAGAATCCTAATCCTGAGCTGGTACCAGATCCTCACCAAAATCAAGAATCCCAAAGTCATTGTTCCTTGACCTGGATTCCTTTGTTGTTGCTGCAGTAAGATGTAAACTGAAACACGTTGAAGCATCAGCAGCGACTACCTGGAAAGATCTAAGGGCCTGGAAGCGGAGGGTTACTTGGTTCTTGTATTCTGAACCTGTTGCTTTTTAAAGATGACCAGGTAAGGTCTGTGGCCTCTAAAAACTCTCTGAGTATAGAGGACATTTTGTAACTCCTGCTCCACAGTGCCCTGACTTACCTTGATCCTCTTGTTACACTACTTCAGAAGCCTCTGGTAATGGATTTCTTCCAGCATTGGTGCCTCAGAGCCGTCTGCTCACTCCGCTCCTGCTCATGCTACTGACTCACGACTGCATCACTAGATCCAGTTCCAAAAGTGTCATTAAATTTGCAGATGACCCAACGGTAGTTGGTCTCATTAGCAACAACGGTGAGTTGCACTACAGAGAAGAGATGGAAAATCTTGTGTTATGGAAGTACAATCTGAGTCGCAATGTGGACAAGACAAAGGTGATGATTGTGAATTTCAGGAGGATGAGGACCAACCATCCTCCACTACACATCAACAAATCTCTAGTGGTAAGCACCAATTTCCTTGGAGTTCACTTAACTAGTGACCTATTGAGGCTACACAACATCTCCTCACTTGTCAGAAAGGCACAACAGTGACTGCACTTCATCATGTCAACCTTCTACAGGAGCTCTATTGAGGACGTCCGGCTATATCATAGTGTGAAATGGTTACTCCAGAGAAATAGATTGGTGGTCTATCCAAAGGACCATAAGAGCAGCAGAAAGGATAACTGGAGTCTCCCTCTCCCCCCCCCCCCACTTCATTGATGTGATCTACTGGGATCATTGTCTGCTTCAAAAGGGAATCAATAATTCCAATAAATGAGCTGTCTCAGCAAATATTTCTCAGTAGACCTAACATCTACTGTTTTGAGAGGTTTGTCTTGGCCATAATTAACACATACCAAAGTAAATGACTGGACCCACTGCAATTCACCTACTGTCACAATCGTTCCACAGCAGACACGATATCACCAGCTCTCCACTCAGATCTGGATCACCTAGAAAACTATAGCTCATACATATGGCTGCTCTTTATCGACTACTGTTCAGCCTTCAACATCATTATTCCCTCAGAGCTGGTCAACAAGCTCCAAGCCCTGGGCTTCTGCAACTGAATCCTTGACTTCCTCATTGGAAGACTACAGTCAGTATGAATTGGAAAAGTCAACTCCTCACTGATGATCAACACAGGCACATTTCAAGGATGCGTGCTTTTCCTATTGCTCTACTCACTCTACACCCATGATTCTATGTCCAGACACAATTCCAATGCTATTACATATTATTGATGACACCACAGTTGTCGGCTGTCTGCAGAATCACAGATGGCAATGAGGAAGAGTTCAGGAGGGAGATAGATCAGCTAGTTGGGTAACAACCTTACATTTAACATTAGCAAAACCAAGAAGATGATTTTGGGCATCAGGAGGAAATCAGGAGAACACAAACCAGTTTTCATCGAGGGGCCAGCAGTGGAGAGGGTCAAGAACTTCAAATTCCTGGGTGTGAACATCTCCGAGGTTCCGTCCTGGAGCTACCATGCCGATGCAATCAAGAAGAAGCATAACCAGTGGCTATACTTTGTGAAGAGTTTGAGGAGATACAGTATGTCACCAAAGACTTGGAAATTTCTACATGTTTACCATGAACAGCATTCTGGTTGGTTGAAGCACTAATTGGTACTGAACTGCCAGCACTCAGGACTAGAAAAAACTCCAGCTGGTTGTTAACTCAGCCTAGGACATCACAGGCACCAGTCTTCATTCCACCAAGGACATCTATTAGAGGCAGTATCTTAAGAAAGCAGCCCCTATCCTCATGCCCTTTTCACTCTGCTAACATTGGAAAAAAGGTACAGGAGCCTGAAGGCTAGTGTTCAGCAGCACAAGGACAGCTTCTTCCCCTCTGCCATCAGATTCCTGAATGAACAATGAACTGCAGACACTGAATTAACTCTGACCTTTTCTTGCACTGTTTTTATTTATTTTGCAAGGTAGTTTATAAAAATGTTTGCACTGTGATACTGCTGCAAACAATAACATTTGTGAGATGTTCTTGACATTAAATTCTGATTCTAGTTTTTATTCTGAAGAAGGCACAAAATCATTGAGGACCCCTTCCACCCTGCACACAGCATCTTTCAAATGCTCCTGTCCAGAAAGCAATACAGAAGCATCAAGTCAAGTCAAGTCATCAAGTTTATTGACATCCGATTGTACAGCTTCTTACCACAGGCATTGAGAATGCTGAAAGATTAAAGGAACTGCTCACATTAACCATTCAAGATTTACATGTATATGTGAATACTTGTCCTGATTATGTATTGTTTGTCTGTATGTGTGATATTGTAGCCACTGATGTTGCAGTGGGTAATTCAAGAGGAGAGAGTAACAAGTCGCAGTTGAGAGGCAGTTCAAACAAACCTGTCTACAGACGCGCTCAACCTTTTTAAAAACCCAGCATCATGCGCCCCAGTGATGCCACCGCGTCGTGACATCATGACATTCGGCAGCTGGTTCACTGGAACTTGTAGTGCCACTATATGGCTTCCCCCAGCCCCCCACAGAAGTGTCTCAGAAAAGTCCAGTTCATTTGTCTTTGATGGCTGGCCACACCATGCAACTGTCGGGTGTGGTTGTCCTGATTGCCATGAGGTCTGAAACCCAGTTCCTGGAGCTGCAGGTTTATAATGGCCATCTTGTTGTCAGGATTGTCTGTGGCTTGCAATTGAACCTCTGCCAGAATTAAATAGTCAACACCTTGGGAAAGTGAGCATACTTGTTGAAAAGTGGCACGGGAGAGAGCATCAGCCACCACATTCCTTTTTTCGGAGATATGCTCTGAAATGTAGGATAAGTGACACTGCTGACGGGATGACCAAGGGTCTGAAACTTTACCATAAAAGAAAGTTAATGGTCATGGTCAGTAAAGACAGGAAAGTCTCTGCCCTCAAGGAAGTACCGAAAGTGCTTAACCACCAGGTAAAGCACCAGCAGCGCCTTATCGAGGTGCTGTATTTGGTCTCTGCGTGGTGAAGGTGTTGGCTGAAGAATACTAGTGGCTTCCATTGTTCATTCACATGTTGTTCTAGCACTTCTCCTTCGGCCACGTCAGACGCCTTTGTTGATAAGGCAGTTGTGCTTGCTAGTGCATCTTTAGTCTCCCAAAAGGCGTTTGTAGTTGTCTCCATCCAGCAAAGTTCTTTTTTACTCTGAGACATCAGGTCAAAAAGGAGCTTCATGACATTTCGTGCCACAGTAGGAACGAAACGGCAGTAAAAATTTACCATCCCAAGGAACTCTTGGAGACCCTTGAGCATTGATGGCTTTGGGAATCTTGTGCTGGCCTTTACTTTAGTGGGTAATGGTCCCACACCCTTTCATGTGATTCTGTGTCCCAGGAATTCGATGTTTGACTGTCCAAACTGGCACTTTGCTGGATTAACCATGAGCCCAAACTCTCGCAAGCGGCTAAAGAGTAAATGCAGGTGTTTGAATGTTCTTTGTGGGTGAGGCTGGTGACATGAATGCTATCTAAGTAGATGAAAATGAAGTCCATGCCACGCCTCACTGTGTCCATCAGGCACTGAAAAGTTTGTGCAGTATTTTTCAGCCAAAAAGACATCCGCAAAAATTCAAATAAGCTGAACAGTGTTACAATTGCTGTCTTAGGCACATCTTCTGGGTTAACCATGCACCAAATCTATTTTTGAGAAAATCCTGGCCCTGTAAAAATTTGCTGTAAAGTTTTGTATGTGGGGAACAGGATAGCGGTCTGCTGTTGTTGAGTTGTTTAGGTGTCTGTAATTGCCACAGGGTCACCAGCTTCCCATGGCTTTGGGCACCATATTACAACAGTGACGCTCATGGACTATCTGACCTACATATAATGCCTAACTCCTCCATTTTAGCAAACTCCTGCTTCGCTAGGCACAACTTTTCAGACGGCAGTCAATTGGTTCTGGTCTATACAGGTGGTCCTTGGGTCAAAATATGATGGCTTACACCATGTTTCACAGTAGCAATGGACAAATGGGGAATGACGACGTCAGCAAAGTCTTTGAGGATTCTGGCAAATTTGTTCTTTGAACATTCGAGGGCTTGCAAGTGCAGGGCAGGTAACCCTGTATCTCCAAAGAGGAAAGTTTGGAAAGTCATGCTGTCCACCAAGCAGCGTCCTTTTATATTCACCATTAGGGACTGGGCACAGAGGAAATCTTCTCCCAGCAATGGCCAGGAGCATGTAAACTTGCTGCCATTGAATTTCACACCCACAGCTCTTGTCCTGTATGTGTGGATAGTGCTGTTATTTACAGCCGTAAGGCCAGGATCTGTTCCTCTGATACAAGTGTTGAACCCTGAAAGAGGAAGAATGCTAACCTCCAAACCAGTGTCCATGATGAATTTTTGCCCCAAGAGCTCTTCCCAGACAGGCTGTTTCAGTGGCAGGCCTAAGTAGCCATCATCGACAGCTGGTCTGAGTGTTTCCCAAGAAACCACAAGGAGCATGGCATTTGTGGGCACCAGCACTCCAACATTGGTGATAGAAACACCAGCTGCTAGTCTCTGAGTCATATCTGTCCGGTGGAGACCATGTTCTCATCATTGGGTCTTGAATGTTCAGTGCCTTGGGGTGTGACGCAGCATTTATTTTGATGGACTTCACACCCTGCTGCTTTGCACACCACAGGATGACTGCCTGTGCAGCCACTGCTCAAGGGTCGCTGAAATCCTTGTTGGATAACACGAGGTGAATGTCTACTGGCAAATGCTCTAGAAATAGCTGTTCAAAGAGCAAACACAGCTTGTCTGCCCATGCCAACATGTTACCCATAAGCTCTAAAGGGATGCGGTCTCCCAGGCCATTGATGTGGAGAAGCCATGCAGCTCACTCATGCTGGGAGAGCTCATAAATACACAAGAGGTGTGTTTTCAGTGCCTCATACTTCCTGTGTGTGGTGGTCGGCTGTGTCCTGGTCCAAGGTGCTCACCACATGGTAATACTTGGTGGTGTCCACCTCTATTTTTCTGATGTGGAATTGTGCCTCCATCTATCCAAACCAGACTCTGGATTGCAACATCCAGAAGAAAGGCAGTTTTATGGATACTGCTGCACTGCCCATCGCTGGTCCAAGATTTCATTTTGGGCCCATTGGGGTCACCAATTGTAGCCACTGATGTCGTAGTGGATAATTCGAGAGGAGAGAGTAGCGAGTTGCATTTGAGAGGAAGTTCAAACAAAATTGTTTACAGATGCATGTAACCTTTTTAAAAATCCTGTGTCGCGTGCCTCGATGACGTCACCGCATCATGACATCATGACATTTGGCAGCCGGTTCGCTGGAACTTGTAGTGCTGCTTCAAGTTTGTGTGTCTGCGTGTTTTGCACTGAATACCGAAGAACGCTGTTTTGTTGGGTTGTACTTGTACAAATATATAGATGACAATAAACTTGACTTGACTTGACTAAGTGCCCACTGAATGTGTAGCTCATTAGTTAATTGCTACAAGCACCACCTGATGGTTTGGCCTCACTATTTTGACTTGGGGACATCTGCTCTAAAGCTGCTTTGTCTCCTATTACCAGCAGCATGTTCCTTTAAAACATAAATGAATCAAGTATGCAGCCATAGTGCTCCTTGTTTTTCGATGATTATTCCCAGAGAGTTGTTTTTTGTCCTTTGAATGCCAATTTATCTTAGTTGAACTGAAATGTGTGTTGCACATTATTGGCATAATTTGGTGTGCACCTTGCTCTGGGAAAACATCAGATGTGTGGCAAGAGAAAGTGACCACAAATGCCCAGTCTAGTTTTGTGTTTGGAACGATTTCACCTGGAACTGATCACCAATTCATATTAAGTCAGCATGAGATCAGCACTGAAGAAAGATACATGATCCAGTTTTCGGCCTTTAAGGCATATGACTAGATAAACTTAGAATGTTTATCCTCAAGGAAATATGTTGAAGTTTTGAAATTTTGCATCATGATTTAACTGATAAAATTCTGGAATTATCCTGCTACATCTGCTCACATTGAATCTGAACTACCCCAGAATTCTCAGCAAAATCTATTTTTCTCCAGGTTTTGTGAAATGGTTGAATATAATTTTGCAGATGAGAGTCTCTGTTGGATACATTGCTCTTTTCATTACCTTTTTGTATCCATGCATTTTATGCAACTAGACTTACTTGGCCCTTCAATGCTCCTGGTCTCCTACCATTATCAAATTTACATTCCTCATTTCCCCATACTGAAGTTTTCCTGTCATAACTTTGTCCACCCAAATAAATTTATATCCCTTTGTAACATCAAGGATCCTTCTATATAACTTTTTGCTTTTCTGCTATTGAACCATTTGCAAACTTGGATATATGATTTTTAATTCATCCAAGTTATTAACTTTTATGATGCAGCTCTTGTACAAATCTACAGATCACCATTTATTGCCTAGAGCCAGTGAGAGATCTTAGAACCACATAGGAAAGCCACTGTTACTTTGAAAAAGGTGGCACCAAGACAATTTTACCAAAGCTTTCTGAAAACCCGTGGCAACAGAAAATCAGTGAAAGAAGGGAGATGACTTCACACTGAGGTTTGAATCTTCTTGCCCACCCCCTTTAAATTAAATTGATTTTTTTTAAACTAGACAAAACAAGCCCATGAGCTTGTGCTTCCAAAATACCCCAATTAGCCTAATACCCCAATACCCAATATATGAATGTGATATTCTTTGCGCTTTAAAGCACTTCTGTACATTTTTGGGCAAAAAATAGTCATTGCAGTTTGCATATGAAATTAAACACCCCTTCCAGTTATAACATAATGAAGCACCAACTTGTGTCAGAAGAACTTGTCTTCTTCAGGTCCCAGGTTTGAGGTTGTTGGTTATCATCAGAGGGATTTAAGGGCATATTCTAAATTTGGACAATACAGGGAGATTGTTACACTTTCAAATTGCGCATCTTTGGATTTGTTGTTAAACTAAGGCACAATCCGCCCTTGAAAGTGGACGTAAAATATGACCAAAATATATATTTACATCAACTACACCAAAATAAACCATTTATCTTGATTGTGGGTTAATTCTAGGCACAAATTGGATTCAAAGTTGATATATTTAAACAGTGACTACATTTATTAACCCAATGTAGCCTCAGCAATGTTGTAATTAAGTATATTTCTAATAAATATGTATCCATGCTAGGATGGAATTTCTCTTTGTGCAATTTCCTGTGCATGCAGCTTATAATGCGCTGTTAATGCCTTTTGCGTCTTTTACATTAATGAGCAAAATGGATTGTTAATATATTGCAGATAGGAATTAGCATTAATATTTAGCCATTTTGCCATTGACCAAAGTAATGATATATATTCCTTTATTCCACAAATACTTTTTATCTGATAATATTTTCTATTCTACTTTTTTTTATTAATTCCTCCAAGTATCAATCCTTTATTCCAGTTAGCAATTAACTTGCTGACAACCCTTTATTTTAATAAAACAAACTCAGTCTTACACATGCAAATGAAATTGTATCTATAGATAATTGCATAATTGAATAGTTTATAATAAAATTTAACAGCTCACCTCAACATGAGACAAGATGTAAAACCTGACATTTATCTTTCCAATCTCCTTCCCAGCAAAATGTTTGAACAATGTTCTACATTGTTGGGTAATTAGCATCAGATACCCTTGCTGCAAATATCACATTCATATGTTCCAGTGACTCTGTGAATTATAATTTTCTGATTGTAACAGTGTATGTACTATTGATCTAATTTTAATAGAAAGAAAAACAATAAACTTCTATTTGGCTAAAGTGTAAAAAAAAGTACAGAAATATGAAATGTATTCTTGGGAAATAATAGAAATTGGGTAGAGTGAGACAATGAAATAACAATCCTATATAATAGCAGATTATCTATTTTGGGCATTTATAGCTCTAGTTTTTTTTTCCATTCCTGCACCTGCTTTCGGGCTATTCTGGTAATCATGGATCTATGGAGTAATATTGCTCTTCTTTGAAACTGGAATGCTTAATATTCTTATGGAGAGGAATATGTAATCAGCCTGTCAAAAATACCAAAAAGCCACTCTCTTCAATTTCATCTTTTGGGAATGCTGTAATATAAAATATGCCCTTCGAAAGTAAAAATAAAAATAGCATGTGGGGAAAAAAATTATAATGGGAATTGAAAGCAGACTTGGTAACTTTGTTTTCAGGTCTAAATCCGGTCACCACCAATCTAATAGTCCAATGCACCTCAATAACATGATAGAATAGTGAGGGGCAAGGATTGAATGAAATATTTCTACATCCTCATCTTCCTAACTCAAGTGCATGTCATCACACTCATTATGGAATTCCAGACCAGGAAATATGCTTTCAAGAATCTAACTTTAAAATAGCTGCCATTTTGAAATGAAACTTATGTTTGCTTTAGTAAGTCTTTACTATTTTGACTATAGCCATCTAATGACAGGAGTTAGACACTGATTTCCAATCTTTCCAAATGGGATTTAATTTTAAATTGCTGAGGTTGAGGTAGGTGTTGCCATCATTCATAAATTCTGAGCATCAAATGGTGAGTTCACTATCAAGAACATTACAAATGCATAAAATAACTAAACAATTTTAGTGAAGAGACTTAGATCATTCTTAATTATCTATTGACCAACATGAAACTGCTCTTGAAGGTCTAAGAATTGCTGGCTAGAATTTACCACTGGGAAGCTGACTTCTAGTTGATCAATTAAATGTAAAGAGTACAGAATATATCCAAATGTAAATGGTGATCCCCATTAGATCTCAGCTGGAGTAGCCCTACCGTCACAATTATTCAGAAATATTTAAGCTGTATTTGAACCCAAACTCTTCCCTGAATCTACCTGACAATCCTATCTTTTTTGAATGTGATAGGCTGATAGAGCTAACCTTCCACATCTAAAGTCATCCCATGAGGGGGAGCAGGTTCTGGTGGCAACTAGACCTCAGGCAATGTCTCCTGCTCCCAGAGCACCTTCACATTTGAACACTTTCCATATTCAAAGGCCTGGTACATATGGGTTTATACCCTCTAGGCCTGGCCTATATTTCCACAGCATTTTCGTTCTATGCCACTGATCTCAGGAGCGAAGTGAACAGTGGAGTAGGAGTTCAGACACCCAGCTCATTGTGGATTTCTGAATTTGACTGAAGATGTTTGACAATCCAAGGCAAGCTGAGCTATGACTGTTCACTGTGGCTTCCAGTCAGCTCATTTTGCCTCACAAAAAGCTACTAAATATTGAAAATAATATTCCTGTTTTGAAAATTATTAAAGACCATTAAATATATAAAATCTTAAATTCTTAAAATATTAGAAACTACACATATATAACACTATTTCAATTAAATTAATGAAAGCAAATTTTGTACTTAAGTTTTTATCCATGGATTCTTCACCATAAGAGCTCACTGGATGAGTTGAGGGAGCAGATCTTGCAAAATCTGTGGAAGACCACATCCTCTTGTGGTGTCCAGAGGCAGAGCACATTTGTCTCAGGAACAGCAATCAACAGCCCTCACACTTGTACCTTCACTTGAGTTTCAATACAATTAGGTTGGCAGAAGCCATCAGTTTCAAGCAGGTCCACCATCTTTTAAACAGATGTCCTGGGCACAAGTTTGATATATGACATTTTGCTGCCAGTTAATTCACCAAGCCCAAACAAATTGCTGCACAATCTTTGTCATGACCTCATGATCCTTACAAATATATTTCATGAAATTGCTGGCTATTAATATAAATAAACAACACTGCTACATTTTAGGACATGATTATTTTATATAGATTTTATTGCCAATATGAATAATGGTCTTCATGCCACTGAAGCTTAAAGGCCCAGAGGGAGAAACTGAAGAGTAATTTTGAAGTTTCTTCCATTTCTTGTATTGTTCTTTATTTTTTTCTTCAACTCTGTCTGCATTTTCTTCCAATATCTAATGTGATTCTAATTCCCGTCATTTCAATCTATTATGAGCCCAAAGGACCTCAAAACTCAGCAGCAATAGATATTTATCATGACAAGTAGTTACTTAAACAAAAGTTGTTTTTAATTATCTTTAAACATGAAAGCAGAATCAAACTTTCACTTATCACCATTAACTAACCTAACTTATAATTCTAAGTGCATGTGTATGTAATGTGTGTGTAAATTTAAGAAAAGTTCTTTGGTTCACAGTTCAATCTCACTTCTCATTCTTCCAAGTTCACTGGCTGCAGTCAATTCTTCTATTGTACACAGAATTTCACATGTATAAAGTTCACCAGGCTTTAATGCTTGAAAGCTAAATGTTTACATCTCAGAAAGGTTCTTTGTAGGTTTGCAGAGAAAGATTTGTTGTTCCAGGGTTTCCATAACTGAGGTACCACCATTAGTCACCTCAATGTCTTGCTGATGAAACTTACCCCATCAAGGTTCTCTAGATGATAACCTCTTTCTTTCAGGCTATCACAGAGTTCCTTTCTGTCCCACTTATTCCAAGAGAAACATCAGACAGATAGCACTTCTAGCCATCCGTCACACTGGAGCTTCTGTTTCAGTTCCAACAAGCTTCTCTTGGCTTGTCACACACAGACAAAGACTCCCTTCTGTCTATCTGAGTCAAAAACTGCCAGCAGCATGTCCTTCTCTCTCTCACTTGAAAAATCCCTGACCTTCTCCAGCAAACAATAGGAGTCAGTCTTCTGGTCCATCTGTTGTTAGAGGTAAACAATAACCTCTCAATGACCTCTAAGTAAGCACTTTGCAGAGAGGTCAAAAGCCTTGAAAAAAGGTCCAAAACAGACAACTGGCCCTGATTTTTCTTCCATGATAATAGTCAATTCATTTCTTGACATCATTTCAATTAGCACCTACTTGTGAAATGTGCATAGCATTCTCCATAATTTTTGTAAAGTCACTGAATATGAATTCTTCATTATTTCAAATAAGATCTGTTTTAAAATGTGTGTATGTAATCTACTCTAATTTTATCAATTTATCTCCCAGAAACATTACTAAATATTCCATCACAAATTGCAATAGAATATTTTTCCACACTCTTCTTAAAATTCATGAGTTAAGGAGGTGCACATTGGACTTGAGGTGCTGAAGGACAAAATGTCTTGGGGACATTCTATGCTGTCATTACTTTGAACTTTAAAAACAACACAATTAATGAGGAAAACTAGCAAGTTCTCTGCATTCACTGAGTGCTAATCTGCATCAACGATTTCAGGGCAATATGCTTTGAGAAATATCAAATGAATATGTTAATTAAAGTGAATGTTGTAGATTGAATCAAATTAAATAAACACTGTTAAAGAATAATTAGATTATCAAGGGATAAAGATCATCCTCTTTTTCTGGCGGTATTGCCAGGGCCCAGATGAGATTAATCCTTTCCATTTTCCAGCCAGCTGCTGAACATCCAAAATATATTGCTTTTTTCCACTTTACTGAGATTTTCCTTTCTAGGCCTGCAATGAGGCCCAATGACACAGCAAATGCAGGTCTACTCCCTGACAGGAGGTCTTAACAAAACAGATAAAAATATCAAAGATCAGGAGAAACCTTTGTAGAATTACAACCATGGTTAATTCTTGGGGAGTAGGGTCTTCGGGTTATCAATTAGGATTTGCAAATACTAGGTCTGGATTAAGTTTGACATTTTTGTGAATATTTTAATTTAGAGGTGCAATATGTTAACATGCTCTTCTAGCCCATGAGCCCAAACTCCTAAGGACTACCCATGTAACCAACTATTAACTCCATATGTCTTTGGAATATAAGAAGAAATTAGAGCAACCAGAGGAAATATATGCAAACAAGGGGAGAATGTAGAAATTCCTTACAGACAGTGCCAGATTCAAACCTGTATTGGTTCTGTAATAGGATGGCACAGTTGGCATAGCCTTTACAGCACCGGGACCGGATGAGGGTTTGAGTCCTGCACTGTCTGCAAGGAGTTTGTATGTTCTCCCACATCTGCATTGGTTTTCTCCTGGGACTCTGATTTCCTCCCTTTGTTCAAAACGTACCGGGGTGTAGGTTAATGTGGTGCAATTGGGGGAGCACAGACTTGTGGGCCAAAATAGCCTGTTACAGTGCTGTATATCTAAATTTAAATTTAAAATGTAAATTTATACACCAACCATGCTACTATAGAAATGTGTCCTTAAATAATTTTTCCCTGAAAATTGGATTGCACCTTCCTTTGATGCATTAAGGTATGGTTTTGTTTAGCGTGTGTACCCAGTTGAAGATACTGCAAAAAAGAAGCAAGATTGGTTAAATTCAACTGACAGAGTGAAAGGGAAACATTTACCATTTGAATATTGAAGCAAGGACACCCTTCCTGTTCATAAAAAGTTCAGGTTCTTTAAGGGCTCTCCATCATTGTTGATAGTTCTCAATGCCTGAGACACTACCTCATCTTCAGTGAAATCATATCTGATGGAATACTTTTTTTCCAAGGGCTAGGATGACCTTTGATGCAGTAATGAACAGCAAATTAGAAATCAGAGAGGTAGAGAGGTAATGTTCAACAAAAGTATCAAAAGTTGAGAAAGAAAGCAGTTACAGTTGGGAGACCCTGCCTTGGAAGTACTATTTGGAGCCCAGAATGGTGGTGAGGGAGGAGATCTTTCCATGTGAAGCAACATTTCACGTGTGAATCTGCAGGAGTCATCTACTGCATCCAGTGCTCCCATTGTGGTCTCCTCTACATTGAAGAGACTGGGGCCACGGACTGGGAGATCGCTTTGCTCAGCCCCTCAGTTCTATCCACTGCAATAGCATGGATCTCCCAGTGGCCACCTATTTCATTCCCCCATCCTATTCCCTTGCATCTCATTCCCTTGCAGACATGGTCTCATTCCCTGCCAGATTGAGACCATCTGTAAATTGGAGAAACAACACCTAATCTTCTGACTGGCCACCTCCAACTGGATGGCATTAATATTCTCTGGCTTTTGTTAGCTATCCCCCACTTCTTCCCACAGCACCTTCTTCCCACAGCACCTTCCCCCCAGCTCTGTCTTTCCCTTCCCCATCTCCTTTTGCACAGCCATGATAAATTCTTACCTCCCCCCTTATCATATCCAATTAACACCTTTTGTTGGTCTAGATTCCTCCCCTAGCCAGCATTGTCTGAATTTTGAGCTGTTTCTGAGAATTCCTGCTTCTGGTTTTTATTCTGATTATTTCTTGAAGAAGGGATCAAGCCCAAAAATGTCGACAACATATCTTTTCTTTTTTATGGATGCTGAAAAGACTGGCTGAGTTACTCCAACATTTTGGTGTGTTTTTACTACACAGTGTCTGCACACTTTTGTGTTTCACTAAGGAAATAAAGGAAGACAACAAACTAAAAGTTCACGTGGACAAAGTTGGCAAGAGTAATGGGAACCTGGAAGACTGGCAAAACTTTAAAAAACAAGGAACTACTAAGTAAGCAATAAAGAATGGGAACATAGATTCTGAAAGTAAACTAGCATTACATAAAGAAGAAAAGGGTGGCTGACGTGAACATGGGAAGATGAGAAGCGCGATTTAATATTGTGTAATATAGAATTAGCTAAGACTTTGAATGACTATTTGTGTTCGTCTTCATGGTGGGGAAGACATTTGACATGTAAAAAGAGATGTTATGGATGCAAGAGGAGTGAGGACCTTGATACAATTGCTTTCACTGAAGGTGCTTGTGATAGTCAACCTGCGCTGTTAAGATAGAAAAATACATGGCAGAACCATAGAGCATACAATACAATAGATTTATTAAATCACGCTAGTGGGAGTGATGCATATCAAGTTCAGGTAGGCAGGGTCACGTTGGTCAATATCGAACCTCACTCAAATATCACAGTGAAATGGTACAGTATATAAGGCATTTTTGGGTGGCAAGTTAATAAGCATATCTCTTTCCTTTTATAGACTTGGGATCATCATTAATGTCATCTGCCAAATGTATCACCGGCCCCTTTTTTGCCTTCCTGAATTCCTTTGTAAGCTTGCTCCTCAGTTCCTGAAGCTCTTCCCTGTATACACTTGACCCTGACTGCTCATACCTGCTCCATCTTTCCTTCTCGTTCTTGACCAGAGCCTGAATTACACTTGTCATCCAAGCTTCCTACCCTTGTATGTCTGACTTCACTCTAATAGGAACATAGATATTTTGGCCTCTTGTCAACAGACTTTTCAAAAACATCCCATTTTCCTAATACTCTTCCTTCAAACAACCTGTTCCATTTAACTTGTCCCAATTCTGAATTTTAACTCATGATCCTGCCTGTCTCTCTTCGTAACTATCATAAACCTAATAAAACAATGGCCGCTGGTCCCTAGTGAAACCCTCTCCCTTAAGGAATCTCTATATATTGCCAGAAGAATCTTTCCTGAGCACATTTGACAAAGTTCACCCCACCTAAAACTTTCACACTATGACTTTCCCAGTCAATATTTGGAAAGGTAAAATCGCTTACCATAAGAACCTGATTTAACTTGCAGCTGGCAGCAACCTCCCGATATATTTGCTCCTCTAATTTCTGTTGGCTATTTGGGGGTCTATAGTATCAGACCAACCAGCAGTCCCATCTGATACTGTCTGAACAAATCTTCCAATGGGCGGCACAGTTGGCGTCGTGGTTAGCGCAACACCTTTACAGCGCCAAAAATTGGGACTAGGGTTTGAATCCCATGCTGACTTTAAGGAGTTTATATGTTCTCCCTGTGTCTGGGTGGGTTTCCCCGGGGGATCCAGTTTTTTCCCATTGTTTGAAATGTTCTAGGGGTGTAGATTAATTGGTTGCAAATTGGGTGGTACAGACTCAAGGGCCGAAATGGCCTGTTACCGTGCTGTATGTCTACATTTTAAAAATATGTATTCACAGAATGCTTTCTTAAAAACAACAATGTATTCCTAGTTGAACTCCTAGTTCAATTCCAAGTGCCCACATCTGATGCATGCAATAACTGACTTCATTGCAATATGAAGTAAAATGTTAGCATGCTAATATAACAATGATGCATTGAAGTTCCTAGTCTAATTATGCATTTGGCATATAGAAGTAACACCCACACAAAGTTATGGCTGTGGGTTGGCCATTAGAAACCTCCCTTATATTCAGGGTCTAAATCGACTTAACCATAGCTATGTTGATTCCATAGGGTGCTGCAGAGTGTCTGAAGGAAAATATGCATTTTCATCACTACTGGTGGGCCCTGTTGATCAAGTAGAGAAAGTGCCCATGCTTAGTTAATTGAATGAAATGAGGTTTGTGGAGCAATCTAGAGATCTGTGGCTTGTGAATGGGGTTGGGGGGAGGGGGAGTATTGGAACTTTAGCTGCTAGAAAAAATAATTTGGGATTGGGAATCTAATAATTGGAGGAATCAGAGATTTGGTAGGTGGAAAGGTTATGACCATTCAGGAGGTTCCGTAGGTTCTGAGCTGAGTTCAATGCACAGTGGGGTGTTACATATTGAGTACAAAAAAATGTTGTCAGAGGAAGGAAATGTTGTGACTTATCTGAGTGGGCATCAAAGTCAGGAATTACACCCAATAAAAGTTGTTCAGTTAATATTCTAGAAGTTCAACTTTATTGACACAGGTATCAAATGCAGTGACAAGGTTTTGTGAATATTCCAGCTAAGCATCTCGTACATAGTACACCTAGTAAGACACTATCCTGAAGTTTAAAGTTACAGAGAGAGAGAGAGAGAGAGAGAGAGGGGGGGGAGACAGAGGGAGAGAGAGGGAAAGAGAGCGGGGGGGGGGGAGAGAGAGAGAGAGAGAGAGAGAGAGGGAGACAGAGGGAGACAGAGGGAAAGAGAGGGAAAGAGAGGGGTGTGGGGGAAGGGAGAGAGAGAGAGAGAGAGAGACAGAGGGAGACAGAGGGAGAGAGGGAGGGAAAGAAAGGGGGTGGGGAGGGAGAGAGAGAGAGAGAGAGAGACAGAGACAGAGACAGAGACAGAGGGAGACAGAGGGAAAGAGAGGGAAAGAGAGGGAAAGAGAGGGGGTGGGGGGAGGGAGAGAGAGAGAGAGAGGGGGGAGACAGAGGGAGAGAGAGGGAAAGAGAGGGGGTGGGGGGAGGGAGAGAGAGAGAGAGAGAGAGAGAGACAGAGACAGAGACAGAGACAGAGGGAGACAGAGGGAAAGAGAGGGAAAGAGAGGGAAAGAGAGGGGGTGGGGGGAGGGAGAGAGAGAGAGGGGGAGACAGAGGGAGAGAGAGGGGGAGACAGAGGGAGAGAGAGGGAAAGAGAGGGGGGTGGGGGGAGGGAGAGAGAGAAAGAGAGAGAGAGAAATCAGATGGTACAGAGCAAAGGCAACATACCTTTATTATGGTGAAATTCATTCAGAAAATATCCTTAAATTTAATGGTTCATTATCTCACATTTGTAAATATTCTTCCTGATGATGTGGGAAAGGGGGTGGAATGGTGAAGTGAGTGTGGTGGGGGTGGGATGAGTCTTTAAATATATTATCTGTTTTTCCAAGGCAGCAGAAGGTTAAGATGGAGTCAATGGAGGAGATGGGAGTATGTCTGATGGAGTGAGCCATGTTCACAACCCTCTGCAGTTTCTTGCAGTCTCAGGCAACTAGTTCCTTTCCTTCACAGTGATGCAGTTTGACAGGATACCTTCAATGGGGCATTTATAGAATTTGTTAAATGATGCAGATGACATGCCAAATGTCCTCAGGCTTCTGAGGAAGCAGGGGCAGTGGCGCACCTTCTTGGCCATTGCATCAACCTGCCAAAATCAATAAAATCCAACAATGGAAACAAAAAAGGCCACAAATGATAGAACCTGGAGTAAAAAACAAACTCTGAAGGAGTTTGTCCTGATACAGGGCCTCTCGCTTCCTCCACAGATGCTTCCTGACCTACTGAGCCTCTCCAGTAGTTAATTGTTTTTAATTAAAAATTTAATAATTTTGGTTTTGAAATTTTCAGTGGGCTTCACCTCCACAGTCTTTTGAAGGAGAGTATCAATAGCCCCTTTCACACTTGCATCCCAGTAAATCGGCCTTAAAGTGTCCCGGGATAAGAATGGGGGTTTGGCCTTTTACACTTGACCACTAACGCTTTCACACTTGCAAGGGTTTATCCCCGGCATTTGGACTCTTCTACCTTTAATAGGAAATGCCTGTAATGCAAATGTCAGTTTCACACTTGCCTGATCTCAATGCTGGCATCTGCAGACGCCGGGAATTATACTAGGGGTTAAGGCCAGCAATCCCCGATGTGAGATGATTTAACTTGCAGATTTTGCTTTCACACTTGCTACTTTAAAGGCTGATTGGTGTTCGATTCCTGGGATCACTGGCAAGTGTGAAAGAGGCTTAAGGTTTGCTTTGTGTTTTTTTTCTATCATTAGCCATGTTTATATTATAATTATGCCTACTTGTTGTGGTTTCTCCCAACATGTGAAATGGCTCCATATTATCTACCATATCGGATCCTTTAATCATCCAAACTTCTTAATTCGAATGCCACATAATCATTTAATACAACTCACTGAACCTCATAATTTAACCTTCAGAGGAATTTCATTGTACCCCATCCAAAATCAAAAGAAGTGACTCAATAATAAATAGATCATAATCATACATTTTTAGAAATTGAAACCAAAGCAAACATCAAAATGATCTAAAACATATAATAGGTGAACTGTAAAGAAAAAACCTCTTAAAGCATTTATTATTGAGACCAAAGGCTCATGGAAGGAAATGACACCCTTGAAAGAAATCTTATCTCCTTGTGATAGTACAGACCTATCACCAATGTATATAGTTACAGTATCTAGAGTGTAATGACTGTGCTTACAGCGATTGGCTGAGAGCTTAGCCATGCCTACTGTCTGGGCCTTAAAGGGTTGTGTCACTAGCCAGGTCGCATCATTCCGGACTGGTCGGCCACCTGTGAAGAGCTCCTGTCTTTTGCTAATAAAAGCCTTGGTTTGGATCAACAAGTTTTTGGTTCTTTCGACGAGCTCTACACTCCTCCACAATCTCAATCAGGACCAGAGTACAACAGGACTGTGTACTTAGCTCAACTCACTTTACACCTACAACTGCGTGGTTCAGTATGACAATATTATTTCCAAATTCACTGATGATACCACAGTGGTGGGCTGTATAAAAAGGGTTAATAAGTCAGCCTAGAGAAGAGCAATTAAAAACTTGGCTGAATGATGTACTAACAACAACCTCACACTCAATGTCACCAAAACCAAGGAATTGTTTGCAGACTTTAGGAAGGGAAAAACAATGGTGTACAATCCCATGATTATTGGGGGAATCAGAGATGGAGAGGGTGAGAAAAGGGAGATTCCTGGGAGGCACTATCTTAGAGGAACTTTTGTGGACCCAACATACTATTGTCACCATGAAGAAAGTATGTTAGCTCCTCTACTTCCTCAAGAGTTTGCAGAGGTTTGGTATGGCATCAGAAGCTTTGGCAAACCTATTGATGTGTAGTGGATAATATGCTGACCAGCTGCATCATAGCCTGGTAAGGGGGCACCAATACTTGTGAGTGGATAGCGCTGCTAAAGACAGAGGACATAGCCCAGTACATCACAGGCAATACCTTCTCCACCATCAATAAAATCTACGTGGAATGCTGCCGTCGGAGCAATCATCAAAGATCTGTACCATCCAAGATGTGCTCTGATCTTGCTGCTGCCATCAGGAAAGAGGTACAGGTGTCACAAGACTCATATCATCAGGTTCAGGAATAGAAGCTACCCCCTCCACCATCAGACTCCTAAACAACAGTCTCAATCAGAGACTCATTTAATCACCCTTACTTTGTACATTATTTATTAGTGACTACAGTATTTATTTTTTTCTGTATTGCAGTTTGTTTACATTTCTCTCTTTTGTAGACATATCTTTTTTTCTTGAGTACAGTTTTCACTACTGATAAACAGATATCTGCCTGGATTGCATGAAAAAAGAATCTCAGGGTTGTATGTGATGCCAAGTATGTAGTCTGACAATACCTTTGAACTTTGAATCACTTTATCTGAAAAATTACAAGTTGTTTCACATATTGTAGTGATAATGGCTATGTTGATTAATTGAACCACTAGATAACGTGCATTGAGCAACAAACAAGAATAAATAACAGGATTGCCCAGTTAATCTCCTTCTGATAACGTTGGTTGAGAGATAAGTATTAGCTAAGGTAACTCAATGCTCTTTTTAAAATATTGCAGTGATATCTTGATTGTCTGTTTGTACCACATGAAGGACCTTCACTTTCAGTTTAACAGTATTCTTGGCATTTATGGATCCCAAATTGGAATGGGACTTCAAAGGCCAAAAGTGTTACTATTTAGCCAACAACATGTTTAAGCAATTTCAAGAAATAATTTGCAAGTGATCTTTGCACCTCTCCACATTAGTGTCAAAAGTATATTTTTGGATTGACACATTACATCCCCATCAAAAAAGCATGGTTTTACATTGGAATTAATAATGCAGTAGCTTTGTCTTTCCTATGAACAAATTGACATCAGGATAATGTTAAGCAAGATAATTTTACTCAAATATTTCTGCTTGGGTAGAAATTTTTCCATATTTCCTGAAGGCATGATAGGTGGCCATTTCAGTCTATCAAGTCTGTGCCAGCTCAGAATTATTCTCCACTCTATTTACAGTGATCAGTTAACCTACTAACCCATTCATCTTTAGGATGTGTGGAAAACTGAGTTGACTGCAGAGAAACCCACATAGTTACCAAGGGAGTGGGCAAACCCCTCATTGACAGCGTCAGAGGTCAGGATCGAAGCTGGAGTTTTGAGGCCACAGTTTTGCTAGCTGTTTCACTGGCATGTGTTCATTTAGTTTAAATCAAGACACAGGAAGGTGAAATAGAAAGCTTTCAAACAATCACGTAATGAACTGTTGTTTCTTCTAGAATATGATTTTTTCCATATTTACTGATCTGAAAATAAACTGAAATTAAGATTACTTCCTTCATGACACACACACACAATTCAGTTCTTTGCCTTGAGGGATCTACATTCTGCTAATGGCAGCATCAAAGTGGTGCCTCATTTTTATTCTCCCATAAAGAGCATCTCGACAGTAACAATTTCATTTGCTGCATCGCAAATGAAGACAGGTTTCAATTTCTACTCAAGTATTTCTTTTCTACTTGGTGTATTTTGACATGCTGAAAGATAAGTACTTGAATAGAACATTAGTGGCATGTGGTAATTGCATTAGACTGTCTTCCAATACATTAAATCTAAAACGCCATTGGTATTTTTGAAGGCTAGTTGAAAGATATAAAGGAAATCCAACAAAAAGCAATATGTCAAATTATCTTTTAACATACAAATGTGTATCTGTGTATTCCTGTTTTTGAATCAGTCGCATCATAAATGAAGAAAGTTAGTAATATTATTAAAGATTGCTGAAGTCTGATTTAACTTCAATTTCTACTCAAAGCAACACCATTTATCAACTGTAGCGAATCAATGGATTAAAATATTTTATGACAGACATGAATTGTCAGCAAAGGAGGTGAACATTTATCTGTGAATGCTCTGGTTTTGCTACTTGTTTCACTATTTGCTATGTCACTGCACCTGCTTCCAATTTTCTCAGCCTCTGTATTGCCAGGTAATTCATATATATTTTTGTATGAACAATTTTGTTGCCATAGCTATTATTGTCAACATAATCTATTTGAGTTATGTTTACTACAGGCTACAGCTCTATAATTATATTGGAAGAACTCTTTTGGCATCATAAGGATTTGTTAACTTCCCTCTTAGCCTCAGGGTTATTTCAATAATTAGCTCTTAGAAAACCACCACTGAGTAAAATGCAACTGTTTGGGTTAATATTTATACAATTACAATACCATTTATAATTTCTGGCATTGAATAATACAGAGTAGTACCAGATTTCACTTCAAGCTATATCTTGGCAGCAGTTGAAGGAGGGTTCTTACTGTTAAATTCCATTGCGAGATCTGGTCCATTTTGAGGATCAGGCCCGATTAATGCAACAAAATCACCATTTCATGTTTTGTGACATGGCCCCTGTGACTGCAGGGAATGCTATACTTGCACCCTCACTTCATCCCTTAGCACCCTCTCCCTGTCCAGCCCACCAGCATTTTATTCAGGAACCTGCCTGCTTTTCCTCATAGAGTATCTTGACAAAGGGGCTCAAGCCCAAAACGTTGGTTATGTATCTTTGCTACATAAAGAATGCAGTGTGACCTGCTGAGTTTCTCCAGCACTTGTACAAAGTACCACAGGTTAGATATAAAATATGCCCAATACATGACTCAGCTGGACAATTCAGGAAAATAAAAATGGTAGCACACAAAATTCCCAGTATTTTGCCCTGACAGTTAAATATATTGATTGTTAGCCAGGATATTGAGAAGAAAAGTTTCAAGATCTCCATGGAATTACAGCTACAGTAAAATTCCAATCGGATTATCAGGGGGCATGGAGGTGCGCAATGGTTCTTCCTTGTTCTGGAAGTCAAATTTGGTGCAGAAGGCATTGAGTCCATCTGAGTTTGAAGCTTTGCTGTCGCTTACTGCATCAGATTTGGTTTTGTAGCAGGTTATGCCATTTAGGCCATACCACAGCTGTCGCATATCCTTCATTGTTTCCATTCATGTTCGAAGACCCCACTTCGCTCAGGAGATGCTTTATCGTCTGTTGTTTCTGCTTCTTGTGTAGTGTTCTGGATCTCAGGGCTTAAATTCCTGTGATCTGCCTCTGAGCAGGCTCCAGATTTAATTGTCCCTCAAAGGCTTCTGGTTAGGGATAACTCTGAATGATTTGGTGGGGACACACTCATCCACAGCTGTTTTGAGGGTCCTGGTGTAATCATTCAGATCCTTGGCTGGCCCTTGAACACTGCCAAATCCATTGACTCAAGACAGTCCTGTAATTGTTCTTCAGCCTCCCATGACCATCTCCTGAGTGTCATGATTTCTGGAGCTTTTCTTTTTAAGCTCTATCTGTAGGAAGGCAGAAGACAGTCAAGTGAACCAACTTGCCAAAATGTAGTCTTGAGAAAGAAAGGTAGGCTTTCCTTAGCTTTGCGTAGCAGTGATCAAGGCAATAGATGATAGATGGAGCCCCACTTTACAACAGTGACCCTTCTTTGGTTGAGGACCAAGGAGAAAAGGAACAGGACAGCATTGGAGAAAATAATGATACTGACAAAACATACCACACAAAGAAGATCAAGTCAGCAACCAAGTGCCAGGAGCAACAGCATCGAAGTCAATACCGTCTTGTTGTTTCTGGAGGAGTGCAGCTCGCTACACTTCTCCAACTAATGGTCACATTGTTACTGGTGATCCTGAAAGCAATCCATCTGGTCAGGAGGCAACACGGATAATTTCTGTGGCCTGGGCAATCTGTTGTAGGCAGACCACTGTACCATCACTATGTCCTCCTTATGGAGGGCATAATATAGATAGGCTCTGTGCTCAGGCTTATTGGTATGTGATTCAGCCTGCATGGCCATCTTTCAGCAGTTCTCACTGCTTCCACTGACATCCTGGCCAATTGACCCAGGTTCTGATCTCAACTACATTACTGATAATATCGGGCAATCTGGCAGAGATGACATGGTCTTTGGGAAATTGATGGGATTGAAGGCAGATAAATCCCAAGGGCCTGATAATCTACATCCTGGGGTACTTAAGGAAGTGGCCCAGATAGCAGATGCTTTAAGAATTATTTTCCAGAACTCGATAGACTCAGGATCAGTACCCATGGATTGGAGGGTAGCTAATGTTACCCCACTATTTAAAAAGGGGGGGGGGTAGAGAAAAAGCGGGGAATTATAGGCCGGTGAGCCTTACATCAGTAGTGGGCAAAATGATGGAATCCATTATTAAGGATGTAATAGCGGAGCATATGACTAGCAGAGAAGGGATTGGACAGAGTCAACATGGATTTACAAAAGGTAAATCGTGCTTGACAAATCTATTGGAATTCTTTGAGATGGTGACAGGTAAAATAGATGGGGGAGAGCCAGTGGATGTGGTGTACCTGGACTTCCAAAAGGCCTTCGAAAAGGTCCCGCATAAACGACTGGCTTACAAAATCAAGGCTCATGCAAAGTATTGATGTGGATTGAGAACTGGCTGGTAGGCAGAAGACAGAGAGTTGGGATAAATGGCTCATTTTCTGAGTGGCAGGCATGACCAGTGGGGTGCCACAGGGATCTGTACTGGGACCCCAGCTATTCACAATTTACATTAATGATCTGGATGAGGGAATTGGATGTAATATCTTCAAATTTGCAGATGACACTAAGCTAGGAGGGGTTGTGTGCATGGAAGAGGGGGTCAGGAAGCTCCAGTGTGATTTGGATAAATTGAGGGACTGGGCAGATACATGGCAAATGCACTACAATGTGGATAAATGTGAGGTTATCCACTTTGGTAATACAAACCGGAGGGAAGATTACTATTTGAATGGCAATAGATTAAGAGATGGGGAAGTGCAGAGAGACCTAGGGGTACTTGTACACCAGTCTCTGAAGGCGAGCATGCAGGTACAGCAGGCGGTTAAAAAGGCAAATGGTACGTTGGCCTTCATATCAAGAGGGTTTGAGTATAGGAACAAGGATACCTTACTGCAGCTGTACAGGGCCTTGGTGAGACCCCACCTGGAGTATTGTGTGCAGTTTTCGTCACCTTATCTAAGGAAGGATATTCTTGCCATGGAGGGAGTGCAGAGGCGATTCATCAGGCTGATACCTGGAATGGCAGGAATGACTTATGAGGAAAGATTGCGCAAATTGGGATTGTACTCGCTGGAGTTTAGAAGATTGAGAGGGGATCTCATAGAGACATAAAATTCTGGCAGGACTGTACAGAATGGATGCAGATGGGATGTTTCCAATGATGGGAAAATCCAGAACCCGGGGCCATGGTTTGAGGATAATAGGCAAACCATTTAGGACCGAGATGAGGAGGAATTTCTTTACCCAGAGGGTGGTGAATCTGTGGAATTCATTGCCACAGAGGGCAGAAGAGGCAGGTTCATTAAATATATTTAAGAGGGAATTAGATATATTTCTTCAGTATGAGGGTATTAAAGGTTACGGAGAGAAGGCGGAGACGGGGTACTGAACTTTAAGATCAGCCATGATCTCGTTGAATGGCGGAGCAGGCTCGAAGGGTCGAATGACCTACTCCTGCTCCTATCTTCTATGTTTCTATGTCAGCAATCTGGGTATTAGATTCGAGCTCCTGGTTGAAGTGGCAAAGGATGTCAAGCTGTGAGATATCTTTAGCAACCCTATAAATGGAGCACTCCTGCAGTTAGTCCAGGACTGATGTACTGTTGGTGTTCCAAAGGCTTAAAGTCACTTCAAAGTTCTTCTGAGCGCCTTCTCTTGCTGACTGTCATTTACAAGAAGGGTGGCAGGAGAATATGGAAAGGATATGTGCAGCAGATGTCCATTGGAGACATCAATGAAATTAAGTGATTAGGCAGATTGGGAACCATGACACCTCCCTTTGTTTTGCTGTTTTTCAGAATCTGAAAGAGACAGAAGACATTTTCCCAAGACCAGGAAAACTTGGAGAATCTGCTCCTTCTGTAGTTGTAGAGGTAAATGTAAAAAAGGAGCCCCAAACCTCACTCTTGTTTTGAAATTCTCCAAGATTATCCATCAATCCAGGGCTTGCTCCATGGAACATAACAAGTAATGCTTAATCTCTTCTTGGTGAAGGTTGATTGAGGGAAGAGAAGTTTTAAGGAAGAGGGTGACTTAGCAAAATCTTTACCTTTTGACACATTAAAGATCTACCAATCCTTAAAATTTGGGCTAAAAGTTTTGAGGAACAGACACAGCACAGTCATCCTTGAAAGTTTTAGAGGAAAGCAAATGGGAGAGTCTGATCCGTTTATTAACATTATGAACTATGATTTGAACTGACAAAGGCTGTCCATTTCTTCAAAGCAAGTGAAACTACTGTAAGTGACAGCTTGCTGGTGGAATCATGGGAGAGCATTGACCTAGACCTGATGGAATAGTACAGCTCATTATAGAGCCTTCCAACATGTGTTAGGATTTTGCCCGGTTGGAGGTGTGAAAGGCCCTTCCTATCATATCCTTTATACAGAGTCAGATTGCCAGAACATTGCCTGCTGCCGATGTGATAGCTGTGCTGGGGATGAGACTGTCACTCATTTTCTTCTGGAATATGTGTTGGCCAAAATTATCTGGGAAGGAATGCATTGGTCTTTGTTAAGGTTCATCCAAAGGAGATCTGGAATACACATCTGTGCAGATATCAATTGTTGCTGAAGGTTATCAATGGCGAAAGTTATCCTCTCTTCCATCCAAAACCTACTGACCTTAAAGCACAAAAAAACTGTACAATGAGAAGTTCAAAGACACGCAAAAGCCCCTCAGCATCTGCAGTCACATTTTGTAACTTCCCGGGTTGTTTGCTTAAGGGCTGAATTTACACAAAAGTTAAATTTGTGCAAACACAATACAATGTGAATGAATTGATGGGTTGTATGAATCATGGCAACATGTGTAATGTCGGTAAAATAAATAATTACAATATATTAACACAGAACCCACTAATTTTTAGCTGCCATTCTAGTGAGATGGAGGCCAGAAGGTAAATTTATAGACAACCCACAATTCATTTAATGTTTTGGTAATATTCAAAAATGGAAACAAATTTAATGAAGTCCTTCAATTTGTAATTAGTTTATCTTAAAGAGCTACTGGAGTTCACCTTCATTTCCTTTCCATCCTAAATCTAAGAATTTGTGTTGCACTCCAGTAGCTTTATAATGTAACAGCTTGCTGCTATAGACACTGAGTCTGAACACAATTAAACTACAATTGCATACTTGGGTTACAGCTAATGTTACATGACAAGATATTTAACTGTGACAGCTGCAGATGTAAGATGTGATATGGTTATATTTTGACACCTTTAAACAGGATTTTCTCATTGTTATAGCCTGACATTCATGCCAATGTGATTGAATTACCATATCTAGAATCAGGTAGTCATTATAATATTTAGCAGTTAATTATAAATAAGACATAAAATCTAGTAAATAAAGTGTTCTTTTATATATCTGCTCTTTAATGAGGATGGCTACAGCTCCATGAATGGGTTGATCAACGTAATTATCCAAAAGTATCACTTCAGCTGTACATAAGATTCCCAAGCAACAGTAAAGCCTCTTCATCCTGCAAGGGCATCCTGCTGATTGTACTTTCATTATACATATAGGCTGGCTACTTGCACTCAAGGGAGTGTTACGAGCCCAGAGGACCACAAAGCACCAATAAATATTCACCAAGACAAATGGTCACTTAAACAAAAGTTGCTTTTAATTATCTTTAAACATGAAAACAGAATCACATTTTAATTTATCACTATTAACTTAACTAACCAAACTTAACCCCCTTCTAATTCTAACCGCACCTGTATGTAATGTGTGTGTAAGTTCAGAAAAGTTCATTGATTCACAGTCCAATCTCACTTCTCATTCCTCCAAGTTCACTGGTTGCAGGCATACTGTGCACAGAATTTAAACTGTTCACCAGGCTTTGGTGCTTGAAAGGTAAATGGTTATCGCTCAGGAGGGTTCTTGTCAGTTTCCAGAGAGAGGTTTGTTGTACAATTGATACCCACTTCAGTGTCTTGCCGAAGAAACTTGCCTCCTCAGGGTTCTCCAGATGATGACCTCTTTCTTTCAGGTCACCACAGAGTACCTTTTTGTTTCCCTTATTCCAAGTGAAACATTAGGCAGCCAGTCCTCTCCTCTTGCATGAATCACAAGGGCTTTGATCAGGCTGAACTAAGCACTTATAACCCATCTTCAAATGAGGTTTTCCACAAGTTTGCCAGCTTGTTCTGTTCCAGTCCCAGTTGCTGTTACTGTCTGTAGCACTGAAGAACTGATCTCTCTCTCTCTCTCTCTCTCTCTCTCTCTCTCTCTCTCTCTCTCTCTCTCTCTCTCTCTCTCTCAGAGAAAGCCTGTTTGATTCTCTCTGCTTGGAAAACCACATGACCCTGTTAGAACAGCAAGTTCTTTTCAGACAATATGCAGCTCCAACTAGCTCTTTCATCTGTTGCCTTTTTGTAAACAACAATTCAATAGTAAAGTCTCTTGTGCACTCTCTAAAGCTTTTGCAAAAGCTCCGAGGCCCCAATATGTCTAGCATGGGGGAGAGCTCCAGTATTTTAAATAAGATCTGCTTTAAAGTGCTTATATGTGACCTACACTTACAATACCTGCCCCAATTTATGTCCCAAAAACATATCTATATATTCTGTCACAGGAGAAGCATTTAAAATATGACCATGATGCCAGTGCAAGCAATAATGCTCAAAGGATGGTACAGTGAAACCCCCAGAATTAAGCACCTACGTGGATTAGTTGCTTGAGACTCACTCTTACAATGCCTAACTAATATACCTGCCTTAAGATTAAACAGTTTAAAACACAAAAGACAGAGCAAAATATAAAGTAATTTAAAAAAATCAGTATTGTAGTCCTTAATTATGTAAAATTTATTTTAATCAGATATTTCCCATAACTTACAACATTTAAATTTAAATTCAAACCCCAGTTGCTGGCGCAGTAACAGTGTTGCTCCAACCATTATGCTAACTGTGCCACCATCATAATTAACACCCCCCCCTCGCCAAGGTTACAGATAAAGTCTTGCTAATATACTTAATAATATATGAATAAAGATAAAGACTCTTACTAGTCAAGGATAGGGAAACACTATGGGAGAGTCGCCCCAGTGGTGAGCGGCATTAGCCAGCTCTTCGTCCTGGGTGCTGCCATTTTATTCAAACACAACTTTATTCAAACAGCTACTGCAAATGTGGCATGACTGGGGCACTCTGCTGGGTGAATGTTTGCTCCCATCTTCACTAAGTGTTTGTGTGTTGCTTCAGAGAACATTTACTTTTACGATTTCAAACTTTTTATTTTAATTGCTATTTATTTATTTCCTCAAAAAAAATTTTTGCTGCTTTCTTGGGTTTGCCAGTTACTTGAATGACATATCACAGGGATTTTTCTGGGTAAATGAAGGCATGTCAAGGAGTAAGTCAGTAGGATGCAGAGTAAAGCACTGCAGATGTCTTGAGCAATCTAATAGCAAATGAGTCTCCAGAACGAGGAGAGTTTGATGTACTTTGTTCACCATACAAGTTTGAAGGCACAACCCAGGGGTGATGTGTCATCTTCAGATGTGGGGGAGAAAAGAACATGAAAAATGAGAGCCCTCCTTTGAGGAAGTTGGGTGCTGTCTTCCTATTCCCAGATGCCCTTAGGGAAGAGTGAAGGCCTTGTGCAAGATTTCAAAATTGAGTTGAAAAGATCAATTGAAAGAAAGAACTTTCAAAGACATCATTAAACACATTATTATTATTTTCATTCAGTGGTGACTTTGTGTTCATGGGTGATATCCCTGGGTTCCTGTAGTGATGACAATATTTAACCATACTGCAGAAAGATACTCAGCTCCTCAACATATCCACAGCTGCTCCTTCCCCCATTCAATCCTCCCAACCTATACTCTCAACTGATCCAGAAGTTAATTTTCAACCTCTTATCCTTTCTCCTGAGTATGGATTTCACATTCTGTTGCATGTATTTTGTTACAATTCGGTTCCTCTTTTATTCAGCCATGTAATTCATTCAGTAAGTCTTTTCCCCATCCTTACCACATCACCCACAATCTCTGAATGTAACATATGTTCATCAAGGATACATTTACTTTCTATCTCTTACATTCTCTCTCCAAAATCTCTGTCACCATTATCTGCTACACAACTAAAAAATGTACAGTTAAAACAATTGATAAAAATATTATGAGGAACAAGGGACTTTTTACATCAGAAAAAAAAAGAATGAGGTGCTAACAGTTGGCATCAATCTTGGCTAAAGCTATGGGAGTACAAGCAACACCCAGCCCCTGCTGTTACCAACCATAACAGACACCCAACTTTACCAAAGCATAAGGTTCTGATCCTACCAGCACTGACCTGTATCTCCAGTGTCACCCATCCCTATCCTCCCTGATCATCACATAAGCACCACTCCCCCTCAGCTCTGATCCACAATCTACCTAACTTCCTCCACTAAGAATGAAAGAAAGGCCTCCTTGCACTCAAGTGCAATGTAGGTAACCAAGAAGCCGGCAAATGCTGGAAAACTGGAGCAGACAGAATCATGGATTCTGGGTCTTGAGCTCAATGGAATTCCCCTGCTGATTATAACTCTAAAATATGATCAGGTCCTTCCCAAGAATTCCCATCAAATTTAATCCTACATTGTACATGATTTTCACCCAATCTGTGCTCTAAGCAGGTAAGGGACTCCAGAGATGTCTAAAGCCCTTTTTCAGGTGCTACAGACTTTCTAGAACAACACATTTCAAGGAACGTTTTCAAATAAATGTGCTCAGTGATATAACTTACAAAATCAATTGCCATTTTATTCAAACATTATTCAAACAGATGCTATGTGCAATGCACAACCAAAGCACTCCGCTAGCTAAATATTTGCTCCGATCTTCACCAAAGGTTCATGTTACTTCAGAGAACATTTACTGTTACCATTTTAAAGTTTTCTTTAATTTTTAAAATTCTTATTGATCTCATCTATCTAATTATTTATTTATTTTCCTCGATTTATTTTCTACTGGTTGCTTGAGTTTGTTGGTTGCTTGAATTCCAGATAACAGGGGTTCACAGTCCAATCTCACTTCTCATTCCTCCAAGTTCACTGGTTGCAGGCAATTCTTATACTGTGCACAGAATTTAACATTTATAAAATTCACCAGGCTTTGGTGGTCGAAAGGTAAATAGTTACTGCTCAGGAAGGTTCTTGTCAGTTTTCAGACAGAGATTTGTTATACATTTACTTCTATCAGCCACTTCAGTGTCTTGCCAAAGAAACTTGTCCCCTCAGGGTTCTCCAGATGGTATCTTCTTTCTTTCAGGTCACCACAGAGTGCCTTTTGGTTTCTCTTATTCCAGGTGAAATTTTAGATAGCCAGCCCTCTCCTCTTGAATGAACCACAAGGGCTTTGACCAGGCTGAATTAAGAACTCACAACCCATCTTCCTGTTCCAGTCCCAGCTGCTGAAGTGATCTTAGCAGAGCTCCAGTATTTCAAATAAGATTTGTTTTAAAGTGTTTGTATGTAACCTACTCTAACAAACCTTTCTCAATTTATCTCCCAAAAATGTAACTATATATTCTGTCATAATAGACGAGATTGGAACTTGGATTCTGGAAAAGGGAGAGGAGCGATGTGTGTTTTTTTGTGAATACTGGAAGGTGCACAGATATTAGAGTTATGTCAACCTCCTGATCTACAGCCTTAGAGTAAATCTCAATTAAATGCAGACCCTTCTATCTACCCCAAAAGTTCTCATCAGTGATTCTCACAGGAGTTTATATCTCTCCCAATGCCGATTACAAACAGGCACTTGTGGAGCTGCATGATGTGGTCAGTAAACAAGAGGCAGCCCAGCTTGACAAACTACAAATCTTGGTCAGTGTCTTTAACCAGGCCTGTGTCAAGAAAACCCTGCTCAACTACCACCAGCATGTAACCTGCTGTACCCAAGGTCCCAGCACACTCAATCACTGCTACACCAAGATAAGGAAAGACTATAATTCTTTCCCGAGTCTACATTTTGGCAAGTCAGATCATCTGGCTGTGTTGTTTCTGCCTTCATACATACAGAGGTCAAAAGAGAAGGTCCAGAGATCAGGACAGCTTCAAGATGATTACAGGAGATTAAAGAACAGTTACAGGACTTCCTCGAGTCAGCAGATTGGGCAATGTTCAAGGACTCTGCTGAGAATCTGAACGATTACACCAGGGCTGTTGCAAACTTCTGGATGAGATTGTTCACACCAAATCTTTCAGGGTTTTCCCCAACCACAACCCTTGGATGAACAATGAAATCCGGAACCTGCTGAGAGTCAGAATACAGGCATTTCAGTCCAGAGATTGAGATCAATACAGAAGGAACAGGTATGACTGGCAAAAAACTATCTCCCAGTGAAGTGGAGATTCCGGATGTAAATGGAAACAATAAGGAACACCCGACAGCTGTGGCAGGGCCTAAATGCCATAACCTGCTACAAAACAAAATCCGGTGAATTAGCAAACAGCAAAGCTTCACTCCCAAAGGAGCTCAATGCATTTTACACTCGATTTGATTACAGTAACAGCAAATAACCACCCCTCCCCACCCCCACATCCCCTGATGATCCCATTCTATCCATATCTGAGGATGAGGTGCGTGCTGCCTTCAGGAGAGTGAATCCAAGGAATGCATCCAGCCCAGAAGGAGTAGCTGGTCAAGTAATAAAAATCTGTGCTGACCAACAAGCCAATGTATTTACCGATAGCTTCAATATCTCACTCCAGCAGAGCATGATACTCACCTGTTTCAAACAATCATCAAGCTTACCGGTTCCCAAGAAAAGTGTGGTAACCTGCCTTAATGACTATGACCAGTAGCACTTACGCCAATAGAGATGAAGTGTTTTGAAAGGCTGGTGATGAAGCGTTTCGGTTCCTGTCTGAGCAGTGACATGGATACATTCCAGTTTGCCTATCGTATCAACAGGTCTATGGTGGGTGTCATCTCACTGGCCCTACACGAAGTCCTGAAATACTAGGACAGTAAAGATGCATTTATTAACATGCCCTTTATCAACTACAGTTCAGTATTTAACATCATCATCCCCTCAATACTGATCAGCAAACTCCAAGACATTGTATTCAGCATCATACTGTGTAATTGGATCATGGATTTCCTCACTTCTAGATCACAATCAGTAAGGATTGGCAAGAACTTCTCCTCCGCAATCTTCATCCATACCAGAGCACCACAGGACTGTGTTCTTAGCCCCCTGCCCTACTCACTTTACACCTACGACTGTGTTGCTCATTACGACAATAACACCATCTACAAATTTGCCGATGATACATTGACACCAGTATTGAGGAAGGAGGAAACTCTTCCAATGGGATGGGCTCTACCTGAACCATGCTGGGACCAGTGTCCTGGTGAATCACATAACTAGTGCTGTGGGTAGGGCTTTAAACTAAATAACAGGAGATGGTTCAACCGGTTGGGAACGTATCGATAAAGTTAAAGGGAAGGAGAGTGCAAGAGAAGTTATTGAAACCTCCTGAGTAAAGGTTAGGACAGTAAATTTAGAAAAGGATAAAAATTTAAATTCCGGCAGCATAAAGACAAAATAAGAGAAGGTGGTGCACATGAGCCTGAAAGTGTGTATTGAAATACTCACAGTGTATGAAACAAGGAAGATAAACTTAAAGCACAGCTAGAAACCGGTAGGTATGACATTGCAGCCATGATTAAAATGGTGGAGCAGATTTGATGAGGTACATGACCTAATTCTGTTCCTAGGTCTTATAGTCTTGTTGTGTACATGACTGATAATATAATAGGGCACAGCTGACATCTGGAAAAGTTCAGAGGTGCAATGCCCAGCAAAACTTTGTAACCGTTCATCTCCTACTTGAAATGTTTACCTGAAATTTTTCACTAGTGCAGTGCACTGTGTGATTGGCAATTGAAACTGGGCACCGTACAATTCAAATTCTCAGCTTCCATTCTACCACCATTTCACCCTCCAGTATCTTTTTATCACTTTAAAGTGAGTTCTTGCTATTCATTTTGAATTTATTCTCTATTGGAATATTCTCGCTACCTAAGGTATTGAAATTTAATAAAATATACTGTAATCTCAAGTCTTTGATGCATTTGTGAATTATTCATCCCTCAGTATTATTACCTATCAATTTTTCTCTGACATACTTTCAACAGCAGATTGGTTAAAAAAAAACTGATAGACAAGAATAAAACAGAATAAAAATAAAAGGTAAAAATTATACTTTCTGCAAATATGCTTTTCCTCTTGAAACCTGTCATTTGCTGCTAGTATTTAACCTTGAGCATCTTTGATACTTTGTTATGCTTATATTTTTATAATGCTAGTGATTCTAGTTGGAATAACTTACACATTACATTATTAGGCATTGTAGAAGATGGGTAGATGTTCAAAGTCTACTGTTGACAACAAGGAATGAACAGTTTGGAGGAATGATGAGCATATTTATTTGGATAGAGATTTTCCAGCATTTCCATCCCAGTAATGAGGGAATTATATCTGTGTCCTGTTTTGTCTTATTACCTAGAATGCGTGTGAAAATAGACAGGTTGTTTATTTTTGGTTTCATTAAGGTTAGTTGAAAATTTTAAATAATGTGGATAAAGCACATGGCTCATGTGTCAGGGCATTTTAAAACCAAGAAAGAGGTGGTATTGGGTCTTTGGAGGAGCATTAAGGTGGACGAGTCCCCTGGGCCTGATGGGATATATTCCTGGTTATTGAAAGAGATAAGTGAAGAGATTGCTGGGACCTTGCTAAAGATCTTTGCATCCTCACTAGTGACAGGAGAGGTCCCAGAGGTCTGGAGAGTGGCTAATGTCCTTTTGTTCAAGAAGGGGGAAAAAAAGGATTATCCATGAAACCATAAGCCAGTCGGTTTCATGTCATTAGTGGGGACTATTGGAAAAGATATTTCAGGATGGGATCTCTGCACATTTGGAAAATCATGGTCAGATTAGGGACAGTGAAGGACAGGTCATGTCTTACCATTTTAGTTGTGCTTTTTTTTGTGCTGGTGACAAAGAGGGTAGGGCAGAGAATATTGCATACATGGGCCTTTGAGGAGGTCCCTCATGGTTGGCTGATTTGGACGGTGAAGATGCATGGGATCCATCATGACTTTGGATACAAAATTAGATGGCTCATAGAAGATGGAAGGTAGTGGTGGAAGGCCGTTATTTGGGCTGGAAGCCTGTGACCAGTAGTGTTCTGCGGGGATCAGTATTGGGAACCCTGTTTTTTATGATATTCAGAAATGACTGAGATGAAAAAAAATGTGGGTGGATTAGTAAATATTCAGATAATACATAGTTGGTGGAGAGGTAGACAGCATAGAGCATTATCAAAGAATACAACAGTTCCAGATGTGGGCAAAGAAATGGCAGATGGAGTTTAATCTGGACAAGTGTGAGGCGTTGCACTTTAAGAGGTCGAATGTAATGGGGAGAGAAGTGTATAAAATTATGAGTGGCATGGATAGGGTAGACAGTCAGAAACTGTGCCCCAGGGCAGAAATGTCACACACTAGAGGACATGCATTTAGGGTGAGGTGGAGGAAGCTTAAGACAGATGTGTGGGACAAATATTTTACACAGGTGGGGGAAGGTGTCTGGAAAAGGCATCCAGTAATGGTAGAAGCAGATTTAATAAAAATGTCTCTGGATAGAGACATGAGCATGAATGGGATGGAGGGATATCTATCAGGTGCAAGCAGCAGATTTTGAGTTTGATTTGGAGATCATGTTTGGCACAGACACATGAGCTGAAGGGCTTGTTTCTGTGATCTACTGTTCTGAATTCTATTCAGAGTTAAGAAAATACATTGAGGAACAACATTTTAAGTCAAGGAAATCAGAATAAGCTGACCATAAGCAGCAAACATGACTGAAAGGAACAACAATTATTTTTATTTAAATTTTTTTTTATAAACATGTAAACATACACCATTTCATCCCATGAGTCGGTGCCACCAGTTTACACCCCATTAACCTACACTCCTGGTACATTTTGAACTGCAGAAGGAAACTGGAACCCCTGGAGAAAATGGGGAAAATGTACAAACTCCTTACAGATTGTAAAATAGACCAAGAGAAAGATTCATAACAAATGTAAGTAGGAATAATGGAGAATGAAAACACAAAGATCTTGTTTCACCATCATAAGGTGCTTGAAAGATATCTGACCTCTCTGCTTAAAACAGGTGTCATGCTCTTCTCATATCAATTGAGCAGACACCATCTGTTTTGGGCCCTCCTTGGAATATTGGACATTCTCCAGATTCTCAGCAGCCATCATCGAAGAGCAAGAGTTTCAAAAATATGCAAGTAGCTTTCAGCAGGGGAAATAACACTGTAGTTCAACCCAATCAACTCTACTCCTTATTCACCCCCTCCACTATTTTTCTTGTGACTTACATTCTCTATGCTGAAGATAAAAGAGCAATCTTGTTCAAATGGGGAAATTGGTCACAATCATCAGACACAGGAATTAACTGAGTTAATGAAGCTCAGAGCCACTTAGAGTCATAGAATTAGAGACAGATACAGCACTGAAACTGGGCATTCAGCCCATCATGTCTGCACTGATCTTAAACTATTCCTACATTAATCCTATATTTATACTTCCCACATTCTCATCAATTCACTCCAGATTCAACTTATCACATCTACACACGGGACAATTTAGAGTAGCTAATTAACCTACCAATGTCTTTGGAGTGAGGAAGGATACTAAGGTGTTAGGGATTGTTGAGACATCCTTCAGGAACTAGGTAGAGGGCAGGCATTAGTTCAAATGAGAACCAGTCTTTAAAAAAGCCTGTTTGAATATAAACTACAAATGATCATTGGTTTGTAAATGAAAAGGATAGCTCTGTAAATGAGCAGTACTGTCTACGAGCACAGATGACTGGCATACAGCACGATTCCACTATGGTTGTGAACTGACATGACCAAGTGACACCTCTACAGGCATCATTCAAGTGCAAGACAATGGGGCTATGTTGACCTACATCTAACCAGGTATAAGACATCTTACATTGCACAATTATGACAGATACCCAGGTTTGGTTTGTTGATCAATAATTGGGATATTTGTGTTTCAAGGGAGTCAGCCCTCTTAACACTAATTATGAATATTAGAGGTTTCTGTCCTCAGAAGCTTTTCGGCCAAAGGTGCTTGAATATTCAGTTATAATGTGCTCCCTCCGTTCTAATGGATAAATATTGGAAGGAATTTGGTAAGATTAGAGTAGGTTACATACATACACACATTTTAAAACATATCTTATTTGAAATATTGAAGAATTCATATTCTGTCAACATTGCAGAAACTTTGGAGGATGATATGCACATTTCACAAGTAGGTGTTAATTGAAATGATGTCATGAAATGAATAGACCATTGTCTTGGAGGAGACAGACTGGCTGTTGGCAAGTACCTATGGAGTGCTCACAGAAAGGTCACTCCTGGGTTTTGTTTACCTAAGACAACAGCTTGACCAAGATGGAGAACTCCTATGGTTTGCTGAAGAAGGTGGAGTTTTTTGCAAGTGAGAGAGTCACATGGGCTTTCTAGCAGTTGGAGTTGGAGAGAGAGAGAGAGAGAGAGAGAGAGAGAGAGAGAGAGAGAGAGAGAGAGAGAGAAAAGACAAGCTCAACAAGCTCTCTCAGCCAATGTGTGTGTGACACTGAAAGAGACTGAACAGTCACGGTTGAAACAAGCCAGGAAAAACTGGTGGGAAACAGAAAGCTCCAGAATGACGGATGGCTGGAAGTGCTATCTGTCTGATGTTTCTCTTGGAATAAGTGGAACAGAAAGGAACTCTATGATAACCTGAAAGAAAGAGGTTATCATCTGGTGAACCCTGATGAGGAAAGTTTCATTAGCAAGACATTGAGGTGACTAATGGTGGTACCACAGTTCTGGAAATCCTGGAACAACAAATCTCTCTCTGCAAACCCTACAAGAACCTTCCTGAGCGGTAAACATTTACCTTTCAAGCACCAAAGCCTGGTGAACTTTATACATGTTAAATTCTGTGCACAGTATAAGAATTGCCTACAATCAGAGAACTTGGAAGAAGGAGAAGTGAGATTGAACTATGAATCAAAGAACTTTAGTTGAATTTACACACACATCATACACATGCACTTAGAATTAAAAGAGGTTAATTTGGGTTAGTTAAGTATAGAGATAAGTTAAAGTTTGATTCTGTTTTCATGTTTAAAGATAATTAAAAACAACTTTTGTTTAAGTAACTATCTGTCATGGTGAATGTCTATTGCTGCTGGGTTTTGCGGGTCCGTTGGGCTCGTAACACTGTAAACATGTAATTTATGAAATAGATTTTGGCATTCCAAATAATTAAATAAGCTTTGTCATTGTAGCTATTGAGATTGTAGTAATTCATTTGCTGTTATTGTTTCCTTTAGAGTACTTTGAGTACAGAATTTCTCCAGAGTGTTTGCGAGGAAGACAGATTCCCCAGAATGCCTGGCTGTATACTGGATAACGACAGACCCTTTGCATCTACATTCCTGTCTCCATGTGGCTCATTTATAGTTACAATGTGGATCTCCCAGAGGAAACCCACAGGGACACTGGCAGGATATACAAACTCATGTAGACTACACCAATAGTTAGAATTGAATATAGGTCTCTGGGACTGGGTGGCAGCAGCTCTTCCAGTGTAAACCTCTCTGCCTGGAGAAAATTGCCCATGGGGGCTTCAATATAAAAAAAATTATTTCATTGTAAATAGATTTAAA